>NC_137773.1:127821921-128195364 GCF_963455305.1 Plecotus auritus
CAACTGAGCCACCTGGGCAGGGCAAAATTACATACGCTTTTGAGACCCTAATACAACTCAGCTGCCCACTTCCTCTGCCTTGTCCCTGAACACTATCTCAGTCTGTGTGCCTGGATTCTCCAGTGACAGGTGACATCAAAATGCAGACACAGATACTCTGCCACCTGGCCCGGGCTTGCTGCTTTCATTGACCATCTGTCACAGAATGACACCAGAATAAAAAGAGAAAGCATCTTAGGCTTGAATTTCTTCATGGGGACCGAGCAGATGGAACAAGCTGGGGGGTATTAAGTATTCCTTTCTGGGGATGGCCTTTCTAGGTACATTTCAGACTATGGAAACAGGAAGATACTTTTTAAAAGATGAGATTGGAATCGGGTGTTTTAGGTGTATTACTCTTATTTTCTTCCTTTAGAGTTCTTTGTAGACATGCGTGGGAAGAGAAGGCAAAACTCTTCTGGGCACTGTAACTGGCAGTGAACTGTGAGCCGAGAGCTACAATCTCATTCGGAGGTGGAGTTAATGGACGTCTACCTAGAACAGTCAGATGCAAAAGACTGGCTTCCCCGTGTTGTGGGAGCCCAAGCACACCGCAGGGAGACCACAGTCTTTAGGGTAAGTATGTAATGACTGGAAATATAAAACCAAGAAAATCTGATGGAAATAGCTGAGAAACAGGATTTATGAAACTATGCCTATTTTAAAAGTGATTTTATGGGACCAAAAATCCTGGAGAAAAGAAGGGAAGCAGGGTACCACAAAAGATGGCCAGCAGGATGCAACAGAAAGGCTGCAATTTAATCCCTAATTTTTAGTACCAAAATCGAGAAATGGAAAAAATAATGCCACTGAAACCATCCAGATCAACAAGCTATAAAAAGTCTGAAAACATTCTAATCACACTGAACCTTCAATATAGATGATGGCCACGAAGTATGACCGACTGATTGCCACATCTCAGCCCCACACACTTCCTTCTCCCACATAACACACCCAGGATGGGGAGCGAGCTTGCATACGAGAGGAGCAATCACTCTGAGGCACAGCCACTGCCCTGCCGGCTCAGACTTCTCCAGGGGCCACCTCTCAGGAGTCGAAATGAAAAATAAAAGGTTTCCTAGCAATGAGTATTACAGAAATTCCTACTCAAAACGGACACTATTCCATTCTTTTCATTTTTAAAGAAGGTGTTAAAAGCTAAGGACAGATATTTAAGGACCTACCCTGCATTAGGCACTAGAATAGGTACCGAGGACGCAAAAAATACGTCAGATAACAGGACCCCTGAGGAGGTTTACACTTGAGAATGAAGGATGAACCTGTATCCTGCTGTGAAATATTAGTGTAGAGTATGGTAATGATAAAGTAGAAGGAGGTATGAACAAATATATTTTAAATAAAAAACAATATATGTCAATAGAAATTTGAAAAATGTCCACCCTCAGCGATACTTTTAAAAAGATTTTTTTTTTTTTTTGCCTGTCATATAAGGAGACATTTTTGAAAACTACTAATGCCCCACTCTTTACTTGCTTAGGGTGAAAGGGGCTGTTACACACGTGGTGGGAGCACAGACTGACACAACTCTTTCAGAAGATGGTTTGGAAATAAATCTCAAGGATGTTTAAGTAGCTCATTCTCCTTGACTATGTGGTTCCATCTCTGGGAAGTGGTTTGTAGGAGAAGAAAGCAACTGCAGGTTTGGGCCAGATGAAAACATCTGGATTTCCTTCACAGGTGCCCAGATCCACTGCTAAGTTCTAGACGAGGAGAAGGATAAAGGCCAAGAGCTACCAGTTTTGAGGGACCAAGTAGAATGGGACTTGGAAGGCTGAGTCTGAAGTCAAAGTGAACTTTTCAGACACTTTACCTAAGTCCAGAGATAAGATAGTAAGGCTCCCAGCTCAAAGCCAGACTTATACATGTCCCAACCCATTAATGTTATTATTGTAAGATTAGTTGAGTTGAAAAAACCAGTCAAATTGTTCTCTGGCCTGGTCTCAGTCCTGTATGCAAACAATGTGATAGACTGTCAGAAGTTCTCACATGTCAACTGCTTGTTTTGTGATTCTATAAAGTCCTGTGAAACGTCTCTGAAAAATTTCCCTTTCAAATCAAATTTGTTTCTCTTCATAATGCAATAGACTCACTGAGATAGCAGTTAGGCGTCTGCTTCATTTTCTTGTGATAACTTTTCAACATAAACGAAGCAGAAAGAATGGCCTACTGACCTCCCATGTACCCATCACGCAGCTCCATGACCACTCTTCTTTCCTTCTGCATCTTCACACTCCTTCGATTATGTTGAAGTAAATTGTCAATCATTATTTTATTGGTAAATATTTTCATATATACTGTATTTTTAAAAGAAACAGATTCCTTTAACATTTGAAATACTACTTGACTGTTCCAAATTATAGTTTATAGAGGCAAAGGTTTTAATATGCTTTAGCAGAGAGGTACGAAAAAAACCCTGAAAAACCCTGGTCCTCTGGTTCTACTTTCAACAGCAAAAGACTTCCCTGCCCCCCAAAAACAAACAAACACACACAAAACAAAAAATACAGAAAACTATTTCCAACAGCATAAACAACCCATCTGTCCACAGCTCAATAAAAAGGGTGCACCATTTGAAAATGCTTCCCACTGTTTATTCCATAAAGCCTTTACGGGTATTTATTCCACAGCTAAAATGCCCAAGCACTTAGCCAAACCAGCTAAAAACTCATGAGATGAGAACTGAGGGATGATGAATTCAGATCATACATTTCTGTGCGTCTCCTGGGGGTTTGCTTTATGACTGGCGAGCAGGAAAGTGTCCAGGCCCGTTTCGTGTCCGCATCCCCTTTCTCACTAAAGCGATGCCAAGTCAGGGCAGGAGGAAGCCCAACCGCTGTGGTTTGACTGCGCAGAAGCTGGAAGTCACAGAAATGTCAGCCTACAGTGGGTTTTCACTCAGTGACAAGGAAATGCTGGGAGGTATAAAGAAGCCTCCCATCTATCAATTTATTTAAACCTGCCTTTTGTTCTGTAACACAGATATCACACACTCTATATAAGATACAGGGAAGTCTAGAACATAGGTCACCAGTGCTAGAAACTGGGTCATATGCCCTTCCAAACTTTCCCCTCATGAACGTATTTCACAGTCTGTGTGCGATCCTGTGCTACACTGGGCAGAACAGCAGTAGTGGCTAAGGTCAGGGGTTCGAATGCCCCCTTCTCCACTTACTAGGTGTGTGACCTGGTATCTGGACTCCCTTTTCTGCATCTGAACACAAAGTTAGCAAAAAAAGTACTTCCCCTCTAAGTACGATGAGCACGCACCTCAAAGTGACTTGATACATGTCAAGTGCAGGGATGACTGCCTGGTCACAATTACCATGTATGTGCTTGCGATTCCGAATTGCTTTGCTCACATATAGTATTAACATTTTATCATAATAGTATTAATTAATAATGTGCCTTAAGTAATTAAAAGTCTCCATAAGCATAACTTTTAATGGCTACATGATATTCCAGTTTCAGGATTCGCCTAATTCACTTACCCTTCCTCAAATGGTGGGAATTTGGGTTTGCTCCACCTATTGCGCTACCATAAATAATAGTCTAATCAACACTTCTGTGCCAAAAACTTTTCCAATATTTGAATTATTCTTTTAGGATTACATTTCAGGCCTGAAATACCATTTTGAAAGACTAGTGTAAGTAGTGATGGATGATAAGGTTTCAGAAAATTAGATTCTACAATAAGGGTTTGCTTAGACCACAATCTGTGTTGAAAGACGAAAGTTGCTTATGAAAATCCCAAGCTAATCCAGCCTTGGGGTCTAGTCACAAGTACAAGCAAATCCTCCTTATCCAGTCAAATCCAAGACAAGGGCCTCATGTTCCCCTGACCTGTCCACCCGTGATACCTGAGAGAAAGCCAAAAGCTTTCCTGGAAGGCAGTAAAGAACACAGCATAAAAACGAGAGGTCTGGGTGCTAACTCCAGCGTGGTGAACTTGAGCAAGTCACGTGACTTCTGTTCTTTCCTTTCCCCATGTCTGTTAAGAAAAATGACCAGGAAAAAGCTGGGGCCAGGATGCAGGATGGAATGGGATCCACAGAGCCTATCCGTCTTGTCTTACCGCTCAAATATGTACATAAAGGCATGGGATAAATTGCCAAGCCCTATAACAAAGGTAAATTGGTATTAAAATATTTGTTCTAGTTCTTTTATCAATTAGCCATGTAATCTTTCAAAAGCTTAATATTCATAATGAAGATAATCTCTAATTAGAATTAGTAAATCTCTAAGACAGCAACCATTCAAACCTGGGAAACTAGGATGGTGGTAATTAATATTCTGAGATATTTATACCTCACTTTAATGAGTGGAGTTAATTTCCTAGCATTATACTGTGGATTTGAAAGTGTTTCACAAAAACGTGTTTCTGATTATCTAAAATGCCTCCTCTTTCGGAGAGTGCTTTGTGAGGGCATATGTTTGGCCATGCTGGTCATCCCATTAAAATCTTTCTAAAAACACCAATGATACACTTGGTGCACCTTATAAAATAATGGAAAATTGAAAGAGAACTAGAGAAGAAAATTAATACCACATCTCTGTATTAAAAATGCATCATTTCATTTAACCCAGGTTTCAAACCAGAAAAGACTATGGTACAATCAAAATCCCACAGGAAAGATTCTTTAGGAAAATGAATTTCTAGTGTTTAGGTATTTTCTGATCATGTTATTCAATATTTATTATTTACTAAATATATAACTTAATATTTTCATTATTATTTAATACACATATGCAGTGAATTTAACTATGGGACGTGGGGATTCTTGGAAATTCTGTTTTCTGAGCATTCTAGATACAGATAGTACAAAAGATGGAGTGAATTTTATTTCATACAAGGAATACCCTCTAGCAACTTGTTTTTTTTTTAACAGATCCCTACTATACTTGGGTGTTTTCTAACTTGGGGAAGGGGTGTAGAGGAATTCTGCCTCTAAAAGAGGTGTGCACCCCCGTCCACACTTACCTACCAGTAACATGAGCATGTAAAAATGCACCATTACTCCCGAGAGTTGGTTTCTGTGGACATGCTCAGCCAGGAGTCCTTGAGAGAACACCAGGTACTGTTGTGGGCTTACTTAGGTTTTCATTTGCTGAAAGAGTCTCAGGTCTGGAGCGATATCGCCTTTGGTAGAACATCCCGACCTGCACTTTACAGGAGGCCTATTCTCACTTCTCAGCTGGAAGAGCTACCGGACCCGGGAAGGCCACCCTTTACCAAGTCTGTTTCACACCATGGGGTTTTTACAGTCCTAAGTGGAACAAGGCAATCAGTAACAGAGAGGATCTGAGTTAACCCTTTGCGCAAATGCACAGTGATCGTAAGGGCCAGCTGGGGGCTTTTCTGTTTCTGACAGTGGGTTCCTAATCGTACGCTGGCTTGGCCCAAGGACCTCACATTGAAGATGAATGGATTTTTGCTTTGTGTTTTTAAGATGAGCTGGTAAACTCTGTGTTTTCTTGTGTGCTATCAATGAAACCTACATGAAAGGTCTCTGAACTGTAAACTGTAAATGGAAATAAAATGTGATCAGCAGTAAAGGGCCCTCCAGCTGGGGACCATCCACCCAATTTGTTCTTTTATTCTGATAACTAGAGGCCCGGTACACGGAATTCGTGCACAGGGGGTGAGGTTGGGGGGAGTGTTCCTCAGCCAGGCCTGCACCCTCTTGCAATCTGGGACCGCTGGCTCCTAACAGCTTGCCTGCCTGCCTGATCGTCCCTAACCCCTCTGCCTGCCTGCCTGATCACCCCTAACCACTTGCCTGCCTGATCACCCCTAACCGCCTTTGCCTCAGCCCCCGCTGCCACCACAGCTTCGTCTGGAATGATGTCTGGCGGTCGTTCGGCTGTCTGGTCTAATTAGCATGTTACGCTTTTATTATTATAGATTATAAGCAGGCTTCTGTCTGGTCATCGTCAGTCTGTCGTAAAACACACAGAGTGGAAACATGATGCGATTGTATAAATGATGGCTGTAATTTTTATATGTTAGACATCCAAGGACTACTTGCAAACACACTAATGAAATCCCCAAGAAGTTTGATCTACAGGTTTACAGATCTTACAACATGGCTGCAAAATTAACTTCCGCAGTGGAAACAGCCGGTTATATTTGCAGAGACCACAAACAGCAAAATGTGCACAGGAACGGACAGTCCTGATCACCCTCCTGCCTGGCTCCCCAACAATCCTGACCACCCTCCTGTTCAGCTCCCCAACAATCCTGACCACCATTCTGCCCGGCTCCCCAACAATCCCGATCACCCTCCTGCCTGGCTTCCCACAATCCTGACCACCATCCTGCCCTGCTCCCCAACAATCCTGACCACCCTCCTGTTCAGCTCCCCCACAATCCTGACCACCCTCCTGCCCAGCTCCCCAACAATCCTGACCACCCTCCTGTTCAGCTCCCCCACAATCCTGACCACCATCCTGCCCTGCTCCCCAACAATCCTGACCACCCTCCTGTTCAGCTCCCCCACAATCCTGACCACCCTCCTGCCCTGCTCCCCAACAATCCTGACCACCCTCCTGTTCAGCTCCCCCACAATCCTGACCACCCTCCTGCCCAGCTCCCCAACAATCCTGACCACCCTCCTGTTCAGCTCCCCAACAATCCTGATCACCCTCCTACCCAACTTCCCAAAATCAAAAAGGAACCCGAAGAAGACAGAAGGCCCACTCAATACACTCACACAATGCACACAAAACACGTAAAGAAATAAACACAAGAGGAGAAAACAGCAAGTGTAAAAAGCTACAAAAAGTGAGCTCAGAAAAATTGCCAGTATCAAAACAAAAATGAGGATGTTCCTACAAACTCGATCGTGAGCGGCATTTATAAAACCCGGTCTGACCAGCGTTCTTACCCCAGAATGCTATTTTCATTAGTCACCAAGTTGCTTCAAAATGCATGTTCCCAGAGCCTGAAACTAATTTTCTTCCTCCTACATAAGAACAGAAAATTCCTACAATCTCGGTAATAGGAAGAGATCATTTTCCCCCAGGTCCCAGCTCCCACCATCTCTTTTCTTTATGACAAATGGATGGCAGTGCAACCTCCCAGCTTCTCTCCAGCTCGGTCTGCTTACCACATCCTTCCTGATCTGCGCCCAAATGCTGGCCAAGTTAGTCCCCACCCAGCCAGTCCTGCAATGGCTCTCCCATAAGAGTCCAGAGCCGATGGCCTTCAGGACCCCGTGGGGTCCAGCTGCAGCCCTACTGGCATCTTTCAGGTCCCCGGACGCTCGGGGGGGCACGGCCATAGCTTTGACTTCCTGGATAACTGATAGCAACGCTGCCTAGAAGGGTCCCCTCTGACACAGACTGCCTGCCTAACAACTTGCGATGGCAAACACTGCTCTCGCGTTGCTTTATGGCCCATGGGGTTTGTAAATGAAGCTTTTATAACAAGGATGTAAGTGACGGTACTTTGCCGGGTACCCAGGCTGATTTTACACATTTGCCCGACAGAAGGGCGCTGTGCGACATTTCATCATTTATAACGCGGGAGAGGAGAGGATGATTGCGCTGCCGGGCTCTGGAGGAGGCCGCAGGGAAGGTGGTGATCATTCTGCTCCGTAAGCGGGTGGATAGATGCACTCTAGTGCGCAGGTCCCGCCTTCCCGGTCTGGGAAGATCCAACATGCCTCCAGGCAGCACACAGCCAGATGTGCACGGAACTGCTCCTGAGCTTCCAGAACGTTTCAGCAGCAGCCAAGAGGTGTGCCAGCCAACGGAGAACCCCCTGAGCCTCCCGATCCCACCAGGCAAACGCCCCCTTGGCCCAGGCCATTGGTGGGTCCCCAGCACGGCCCCTGGATGGCCTCGGCGGGACGTCAGGCTTGAGGAGGCCTGGCTCTGCCACTGAGACCTCTAGCAGGTGCTGCCTGGGCTTGGAACATTCTAGCACATCTTTTACTGAAGCAGCAGGACTGAGGGAGCAGCATGGCAAAAACCATAAAAAGCCAAGTGTGATAAGCTTGACGCCAGGTTCCCTAGGCAGGCTAGTGAGAACATAAAACTCCCAGGACCTCCAAATTTTAAGAGATCTGCTGGCAGGAAAAGTAGTTCAACAATACAGGTTTCCCCAATAGACTTCCTTAAATGCCCAATTGCCTTAGGTCCCAAGTACTGCTACTAGGGCACCACCCCAGGTCATACTCCGGGGAGCAACGCAAGACTGAGGTTAGGACGAGGGGAAGAGGTCCAGAGAAAGAAAGACGTGGGTTCAAATGATGCCATTTTTGAGTCCTGTGACTTTGGGCAATTTTGAGTAGGTCTGTGACTTGGTTTCCCCATTTGTCAGTTAGAAGCAGGAGTTCCTGGCGCACAAGTCTGAGGCACCGAAGGAGATAATGGGTGTAAACGGGCCCACAGATGCGTAAGTCTCCTCTATAACGTAATAGGAGAGATAGAAGGAGCAGGGCAGGGGGCGATACAAACCTGCTCCCCTCCCTCCACATTCCCTCCTGGGCTCACAGAAGCAGGAATTCGCACCACCACACACTTAGTAACAGTTTTTGGGAAGAAGGAAGAAGTTCTCCCTCCTCCAGCTCCCAGCTCTGCTCCACCACCACCTCTCCTCCAAGGCAGGGGGAGCCCCTTACACCCGGGCCTCTCAAAGGAAAGCAAGCCCAGCCTTGTGCCTGCCCTGGCCTTCACCACCAGCATTAAGCACATGCAGGGCCAGCCCAAGACCCCAGGCAGGGCCCTTGTCCTGGGGTTAGTAAAGGGCTTGGCTGTCTCTGCTGGCTCATCCTCCGCAGGGGAGAGATTTGGAGACTCAGGTGAGCTCTGGGGCCAGCGGTCCTCCAACCCTCTCATCGCCCACAAATCTCATACTTGGCTTTCTTCTGGCTCAAACTAGGAGGTGGGACAAATGATGTGACTCCCTGACACCTAGGAGAATGTTGCTATTTGCATAATACAGCAAGGGGGAGTCAGCGACAGACAAGGGCATGTCCTGAAACTGTTCCTTACAAAATAGGAACAGAATCCAAGTGGGACTGAGGGGACCCTGAGACGTGGAGGCAGAGAGTGGCATCAGCGTGCCCCCTTACAGGTAGACTGGAACCCCAGAGAGTAAGACCCAAATGAATGGACTGTCCAGGCAGAGAGCTGGTGGGGAGGGGGGTGGGCCTGGCTGCACTAGCAGATCTCAGCCTGCGCTTCCCTGAAGAATTTCCTGAGCAGCTCTGACCCTGATTCTGGGGTGTGCCCCCAGCATGAGAACAATTTAAAGCTGCCTCCGTGACCCCAACAGCAGCCACTGTTGAGGATGACTGGTTCAGGCACTCTCAGCCCAAATGCCAGGTGACACGATACTGAGGCGGAAATGCCTTGCCTCTCACACAGGCAGGTTCCTCACACTAACTTCCACATGACTGACCTTGGCTGCACCTGGTGGCTGATGCTTGCCAGCATCCATGACAGTGCCTGCTGGTGTGTAAGTTATGAGCGCTAACAGTAGTGAAGACTTACTATGTGCCAGGGACATGTCCACTTCACCTGCATGAACGAATACAAGCCGCACGCCAACTCTCCAAGGTTGGTCTTTCATGGCTTTCTCCATATTCCAGGTGAGAAAACTGAGGGATGGAAAGGTTACGTGATCGTGGCTGACGTCTGCTACTCCTAAAGGGGAAAACTGGGACTTAATCAAACCGTGTGGAGCTAGAGGCTCTTCTTCATTACGCAGACTCTCAAGTGATCTCCTCTGCTTTCATTCCGTCTCTCTGTAAGCACTGAGATTACAGCATCCCACAAGCACAGGCCCTGGTCTTAGAGAGCTTACAGGGTGTGTGTGTGTGTGTGTGTGTGTGTGTGTGTGTGTGTGTGTGAAGAAACCTCCTTGATGACAGGGATCGTGCTGTACTAATTATTTATCCTCTGGACACTGTGCTGACCATTGTGTATGGGACACCACAGTGACTTTGCAAAGGGAATGAACACAGAAGGCAACGGAAGGGCATCAAGAACGAAGGAGGGAGGGGTGTGCACATGGGGTGATCTCATCCCTTCAGATAAGGGGAACAGTCACAGCTGCCGAAGTGCAGGAGGGAATGCACCTCCCACTTATAACCCCAGCCTTCGGTCCACATTAACACGGGGACGAGTGGAATGAATCGCCAGGTCAGGTTATACCTCATACGCCACAGCAGGTAAAACCTCTACCGACCACAGCATTATGGCTGACATCACCTGTAACCAAGAAGACACGCATAAAAAGAGAACACGTTCCCAGCACCAGCAAGGCCACAAAAAGGCTGCCTGACTTACAACTTCACCACTGGAAAAGGACTCACTACTACGAATTAGGCAGGCACTTGAGGGCCAGAAAAAAAGGTGATGGGGACCCTTCCTTCCAAATGGTGTCCCCACCATGTGTGGCATCTGGGCCCATGTCAATGTGTTACCTTCTTCTCTCCAGATGACCAGACCCTCCAATTGAGTGACTATTTATCTCACCATCCAGGGTGTTATGACCAATTACTTGAGCTCCTCTGCAAAGCCAAGAGAAACATGGGTCACAGCACCGACAACAACACTTCAGAACCTCATCCTTCAGCCAACACGACCAGAAAGCTGACGCACCGGAACCACAACGCAGGCGGACGGGGAGGTACATACTCAATGCACCAACACAACATGTTTACCTTAACATGCCCATTCCAGGCCAGGCTTCTGGGAAAGTATTCATTCAAAATAACCCCTTTTATTGCAGCATTTCAACTCCACCTGTGAGTAATTATCATCATTATCAGACTTATTATTTTGACAAATGTTTAGTGCTTCAGTCTGCTCTATAGTGTTTTCACATATACACTCCCACCGCAAGTCCACAGCAAAGGCAGATATCAACATTTCCATGCGATGCACAAAGGAACGAAGGCAGAGGGAGAGCAAGGCAGTAAGCGGAAAGACAGGATTTTAGCACAGACCTTCTCAGTCCAAACCCCAAGCCTCTCCTGCCTCTCCTAGGCAGTGATTTCGTACTAAAGGGCATCATAGCCTCTGGGAAGGAACTGGGAGCAGATGCTCCTTCTCAGAGAAGTGCCGCGAGCATCAGGTGGGAGAATGCATGTGGGGCGCTTGGCAAAATGGGCAGCAGGCTTGATACATGACCCATGTCCATAACTATCACCTAAATAGCTTTTCTGCTTTTTAAAAAAATTATTGTTTATATTCAAAGAAAATCAGAAACTGGAACTCCCTTGTTAGAAGGCCTGGGGTACACCTATCTGCAATGTTCACTGGGATAAGGACATGTTTGGCATGTACAACTCAAAATATGGAGGAACCCTAGCGTTAGGCTGATTTCCATGAAAAAGAAAGAAAGAAAAAAAAGTTCAGATGTGGCCCTAACCATTCCCTTCCTGTCTTGAAAGATTTAGGAACTGGCCTTGTGTCCGCTAGCTGCTACCGTTTCTAAGCCATCTGGTGGTAGCCCTACACTGACATACCTCAGAGATATTGTGAATTTGGTTTCAGGCCACCGCAACAAAGTGAGTATCGCGATAAAGCATGTCACAAAGTTTTTGTTTTTTCAGTACATATCAAAGTTATAGGTACACTAGACGGTACTATTAAATGTGCAACAGCATTATGTCTAAAAACACAATGTATGTACCTCAACTGAAAATGCTTTCTTGCTAAAAAATTCTAAACATTATCCGAGCCTTCAGTGAGTTGTAATCTTTTTGTTGATGGAGCCTTTTGCCTCAACACTGATGAAAATGCATTCTCAGCAAAACGCCATACAGAGAGGTGTGCCTGTAAAATAAAAAATTGAACCAGTGCCTGGCAGCCACCTTTGGAGAGTGCCTAAAAATAGACATAATTGGTTGAAACCACATTAGAATGGTGCCCAAGGATGCCTAGACCACAATAATATGGGTTGAGAAATCCCAGAATTAAATGATCAGAGTCAGAACTGGTTATCACTTTTGAGATAAGCTATTATATTTCATGAGTGACCCGGTGCACAAAATTCTTGCACATTAAAAGGGAATTAATTAGAGGAAATATTTTAATATTGCTGTTTGCCCTTTCTCTATAATAGAAGTGTTAGAGATGAAAGAAAATTAGTAAAATGTATATGAAAATCTTCCTCCTGTCAGAGTATGGGGTGCACTATGGGAACCAGAGTCAAGTCCCTGCCCACCCACATGTGCCTCGAAATCATGTGACACCCAGACCCAGCCGGCCCCACCCCCATTGGGCTAGATCCAGACCTGGCTGGCCCCACCCCCATCAAGCCCCGTCGGGGTGTGACCTTAGGACCCCCGTCAAGCCCCACCAGGTGGGGGGTCGCAGCCTCAGGTCCCCCCGGCCTGGCGCCAGGGTGGGGTGCATGGCCTGATGTCCCTGGCCTGGGCCTGGGCAAAGGGCACGCCTTGAGGTCCCCGTCAAGCCCTGCTGCGCGGGGGGCATAGCTTGAGGTTCCCTGTCAAGCTCCACCAGGTGGGGGACACAGCCTGAGGTCCTCTGTCAAGCCCTGCCGGGCGGGGGCGGGGGCACACGGCCAGAGGTCCCCCATCAAGCCCCGCATAACAAGGGGTGCGGCCTGAGGTCCCAGGGCCTGGCACCGGGGCGCAGGCTCAGGTCCCCTGGCCCGGTGCCAGGGCAGAGGGCACGCCTTGAGGTCCCCATCAAGCCCTGCCAGGTGGGGGGCACGGCCTGAGGCTCCCTGTCAAGTCCCACCAGGCATGGGGCGCAGCCTCAGGTCCCCTGTCCCAGCCAGCTCCAAGCAGTCTCAGGTCCCTGCTGATTGCTCATTAAGGCTTGTTACAGGAACTTGGCCTCTCCTGTGGGCTCAGCCATCTTGTGTTACAGAATCCCTGCCTCTGCTGTGGGAGCAGCCATTTTGCTATGGCATGACAATCAATTTGCATATTCCCTCTTTATTAGATAGGATTATATGTGGTTCACACTAGCACTGTGATTCTAGGATAGGGGTGGGCAAACTTTTTGACTCGAGGGCCACAATGGGTTCTTAAACTGGACCGGAGGGCCGGAACAAAAGCATGGATGGAGTGTTTGTGTGAACTAATATAAATTCAAAGTAAAGGAGCGGAGGGGAGAGCAAGAGAACCCTCCGCTCTTTTGGCTCCGCGGGCCGGATAGAACAGCCGAACAGGCCGGATCCGGCCCGCGGGCTGTAGTTTGCCCATGGCTGTTCTAGGAGGTCCCTCACCAAATCCATATGTATGATATGAGTACTCTGTTATAACCAAAGGACTAATATCAAATGAAATCAGTTGATAATACCCAACTGATACACAAAAATTGAGCAAATCCCTTCCATTGCAAAGTGATTTATAGTATTGATGTACCCAATTAACACTTTCTTAAGTAAGTCCTGGCTTACTTCAATTTTGGACAAACCCAAATTCCGAACAAGCAAGATATAAAGTTAATTAGGTTCACTCATCATTGTATACACAGCTACATAGGAATTTTCAAACAAACACCAAAATCACATAACATAGTACATATTCAGAGAACAAGAAGGGCTGGGCACAGAATCTACAGCACCATGCCAGTCGGTGCCTAGGTACACTTCTCAGCCCCTAGAAACCCCCAAACAGGAAGATCCTGTGCTAATACTTTTCTCAAAAGACACCTGAGCAGGCAACATAAAGAAACAGTACGAGTCCCAACTACTGTGCCTTTCACGGTATCACATTTGTTGCAAGTGAAAAGGCATGAAGGATAAAATATTTCTATTATGGAATTGCTCTCACAGTCTCTGTTTCCTAATCCCTCACAAACACAGGAGTTGCACTCCTGAAAAATAGCACAGTTGGCCAAGCAGCCTTACCACGATCAAGGTGTTAGAGAAGAAAGGGGTACTGGGTAAATCACAAAAGGTTTCACATAGATGGACAAATTAAGTTTCTTCCCAGTCTGCTGCCGCATCGTGTATGAGTGATTGAATCGGTCCACCACCCAGGAGAGATCTGTGCACACAAACTGCTCTCTGTCTTTATAGTTAGGCCATGTGGTGCACGTGACAAGTGCTTTGGGAGGTCAGAGGTCCACACAAGAAACAGGCAGGCATCATCCAGAATACACTGACGAACAAGAGCACTGGGCTGCGGGTGGTGCAGACGCACCATAGATTTTAAGATACTACAGACAGAAAAAAACAAACAGCGGCTTTAGTGTAAACCCTAAATATAAGAGAGCTGCAAGCTTCTTGCAGTAAGGGCAGCCCCACGGAGCAGCACCCCGAGTGAGGAGCAAGCTTCATACAGCGAAAGGTGGTTAATCATTTCTGAGACAATGCCTAGATGGTCAGAGAGAAAACAGATCTCGAAAGACACAGTCACAAACCTCTAAAGTAAACCCAGCACGAATAGCTTTAAAAGTCTGCCCTGGGGAACGACTTCTGTGATGCCACGGGAACCGGGCAGTGCAGAGATTTGAGCGTCGGGGGCAGATTTTCCTACAACTGCCAAAGGGAGTTGCATTGATCTTCCAGTTTTTCCAACCAGCTCCCTCTGATATCGAGTTCAAAGGCATCTGCACATGTTCTTATCTTTGTTTACCATTTTTATGACTAGATGAGTGTTCTACGAAATTGGTGCTTATTTCACAAATCGTTGCGGTGTCTGGGGAATGAATACGCATATGAGTTTAATTGAAGGGCACCAAGATGAAGCTGGAATACCCCGAAAATGCCAACTTCAGCATTTTGGCATGTAAATTTAATTTTTTCCCCTACTTATTATCTTTTTAAAAAATTAAGTTATAGTTTTAAGTTTGTTCAATTTGATATTTTATAATGGCCACATTTAGCAACAGGCTAGCAAAATCTCCTTACAATTTAACTGAATTCTGTCCCATAATATTGCTGTCCCAGAATGTTCTAGACTTAAACCTTTTTTGTTTGACTTCAAAAATTCTCCTGATCTCAGCTGACACATACATATAGGCTAATGATTCCTTATTCTTTTCTAGCCCTGATTTTTCCTCGAGATTAAAGTTCACACCTGCAAATATCTACAGAGCATCTGTATTTAGAAATCTCGCCGGCATCTCAGGTCATTCTTTCCTGCACAGCTCCTGCTCCTGTGGTCCTCACTTCACCCAGGGATCCTTCTCAACTCTGACATCTATATCCAAGCGGTCACCAAATCTGGCTGATTTTATTTGCTAAATACGTCTAGAATCTGCTATTGCTATAGTTCCTATTGCCTCATCCACCATTCTTGCTAGGGATGCTGAGCCAGAATCCTAAGTGGTTTTCTGGCTCTGCTTGTTCTGCACCTCTGCCCTTCTCTTTCACCTCCTCCAAATTGTCCTCCACACAACTGTGGGGGACATCCATTTAAATTGCATTTAAATCTTTACACCTGATCTTAGAATCCAGTTGACTAAACCTTGGTTGGCCAGGGACTAGGGGCTTCTCAGACATGAGATTGAAGTTATTATTATTATTAGTTATTCCTATCAGCCTATACATAACCCAAATAGCCACCACTGTGCCCCTCCCCCCCAATCTGCTGAGATTAAAACATTCAGGTGCCCTCAAACAGTTAATTACCATAAAGCAGGGTGTATCAGCCTCACCACGGACATTTTAGGCCAGATAGTTAGTTTTCCACTGTGGGGCACCCTGCACATTGTAGGATGCTGAGCAGCATTTCTAGTCTCCACCACCATAACACTGACCACCCCAGTGTGACAAGTGTCTTCAGGCATGGCCACCTGTCCCTCGGGGGGCAAAATCCTCTGTTCCCTCCCTCCCTCTTCCTCCTCTCTGTAAGAACTACTTCCATTAAAAAAGTTCTTAAATCACTGTTTAAAGCTTTACCCCATTCATTCACACTGTCCTTATCTAACCATGCAATCCATTCAATATTCTTTATAGCCATTTCATGAAAAAAAGAAAAAGAAAAACCAAACCAACAAACTTGTCTTCAGATCTATAAAATAATTACAGGTGCAGAGCCAGAGAGAATTTAGAATAGGATCAAAGGATTTAATTATGGGGGAAAAGAATAAGGACACAATTTTAAGTTACAAGAAAATAACTCTTTGGGTTCCAGCATAATTGACAAGTCCCTAAAGCACTAATATACACACTATAAGCCCAGTGCACGAGTTCGTGCACAGGTGGGGTCCTGCTGGCCTTCCCCAATGGGGCCCATCGGGCCGGGCCAGTGAGGGGGAGGGGCCACAGGTGGTTGGCCGGCCTGACCCGCCCGAACGGGGTATTGGGGGCCAATTGGGGGCTAGGCAGCCAGGGGTAGGGGCCAATTGGGCCCCGGGTCAGGCTGGTTGGCTGCCGCAGTGCGTGTCATAGCCACCGGTTGTTCCGCCATTCCGGTCGCTAGGCTTTTCTATATATAGATGATAATAACAGGGACCAAGTGATATAGACTTCCTTCTCTATCCTCTTCAACTGAATACCCAACGTTTCCCATTTGGTACTCCTCTAAGAGCACAGACCCTGGAGATATACTGTTTATGTTGAATACTGGCTCCAACATTTATTTGGCTGTGAAATATTGAGGAATTTATATTGAAAAAGCTCCATGCCTTAGCTTCTGCACCTGTAAAATGGGTGTAATAACACCTTGAGAGCGTCCGAAGAGAAGATTAAACCAGATGATACTTAATGTAGGGAGTTCATTTTAGCATTTTACATAAAATAAGTCCACAATAAATGCTAATTGTTATTAACACTATTTGTATTGTATCTAGAAGCACTTTTCCCAACTAGTTTATCTTGGAGAGGAAGAGTGGGGAGAGGAGAGTTGCCAGTCACTTCTACTCTTGGGATGCAAAGTGATTTATGGGTAGAGTTCTCCCAAGAGGTCTAATCAGCTAAGGAATCTACTACTTCACACTCTAGGGAGGACACAATTAGGAAAAACAAGACAACTGGATTGAGAGTTATGAAACTAGAATCCTCAGCTTGGTATATTCCAGAGCTACTGGGTCATGGCCAACCACTTAACCCCTTAGAAGCCAGGTATCTCACTTCATTTTAGGGAGATCACTATGGAGTTCCTAATATTTTCTCTGAGACTATGAAAAATTATAGGACGTGTATGAGAACTAATGGTCAAAACAAGTAAATTCTAAACTAAATGAAGATACTAAACCACTCTCTGCTTATGATGAAGGCAAAGTACTTGCTAACTGTCCTTGAAGTGCAATGATTTAATTAAAGAAGATTTTCACATGGTCACATTCAAAGAACTCAAAGCTTCTTAACTATGTAATGCTTCGCCAATTATTAAATAGTCTTCGGTAATGTTCGTTAAGAGGAAGTTTGAATTACAGGCCATTTGCAGCCAGGAGATGCACTGAAAACACCTGATAGACTATAAATTCAATGTTGTACATCCACAAATCTGCTCCAAAATTGCATCTGAACATTAAAAATGACTCTGGCTTTCACTTAATGACAAGTCCTATGAAACCAATTAGCTGTTAAAATAGCTTAATTGGAACATATGTATTTTAATTTTTGTGTGTGTATAAAAAAAGTCTTCTTAATCAACCCAAAACATTCTGAAATTACACTTTTAGGTAATGTAGTGAAAGAATTGAACTTATAACTGGATAAAACCAAGGATGTGGAAAATGTGAGAAAGATGATATTCAAACAGCAGCAACTGGGAAGGAATGAATTAAGAATCATATTAGTTTATTGCAATTATCCTGAAAAGCAGTGTAAGAAGGAGGTTTTAACAGCCTATCACTACTCTCTGGCATCAATTCATATGCTTTCCAATTCAAAATACTTATTCGTTTTTCTGTGGTGGGTGGTGGGTAGATGAGTATAATTACTTTTTTTTTTTCTTTCTTTCTTCCTTCCCTCCCTCTTTTTTCTTAATCTTCACCCAAGGATATTTTTTCCATTGATTTTTTTTTTTTAAGGGAGAGTGGGAGAGAGAGAAAGAAAAAAATCCATGTGAGAGAGACCCATCAATTGGTTGCCTCCTCCACAAGCCCTGACCAAAGCCAGGGATTGAGCCTGCAACCCAGCTATGTGCCCTTGACCAGGAATTGAACCCGAGACCCTTTGGTGTGTAGGCCACTTAGAAACACTGGCCAAGGCCCTCCCTTCCTCTTATTTCTCTGTCCTTTCTTCCCTTCCTTCCTATGGAGGGCCTTGCTTCACCTTGCCAAGAGGATCAGTCAAAAGTAAAATAATAAAAATAAAATAAGTAGACCTATAGTAAGGATAGAATGAAATTATTCTTCATTTAAAAAAGAAAAAGATTCCTCAGGATGGTTGAAAAAAATCAACGAGGTCAATTTAGGTCACCATGGGACAATTGATACTTTAATAGTGGTTTGCTATGTAAAAAAATGGAAGAAGCTGAAGACAAATAGAGAAAGGAGAGTCCAATTCTAAAATTTACAAATAGGAACGTCATACTCACAAAATAAAATATTTGTCACTTTGAAATTATACATAAGATATAATTCTTGTATTAATTTCTTGACATTTCATCTTCCCCTACCTCCCAATGACAAAATAATGCTACTGTCAATGAAAGAATTCAAAAGCCAATTCAAAGTTTCTCATAAACTCTGAGGTCAGGCTACAATTCTGAGGCTACATTTGTAATGTTCATGGAGAATGGTAGAAAGAAGGTGCTTAATAAATATTGCAGAATGAGCAAATGAGTTAGCAAATGAAAACATGAATAAATAGATGAGAAAATATTACATTTTGTTTACTTAGAGAATCTGATGGAAAAAAGGGGGAGAAAAACATAGACATGTAAAGAATAGCAATACCAAGAAACATACATACATGTTTGCTGAAGCACATAGAAACTACTCCATTAACCTTCACAGACAGACCCTAGGAAGGAAATATTAGAGACAGAGGCAAGCTAGAAAGGCAAATAGCAAAAATTCAGAGTCTCTCCAGCCGCTATGTACTAAGATAAAAGCATTTTAATAGAAAACTTTATTAAAACATCCAGAGACACAGACATACCCAGATAGTCTTGGCAATAAAGTCTCTGAATGCACTACTACTTCCAGATTTTTAAGGCTCTGTTGCTTTTTCACAACTACAAGCATAAAAGAAGACACATCCCTTTAACAGCATGTTAGACCCAATGGAACCCATGTCGGAAAGTTACCATCCTCAATAAATCAGCGGACCTATGCTCTTCAGGTTAATGTCCTTCCTTGGCCATCTTAAGGGTCTTATCCTTCTGATATAACCTCGTTTTTAGGTGATGCTGACATATCCACCTAGATATGCTTTTCCAAGATTCAGGTCATTAATGTTGTGGTAAGCATCCTGAGAAGTTCCCTATAACTCAGTCCTGAGGTGTAATTTAGGTTAAGATACTGATGTGAGGGCTAGGGAAAAGTTGGTGATGGGATACAAAGAGAAGAGAAACAAGACTCAGACTGTCAACCCCTCAGCTCCTAGTGCCTACTTCTAACATGCCTTAGCTGATAGCTTGTCAAGTTGTTCCTTTGTAATCAAGACTACAGAATCTAAATATGTTTTCATAAAATTCAGTTCAGTATTTGCACAACCAAGCCCCAGAGTTAGCCTCCTGCAAGAGATCGAAAGTGAGGAGTAAGTTAAGACCCCAAGTCCTCAATGAGCTCACAGTACAAGGGCAGAAGAAGGCACATAAAACTATAGGCTTAATGCACAATGGCAGCTAAGAGAAACAGGGGTTAAAGGAAGGACAAATCACATTTACCTAGGGGAGGTGGGGGTGGGTAGAGGGAAGGTGAAATGCAGGGAGGTGGAGAGAAGGCTTCCTGGCCAGCCCTGGATGGATGAATCATCAAGAACTCCTCTTGCCTTCTCAGTGTCTATAAATAATCCCAGGTGCTGCCATTTCATTTAATTACGAAGCTGCTCCAGATGGAGGGAAATAATTAAGCAGTCTGGACCGACATGACATAAAGAATGCGGCAGCAACTTGAGAAATATTTCAGTTTTTAAGTTTGCTTTCAACTCTGAAATAAGGGCAGAAATGAACAGGGGGCAAATGACTGAGTTACAGACCTTAGGGAAGACCAAATGACTGCAGGCAGATTCTGGGTAAAAATTTAAAAAGAAATTAAAAAAAAAAATACTGGTGCCAAGGGGCTCAACTCTCCCAGAAGAAGTAAAACTGTTAACATTGAATGAAGAAACCTCAATAGAACTGTTGAGTCTTCAAAAGAAATCATTTCAGACAACCTTTAAATAAAGCAGGATGCAATTTATTTATTTCTGAAATGTATAAGAACGATGCCAATGACTGGACCTCTGGATGGAGACATGACGAAAATATTATATCTTTGAGTCTTTTCAGAAGTGACTACACCCAAACACGTCTAACAAGAGAGCCGCAAAGAATATCACAAAAGAAAAGTTTCTAAATGTAGGTGCTCTTCAAGAATCATGCATTTATAACTCCGAGTTCAATGGAATCAGGAAATAGAAATAAAAATATAGGTCTTCAAATAATAATGCCAACTGAGCCATAACATTAATGAGATGTTCCCTCCAAACCAAAATTCAAAGATAATTATGTACTTCTTGAAAAAACTACAATAATCAAAACCATAAGAAGTCTGGGGTTACCTAGCATCTATGAGCATCAGACTGAAAGCCAGTAAGATAGTTGTATTGTTCGAAGGCATTTCAGTTCTGGTGGATAAATGGAGGGAGTATTCATGAGGAATGGTGAAGAAAAGATCATAAAAAAGAAAAACTAATAAGAATCCAATTCAGAGAGTTATGACGGAAAATTCTTGGTCTAAAACACATAGGCCCACTTAAAAGTAAGGTCACTGCGAGTACTGGTACTTTTTACTCCATAATCTTAAATCAGAACTAATGCAATATTTTCAGAGTGAAGTATCCTTTACAAATTGTCTAATCATTCCACTGTTATATTTAACTTTCCTGTAAACATTGTTTTCTTATTTTTTACTTCTTTAAACCCATGTAGAATATTGTCAGAATACAATATTTTAAAAGAGCATTTTAATCAAGTTTGGTATTTTATATTTCTACAGGAATTCAAATTAGACTAATGGTAAAGAATACTGGAGATTCTACTTTAACAAACAGAAAATAATCATTTTAATTTTTGCCTTACATAGTTAAACAAGCATTTAATTATTTCTTCAGTGGATTAACTACAAATGTCTTTATCCCTTGCCAATTTAACGTAATTAATTTAACAATCCTTTAAAATCAAATGGTATCCTTACTTTCCACTATATCTTCCAGAGGGTTGCTGGCCCAAAGGTGTATATGAACTGGAAAACACGGCGTTCTTTCTTCCAGACACACTACTAACACGAGTGGGGAAAATATAATAAATATTCCACCCCGCAGTGGCTATGAAGTGAATGCACCTTGTAGAGCTCTGTGGGCCCAAATGCACACAACCATATATGGCTGCCAAGGTTTGCCATCTTCCTTACATGGAGGAGGTCATTCCTTCCTTCACTGGTGTTCACACTAAGCACTCAGGAAAGACCTGGCTCACCGTTCAGCATTGACATTGACCTTCAACTGTGCCTGTAACTGGAAGATGTCCGCTGCCACTCAGAGTTACTGGGGTCCAGGTTGGGATCCTGATCGGAAGGTCATGCTGATATGAAGGCATGAGGAAGACTGTTGCAATGGGAAAGCAAGGCCCATTCAAAGTAGACCAATAGCCTCTACTCAGATTCTGATTGCTGCTATATCATCTGGATGTCATGTGTAAAACCTTCCATGTTTAACTAAAGAAAAGAATTGTAAATGCTATGTCTGTTCAGTCATTACTTTTGTGAGCCACAACACAAGAGGCCTGCCTGCAGACAACCTCGACTCTAGGTCACCATATGGTTTGGTCAACTATGTGCCCCTTCGGTTTGTGTTTGTTTTGGTGTTTTGGAAGCATGGACTTCATCCTATCTCATCATAGCAAAGGCAGTGAGAGAACTAAAATTACATGGAATAATGGGCACATGATTAGGAAGGAAAAAGAAACAAATATAATGAAAAAATGAATGTAAAAAATTATTCTAATGTGAGTCAGCATCAAGGCTACAACATCTGCATGGGCTTAGCCTTGCCTAGGCATGAGCTCGGGCCACTGGCATCATGGCCCTCAGGATAATGAAAAGGTGGGCTCCTGAGCACCAAGTCAGAGCACAGCCTCATCACAAGTGGGGAAGCTTCTCCACGCCCCTCTTTCTGGCCATGACCACGTGGGACTGTGGGGTCCTAGTGGGCAGGTGCTGATTACATTTATTTTACCTAATGGCGCACCTGGTAGTATTCCTGGCTCCGGAAGCAGTGCTGATGGTAAATACTCCTTCAATGCCAAAATGTGCGATGCCAGGTTTGAACAGGGAAATATATGCCAAGATTTAACTGACTACTTGGGGGAAAAATACCAAACTCCCAAATTTAACATTCCTACGGAAAGACTCAAAATACAAAGACCCCACAGTATGGGATCTAACTGGACTGTGAAATTAAAGTAACAAAAACAAAGTTTCCCTTTCCATTGCATGTCACAGTCTGAACTCAGATGTACAAATGAACTGATGTACAACTGCATTTCTAAGGGAAACTATGGGGTCAGCTCACCACAGCAATTCTGTCCCATTCCAGGTTATCTGCCTATTTTGTGTCTAGAGGACAGGAAGCCAAAATTCAGAGAAGAACTTACTAGATAAAATGCATCTAAATTTCTTTGCATGTGAGCTAGTAGTCCTGCCCTAGAAATCCTTTAAAATTCAAAGCCTGGATTTCCCACTGAGGTGTTTTGCGGTTTGTACACCAATGTGCTTTCCCTGCCTGAGACTAATTGGTCTTATATTTAACAAGAGTTTACAGAACTAGAAAAATAAAATGCTTTGGGGTAGACATTTGCAGCAGCATGGATGGACCTGGAGAGCATTATGTTAAGTGAAATAAGCCAGGCAATGAAAGAAAAATACCACATGATCTCACTCATTTATGGAAAATAAAGAACATTATAACCTGATGAACAAAAAGTTAGATATAGAGGCAGTAAAGCACTGAAGAGACTGTCAAATTACTGCGGGAAGGCTGGGGAGTGTTGGGGAGGGAGGGAAATAGATCAACCAAAGGACTTGTATGCATGCATATAAGCACACCAATGGACACAAGACACTGGGGGGTGGGATGAGGGCATGCGACAGGTGGTAGGGGAGGCTGGGGGAAGGTCAATGGAGGAAAAAAAAGGAGATATATATACTAATATATGTAATATTTTAAACAATAAAAAATATTTTTAAAAAATGCTTTGGGGTAGAGCATGCTGTGAACCAGCCCTGTTAGTGCTCCTAAAAACATTTTTAAAATGCATTTTCCCACAAGAAAGATGACCCAGGGCCTGGCTGAGCTGGTCATGGTGGGCATGACAGGGGAGGAGGGATTTAGATTTGAGGGCAAGGCTAGGGGAGTAGAGGTCCAACTCCCTGCAAAGCACCATGCCAAGAAGACAGTAACAGAAAACAAGGGATTAACCACGTAGCTGGGAACTGTTTAGGAATGTTTCAAGTGACCCCAGTATTGTCAAAGGCAACCTAATCATGGCTTAGAAGCAAAAGGGGACCTGCCGAAACCCAAATGAGCTGCCAATAGGACAGGGTCCAGAACAGTCTTCTGTTCATGCAAAGAAGACTCACTCTACGGGGTCTCTATCCCATAGTGACAGAGATGGATGGACATGGACTCATAGTATTTGTCATGTCCCAGTGTTGACTATGTGCCAGGACCGATACTATGGACTCCATGTAATGACTTACAATCTTGATTCTGTAGAAGTTGCCACCCCCACCTCACAGATAAGGATACTGAGGTTGGAAAGTTTAAATTACTAAGTCGCCATTAAACAGATGTTAAGTAGAAGAGACGGGATTCAAAGTAAACAGTTTTTCCTCCAGTGAATAAACTCTTAAAACACTACACTCTACTACGGTTCATGAAAAGTACAGAGAAAAAGTATGTGGGGAGAACAATAGGGACAATGGAGAGATCAGCCCAATGTACAATAAAAAAGATGACTTCCAAAACATCTGTGGATTAACCACAATAACACACACATTCCATAACACAACCCAGTACATAGTCACTGCGTCGCTCTGGATATAAACAACTAAAGAAAAGTGTTACAAACATACTTAACCTTACTATGTGTGACATACTAATATTCTCTGATTTTTTTCTATTCTATGTCAGTACTTTTAAAATGCTGATCAGGTCTCATGTATATGACGTCACAGCTCACCAGAAGGTCAGAACCCACCGTTTGAAAACAAGTACCATGACCAAGTTGATGACCACCAACCACTGTTACTGTTTTTGATGTTTGAGTAGAATATTAGGCTTTTCAATTTTTTACATGTAATCTCCTCCAATCTGTGCCTTTATTCAAAAGAAGGAAAGGGAGAGAGAGTAGTTAAGAGGAAGAGATAAGCAGTGGAGAGAATTTTCCATCATTTTATTTTTATACGAAAAAGAGTAGTGAAATGAACACACTGGAAACAAGAATAGCTCCATCTCTATGACAAAGGAGCTTGCCCCAAAAGGCAGAGGTTAAAGGACCAGGCCAGGGAAGGTTCTGATGTCTTTGATGTTCCTTTGACTTGTCAGGAAGATAGAATTAGTCACTGGTAAAAGGAACACCAGTATGTAGTCTTTGGCAAATTTTAAGACTGAAAGACAAGTCACATACCTACTACTCAGGTTACCTTCCACACAATAAAGCACCAGGTCTCTCTAGGCCACTTGGTCAATATTAATTTGATTTGACATTAACAAGTCTCGACAACATTACCTATGGAAGAATGAAAAGTTTGGCTTCTAGGTACAAAATCAATACAGGGGCCAGGAACACTCATTAATGCCAACACAGCCCACATTTAAAAAGAGAAAGAAACGATGGCAAATCATAAGCGGAATGGTCTCAATACATACTTCAGTTGGGGATTTCTGAGTGGGAATAAAGAGGGGTTTCTTCAGAGAAGTAACTGATGCCATTATTAATCTACTTGTACGTAATGTCAAATTTTGAAGTTGTTCCAAAGAAAACCACTTTTTTTCTTTACATCGGCCTCTTAATATGCTGAAGGAACCTGTTCAAAACGCTTCAGCAGTGAAAGTAACTTAGATGATAAATGTGTTCTTCAATCTGTGTACCAGTCAAGTGGCAATAAAATCAGGATAATTCATGCAAAAATTTTCATTATGTTTCTAAACATACTTATTTACATTTTAAATCACACATTAGACAATATGAAATATCTTTCATTTAGACAGGTGTGAACTAGAAAACAGATGCGTTCATTATACACAGAATAATTCGGTGAATTAAAAAAAAAAATACTCAAAGAACTCTCTGGATGAAGTACTTGGGCCACTGTTAACTTACTTGGAAAAATATGGCCATGGCTCCGATTATTCTGTTTTCAGAAATGGCAGTTTGAAAGCTGTCAAAGTCGTCTGGATTGTAAAAGAAAAGCTGCATCTGAAAAAGAACAATTAAAAGTGGATTAGTAACATTTCCACACCTACACCTAAGTAGAGAGAACAATACAATGAATCGGTTCCCCACTTACTAAGATTATTCATCTACCAATATTTGTTCATTACAAAATTACTTCAGCAGGCATCACCAAAACACACATCTTCTCACATAATGACAAAATAAAAACACCCTCACCTTCTTATTATCTGAAGCTCATGTTATGGTGGAAGTTCCTGATTAAGAAGCAAATTTTTAATGGAGTTATACACCTTAAAGTAAAAAACTGAGCTGTGAGATTCAGTCCACATGTTAAAATTATAAATGCTCAAATGGGCACATCTGTATAAACACCACCCGTTCTAACGATGAGAATTTGAAGGAGTCTCTCAGCAACCTTGAGAAATAGCCTAAATTTCAGGGACTCAAAAAATATATATATAACGGTAATGATAATAATGACTTCACAGTTTAGGAAAAGCCATCTCATTCATTATTCCACTCAATCTATCTAACAATGCATGTGAAGATAGAGCAGAAATTACTGCACTCAGTTATAAATGAGGAACTAGGGCCTCAGAAAGTTGATGTTATCTTGGCTAAGATTAAACATCAGAGGAAGAATGTAAAATCCAGATGCTCTCAGCCCAACCTTAGATAATTTCTCTTACATTTGGCTAGGATTTCTTATTCAAAAAGCAGAATAGAGATAAATCAACTTAAATCATTATGAAATTTTAATGCTTGAACACTCTGATAATTCACACAATTCAGAGAACAAAAAGAGACCACTGAGTATTCTCCTGAGAACACACTTATGATAAAAATAACAGATCTTGGTTTCTATTCCAGTTTCCTCATTTACCTGCCTGTGAGATCTCAGGTAAGCCAGCTAATTTCTGAGCATCAGCTTCCTCATGTACAGAATCAAGTATTTACCCTTGGTAGGGTAGGTATGGGGACCAAACAAGTTAGCATATGTAGCACCACGGCCTAGACCTCATCAGTGCTCAACAAGTCACTATCACCAGCACCACTACCACTATCAGCACCACCACCATCACCACCATCACCACCACCACCACCACCAACATCACCACCACCACCACCACCATCAGCACCACCACCACGATCACTACCACAACCATCACCACCATCACCATCACTACCACCACCATTACCATAACCACCACTACCATCACCATAACCACCACCACTATCACTACCATCACCACCACCACCACCACCACCACCACCACCACCACCACCATGATCACTACCATCATCATCATCGTCACTACTACCACCACCACATATTGTAAAGTTAACGTTTGGTAGACATCTTAAAATTTCTAGCAAGAATGTGATTCCACTGAATCTTACAGATTGACCCTGCTCCTTACAGTAAGCCAAATCTCTTATATCATTAGATCTCTTCCATGACCTCTTTTCCCCATTTTTCCAAATGACATGATGCTATTTTCTGTAACGGACTGAACAACCACACCCCAGATGGAGTTTGGAGAGTTTATACTGAATAATGATAAATTATAAATTCCCAGTGGGGAAAGCGTAATCATAGAGACTAGCAGAAGTACAGGTCGACGGTAAACAGAGTCCTGTCGACTGATTTAACCAATATGTTAATTGAGTTCTTTTCTGAAGGGTGAAATCTGGTATCTAAATCAAGACATTGTCTAGAAGAACACAGGTACCCAATGGATGGTAGAAGAACGGGTAGATTCTTTTCCAGGATTTTCTTTCTTACAGTGAATTATTTTTCTCAAACTGTGAATTCCCACTGAGACTGCAGCTTCTTACAAATGTGTTGCGTTTAGGTTTGGACAGCTTTAGACATCATGAATTTATACTGAGAAAAATCCATTCAATGAGGTACAGATTAAAACAGTTTAATAGTGGGTGAATTGCTTTGGGTACATGGCTACTATCCCAAGGAAGATACTCCACAGAAGTATATTCAGAAAATTACACTTCACTTTTCTTTTAAAACTCAGGCCCTCAAATTAAGTAAGTTCACAGAAGGGTTTCTTATTCTTCAGCGTATGAGCAAGGGGGGCATTGTGTAATGCATCACCTGAATAGTGTGTGATACAAAATACTTTAAGTCTTCTTCAAGGGCACTTTCATTTACAACTGGGTGAGAAAATTCATTTTTTAGAAAATGTCTTTGAGTCATGGCTCCACCCATCAGGATAATGCAATGTCTCATAAAAAGAAAGGCAGCACAAGTCGGAAATATCAATTTTCCTGGCTAGTTCTCTCAAGCTGTAGTCTACTGAATTATGCTAACGTTTGAAGCTATCTTAAATAGGAGAGTAAATAAGTAGATGGAGTTTTGCTGAGTGAAATGGACTTTAAGTTATCTTAGTTTTACTCTTGATGAGACATATTTGAGAAGAGGCTAGAAACCTATTTTCCAAAAATACCTTTGGAAGGAGCTGGGTGGCTACTAAATACCTTGAGTAGCCCATCAACATTCTGTACCTGCTCTCAAGAGCCACACTCAGAGCATCCTCCAAAATGTGTTCTTCCTAATAGTGTGAATGTAAGTGACGCCCACTGCCCAGCAATCATCCTCCTGAAAAACCATGGTGCACATAAACTGAAAGGATGTGGAAAACTCAACAATAAAGAGATCGATTAACTGTTGCACACACATATCTTTCACTCACTGCTACCAACTATTCACATTTTACTCCACTTGCATCCTCTCTATCTCCTCACATGCAAGACTTTTTCTGAGTAATTTCATACTAAATGGGAGATAATATACCCCTTCACCTATAAATACTTAAGTGCATCATTTCTAAGAATAAGGATGTTCTCTTAAATATAACTACAGCATAATTATAAAATTAGAAAATTTCACTTTGATGCAACACTATTATCTCATTATAGTGCATTTTTCTGGCAAGTGCCCTAATAAGCCCATTGTGGGTTATTATATGGGTTCTCAGCCCAGGAATCCAATCTATGATCAAACTTTGCATTAGCTGTCATGTCTCTATACTGACCCCTCCCACCCCCAACCGTCATCTGGAGCAGCCCCTCAGCCTTTTTTCACTCTAGTAGTGTGAAGTGTACAGGCCAGTTATCATGCAGAAATGGGGCTGTCTCATGGTTTTTAGGATTAGAGTACAGGGTATATTTTGGGTAGGTTACCACAGTAGTAATACTGTGTCTTCACAGTGCACCATGCCAGGAAGCACAGTAAATGGGTGTTGAAATTGATCACCTGGTTAAGGTGATGTCTGCTAGGCTTCTCTACTATCACGTTATTAATTCTCCTTTTGCAATTAAAAAGTACTTTGTAGGGAGATATTTTGAGATTACATAAATATCCTTTTCCTCAGCTAACCTTAACCTACCAGCTTTAGTATCCATTGATGATTTTCTCACTCTGCCATATTCCTATATCCATTCATGGCATTCTAGTGTAAGAAATTGCCTTTCCTTCTCCAGTTTATTCACTCCTTCATTCGTCTATATCAATAAGGAATCATTTGTTTTTGTTTTTATTGTATTCAGCGGGTTATAATCCATCACTATCAGTATTGTTGATGCCCCAACTGTCTCAGATTTGCCCAATAGGAGACTTCAAAAAGCTTCCTCGATCATACTGCTACGTTCTTACCGTTTCCATTAGTTAAGACCTCCTCATCAGCTCATTATGTATTTTCCCTGCTTTGGTCCTAAAATTGGTAATTTCTGAGTGAACCCTGGTCCCTTTTAATGAGGAATGGTATTTAAAGACCAAATATCATTAATTCAGTGCTTTCCAAATATTTTTGAGATTAGAATACTTCGGTTCTTCAAGAGAACTATATACCTTGAGGCTGTGCGAGTCTATTCCAAGGAGGACCTTTTTTTGCAAGGAAAGAAAGCGGGATCAACTTTGTTTAATGAGTGTCCCTCACCAGGCACAGTGCTGTGGAGTATGTAAATCTTCCATCAACACAAACACACTGCATGAAGCTCAACTACAAAGGCACTGCAGACGGTTGTGTACCAGGCCACAATCAAGGGACCAGTTCTAAGCAACCTTTCAAATACATGAGCAAGAATCACAGGCCTGGATACATCATTCATTTCTACCTTATGAAATGGCTGCAAAACTAGAAAAAACTCCAGGCATTTCTCCAGCCAGATCAAAGTGGCAGATAACGTAGAGTATAATATGGCCTAACCTGACTGTTGGAAAATCGAATTTACAGGGGGAAAAGCCCTATGACAGAGCAGGAAGCATGTGCTAAAATATAGATATGGAAAATGCAAAAACAAATGGTAACATTACCAAGTAATGGGAAGAAGATGAAATGGGTACTGTGAGCATAGGGTTGCTGGCGGTCAATGTTTTATTGGTTTGGGAACTAATATGATGCATACAGAGTCATAACAAAATGTCTGCTTAGCTTTCCCTTTCATCTGCCTTACTGTAAAATAACTCTAGTTGTAATTTGATTTAAAAACCATGTATATCCCTGATTTCCAATTTGTATCTCTCTCTGTGTTGAGCTGAATAGAAAACAACAAATCTGCACACTGAAGTCTTCTATATTTTTATTAATGCTAGTTTTCAAACAGTTAGTGAGTTCCCACTGTATGCCAGGCACTGTACTATTATCCTTTAACACTCACTGAGGTGGGTACCACCACGATCCTCATTTTACAGCCAAAGGAGCCGAGAATTTCTAACTTTACAGGCTCATAAGGATAGAGGGTGGGATTGTGAGAGAAACCTGATCTCTCCAATCCTAGTTGATCAAGACCTTCATCACTGTGCTTCCTTCCAAAAGGCAAACTTTTACTTACTGTGTATTACGTATAGGACGCTCTGACAAATGAAGACACAATTGCTCTTGGGAAGACCAAAATATCAATAATAAGACAAGGTTAACTTTTTCCCCCTTGAATGCCAAAGCTGAGTCATAGGCAAATGCATCAGAAAAAAAGCATAAGGCAAAAATGGCTCATGGTTAAGTAAAGCATATATTAAATGAATACTAAAATATTAATGGCAATGGGCAAGAGGGGACATTTCATTGAAGGTGGACTTCCTATTCTGCATTGTGACACCTGCACATATTGTCAGCTCTCACATCTCTGTGACAATGGTGGCAAGAGGAACTATCCCAACACAATGGACAAGCCAACAGGACCTTCTTTTGTGATTTAGAAGATCCTACATTTTCATTTCCTCTCAAAAAAAACATATACTTCCTTACATGCACCCCCCCCCCCCGCAACATACATGGCCCAAGAAAAACTCATGATGAAGTAAGTAAGGAAACAGCAATCTACTGATAATTCACAAGACATTTCCAGCATACTTTGGGTACCTATAGTAAGAGTGAAAGAACCCAAAGGTAAAGCCGCAGGAAAATAACAGATGAGATGTGAACAGGATAAAGTGAAGATAGTAACTAAAAAGGCAACAGCAAGGTTTGCCTATCACACAGGAGGCAGTAGATAAGAAAGGAAAGGTGTGAGATGTGTTTTTCTAATCATACTTGGCACTCACCTGCAGAAGGCCAGCTGGGCACGTGGAGGTGGACGAGAAACAGTTGCCTAAGAATAAAGATGTGTCGTGAAGGCACAGTGGAAATCCAACACAGTTAAGGACCTGCAGGTGCCACTTTGCTGGGGGATTTGTACAGGATAAAGCCAGAATGAAGGTTTTGGTAAAGGTTGTGAATATTACTTGAGTTTTGGATTACGGTGTACCTTTATTGCTACTGACCAGATCACATACCCAACGCAGCCTGTTCTAATCATTTAATTCTGCCATTGCCATCAGACAGGAAGATCGATGCAGGCAGGACATTTATCTGCCTAGTTCAAGGCTGGTCTTGAACAGTGATGCTCATTGTAAACACTAGTCACTTATATTTGAAGTCAATAAAATGAGTGGGGGCTCTGAGTGACTGGATGCAAGGACTGGCAAAAGATAAAGCCCAAGCACTATAATGAGGTTCTTGCTACTTCTAGGAATACAGAACAAGGTGAGCAGCAAGGACAGATCAGAATATTAAGAGAACAGGTGGATTTAAAGAGAAAATGCTCATATATGCCAAAGTCACTGTGAAATGGCTAAGTGGCCCCAGGTGTGGTTATGCTAAACACAGGTTATAGTACTTTCTCTTTAATCTGCAGACAATTCAAATAATTTCCTATCCAAGCAACTCCAGCCTGAAACTTTAATGCTCCAACAAAAGAAAATCTTTGGATTTATATTATGAAGGAAAAGGATAAAAACACACTATATATTATATAAAAACATATAACACAATTTAGAATTATAATACTGGTGTTCTGAACACTTTTTACTCCCAGTTTTCTATTTACAAGATCATTATTATACTTTTACCCCAATGATGGTTAGCTTGATAGTTAATTTTATGTGTCAACTTGGCTAGGCTATCAAGCCCAGTTGTTTAGTCAAGCATTATTCTAGATGTTTGAATAGATGTTGTAAAGGTTATTTGTAAAGGTTCTTTCTGCAACACAGAAATTCTCCGAGTTACCAGCCTTCGCACTTACGACTGCAATAGAAACCAAACCCTTGCTAGAATTCTCAGCCTCTTCTGCAAATTTCATTCTTGCCCACCTCCACAAATGAGTTAGCTGATCCCTTACAATCCCAATCTCTCTTTCTCGTCCTCCCCTATCCCACACGAGATATACAGCTCTCAGCACCAGCCTCCTATCCTATCTAATAAAAGAGTAATATGCAAATTAACCATCACACGGCTACACCCACCAGCCATACCCACCAGCCAATCAGGAGGGAATATGTAAATAAATCCAACCAAGATGGCTGCAGCCACAGAGAGCAGGAGGGAGGCTTGCGTTTCCCTGGCAATGGAGGAAGCCAAGCTTTCCGCCTGCCCTTACCGGCCCAGGCCTCCACTCAATGCTACAAAGTTTCAATTATAGAAGATAAATAAAGCCCAACAGAAATGGCGGCAGCCATGGAGCTGGAGAGAGCAGGAGGCTAGGGTTGCCAGTGGCGATGGAGGAAGCCAAACTTCTACAGCCCTGGCCTGTTTTGGCCTCCGCTTAAGGCTACAAAGTTTCAATTATAGAAGATACATAAATCTCAACAGAAATGGCTGCCACCAGGGAGCAAGCAGAAGGCTTGGCTCCACTCCAGGCCACAAAGTTTCAATTGTAGAAGATAAATAAATCCCAGATCCCAGGGCCTCTGCTTGGGTCACCGGGGGGCATGGCCGGCCTGCAAACCACCACAGGCCCCTCGCCCAGGCCACCCCACACCCCAAGGGAACCCTCACTCTGATCCGGGACACCCTCCAGGGCAAACCAGCTGGCCCCCACCCAGGCACCAGGCCTCTATCCTATCTAATAAAAGAGTAATATGCAGCCCAACTGGTTTGGCTCAGTGGATAGAGCGTCAGCCTGCGGACTCAAGGGTCCCAGGTTCGATTCCAGTCAAGGGCATGTACGTTAATTGTGGGCACATCCCCAGTAGGGGGTGTGCAGGAGGCAGCTGATAGATGTTTCTAACTCTCTATTCCTCTCCCTTCCTCTCTGTAAAACATCAATAAAATATATTTTATAAAAAAAAGAGTAATATGCAGATTGACCATCACTCCAACACACAAGATGGCTGCCCCCATGTGGTCAAAGATTCTGCCCCCATGTGGACACAAGATGGCCACCACAAGATGGCCAGCAGGGGAGGGCAGTTGGGAGGAACCAGGCCTGCAAGGGAGGGCAGTTGTGGGCGATCAGGCCAGCAGGGGAGGGCAGTTTGGAGGGACCAAGCCTACAAGGGAGGGCAGTTGGGGGCGATCAAGCCTGCTGGGGAGGGCAATTAGGGGTGACCTGGCGGCAGAGGAGTGAAGTTGGGGGTGACTGGGTCTGCAGGGAAGGGCAGTTGGGGGGGACCCAGGCCTAAAGGGGAGAGCAGTTGGGGGGTACCTGGCCTGCAGGGGAGGGCAGTTAAGGGTGCCTGGCCTGCAGGGGAAGGCAGTTAGGGGCAAACAGGATGGCAGGGGAACAGTTAGGCATCAATCAGGCTGGCAGGGGAGTGGTTAGAGGGTGATCAGGCTGGCAGGCAGAAGGGTTAGGGGCAATCAGGAAGGCAAGTAGGCGAGCAGTTGGGAGCCAGCAGTCCTGGATTGTGAGAGGGATCGGGCCTAAATGGGCAGTCGGACGTCCCTTGAGGGGTCCCAAATTGGAGAGGGTGCAGGCTGGGCTGAGGGACACCCGCCCCCACCCCCACCATGCACGAATTTCATGCACCGGGCCTCTAGTAGATCTATATAACTATGTGTCTATAACCCTGACTCCCAAGGTCACTGCTGATTTGAAGCAAACATACCCAGATAGATGTATATGTGTCTGTGCACCACAATATAAAACCATCTGCACCGTTACTTTTTGAGCTTCTTTGAGATCTATCTTTCTCATTCACTTCCTCTAACAGGCCTCCCCCTAGAGAATGGAGCCCCTGTGACAACCCACTTCACCCTCTTGTGACTTATAGGAAATGTCCATGAAGATGGTGGCCAACACGGATGGGTGATGTTAAGTGAAGTTCAAGCAACGTGGGCTACAGCAGGAGACCTGGTTTGTTCACTGAAGACAATGCAGATCTCCAAGGCTCAGTGTCCTCTTCTGTACACAGAGGCAATGCTTACCTCATGGCATTGCTGCAATACAGGTTCCCTACTCACATGCTCTGGAAAAGTAAGAACCAACTAAACAGCTCTCACTTTTTATTATTATGTATCTTTGTTACTTTCTTCATGACCAGAAGAGAGATGTAAATTAAGATGAAAACAAATTGTTTCACAGGCCAGCCAACATCCCAGTGAGTCACGCCACAAGGTGTAGCCAAGAAGCCTGTGTGTGGGCTCCACGCAGCCTTCACGGGAAGAAGCTTCTGAGAAGAATAGCCGGTATTTAGCACCTGTGCAGGCAAGGTAGCACTGAGATGAACATGCTGAAATGTTTGCTTTATACAATCTCAGGAATCCCAGAACACACTACTCCTTCATCATTTCCCCTTTTCACTTCACCGAAACCATGGAATTGTCTCCAACTCTTTCCGACAGGAACTGGGCATTTCGGAGGAAGACCCCATGTGCTCAGCAGGGCTAGGGCTCATACACACTCAGGTGTGGAGAAGTTTCGGGATCCCTTTTAGAGGCCTTTGTGTGTAACTTCTTTATGCCACTGTAAGTCTATTTATTAGTTGATTTTTGGAATTTCTGGTTCGTAGATGCATCTGATTACTCAAATGAACGTCGAATCTTTGGAATTTCTCCTTGGTGGGGAAGACTTCGGGCCTTTGCTCACAGTAGCTTGAGTTTGTCAGGAACTTACTATGTATAATTCATGAGTTATTTCTAACAGTTCAGTGTAAGTTTGGACACAAGTCACATAGGTTCAGTATCTGGCTGAACCTAACTGCTGTGTGATCAGGTTGGAGTTGGTCACCCTGAGCTTTAGTAGTCCCATGAGTAAACTGAGGATAAGAAATACATCACTGGTGCCCTCGCCAGTTTGGCTCAGTGGATAGAGCATCAGCCTACGGACCAAAGGGTCCCGGGTTCAATTTCAGTCAAGGGCACATACTTAGGTTGCAGGCTCGATCCCTGGCTCTGGCCAGGGTGTGTGCAGGAGGCAACCAATCGATGTGTCTCTCTCACACTGATGTTTCTCTCTGAAATCAATGGAAAAATATATCCTTCGGTGAGGATTAACAACAACAACAACAAACAAACAAACAAAAAGAACTACGCTGCTGGTTACAGCAAGTATAAACCAAAAATACTCAAATAAACATCTCCTAGGCCTGCACACTGCAGGTCCAATTCACATCTTTAAAAATCAGTTAAAGGGGGAAAAGAAAGGAAAAAATATGAATAAATCAGTGAAAGGGCTATTTGCAGTAGCCCCAACTTGGTACAGGTGACAATACACACATATCTCAATGCGGAGCCCAAAAAGCTAGTTAAAAAAAAAGAAAAAGATATACCATGTGAGTCCTTTGGAATAATGCACAAAACCAGGAACCCTGCAGCCAGCAGCCCACACAGTGGTCACCCCTGGGGGGCAGTACTGGAAGCGGGTACTGGGGCTGCCAGTAAGTGCTCTTTCTCGATCTTGGGCCTGTCTGCAAGAGTATAGAAATTCGTTCAGTTGTACACTCAATATGTGTGAATTTTCCTCTTTGCATATTACACTTTAATAATAAATAAAATTAGCGAAATAGCTTCGCTTTAAAACCGGGGATAAACAAAAGTACCAGGTCTCCTGAGAGTAGGGCAAGGGCTGAGTCTGCTTCTGGGCCCTGCACCATTGGATGCCATCAAGGCCGCTCAGAACCACAGGGCAGGGTCCGAGAAGCGATCAGTTGGTGCAAATGAAGGGGACTGCATCTGGGGTGGGAGATCTTACTGGCCCAGGACCCAGCAGCAATCACGGACCAAGCCCTGCTTCTCCCAGGCGGTACCTGCAGGCAGACACTGCAAATGCGGCCAAGAGGCAGGCAGCCTCCTCCATGAAACATCCCAGGAGGGCTGCGTCCCACCCTTACAATACTTTCATGAATTAATTCCTTCAATCCTTACGATCACCTTTTGGGGTCGTTACTAGTCTTTTCCTCATTTTATACAAACGGAAATTAAGGCTGAGATTACTAGGTCTTGTCTCTGAAGTAATAAAGCTGGGACTCAACTCGGGCATCTGACTGCAAGAGTCCACACCTTTAAAATCCTCTCTGCACAACATCCTGTCGAGAATTCCCACGGGCCATGGGAACTCCCCATTCATTATCTCTAGGCCTTAGTGCAGGGCTTGCAGACCCACGGTTCTCAACCAGGGATGATTTGGACACCAGGAGCCATTTGTCAATGTCTGGAGACATTTTTGGTTATCATAACTGGGCAGGAGATGCCACTGGTATCTAGTGGGTAGAGTCAGGGAGGCAGCTAACCACCCTGCAGGGCAGACCCTCTCCCCCAAAACAAACAATTATCCCGTACAAACTGTCTATAGTACTGAGGTGTAGAAACCTTGCCTACCCTCTGTCACATGAAATCTAGTCGATGGGTATGGCAAAACACTGCGTTTTTCTTTCTCATTCTCGCTCCTGAACTTTAAGGGGACAGGTACAAAGCTGCAATTGGGGCCCAAAGACTGGGAGCGCAGACTGCCCCCACCCATAAAACAGTATCTTCCAGACCACTTTCCCTCTTCCCACAGTTACTGTAATAACCATCTCTTCTATTAAAACAAGATTTCCTTGCTTGCATAGCAATTTTATACATCCACTTGGTTCTGAAATGCAGTGGAGCTGAAAACCTTGGACACAGTGGAGAGGGAGGGTCCCCAGGTGCATCTGGAACTCATTTGTATTTCAAAAACACGAAAATAACCACCGCGGTGTTTGTGCTCTTTGTAATATGTAACTTTTTAGAAATTGCTTTGTACTTGGGAGTAACAGCCACATGATTCACCATGAAATGAAGTCTGGAAAATCATTTTGGATAAATGGACCAATAAATTCAATAGAATTTCCATGACAACATAGACTACGACACTCAACCACAAATAAAAGGTGATAAATCATTCAAAACCAACTAGGAATCAGCAATATGTCTCCCGTTTTAAAATACAAGAAACCTGAAATGCAGTTTATTTGTTCCTAACTCACCCAAAGTTCCCATTAGAGTTCCTTTTCTCACTTCTGATATTGTATTTCTAGCCCATAATAGGCTTTGGGGAAATGATGATGCCAAGAATTTGCAATTAAGCTACATAAAATGAGCACAGGTAGAGTCGGCTGCATTCCTCCCCTTCTCCCGGCCTGGAGCCCACAAGAAGGCTTATGCACCAAGATAGGTAGTTTTACCCAGAAAATTGCATTTTCCCTGCACAGCCAAATGTTGCCAAATTTGGGGCGCCATAAGAAAAGGCTTATGCAAAACATTTTTGAGAACACACATGCAAGACAACCTGGACACTTCCCAGATGCTTCTTAAAAAAAAAAAGAGAGAGAGAAAAAACACACAAGAAAAAAACAAACAAAACACTCACATTTCCAAATTAATGGCAGTATTAGTTGCTGCCAAATGCTTTGGAGTTCTATACATCAAAACCACACCCTGCCGTGTTCTCAGGATGAGCTTCCCCGCGCAGCCTTTGTAAAACGAGCTGGGCCTACTGAACCAGAATATCTGTTCTTCAAACAGCTCTCTGCCCATCAGGTGTTTCATTCTGGAGGGGACTCCCTTACGATGCACCCTTCCTTCTAGGTACAGTAGGCGGGGCCCTCTCCCACTGGGCGGGGTTGGCCTGGGACCAAGCATATAGTAGAGAGACACTCATTAAATGGCTGTGGAATAAATAGGTGGAGGTTATATCTCCTCTACATCAAGGGAGGAAATGCATCACATAACCCCCATTTGGAACGTCTCTCATTACTAAGTCTCCCGTATAGACCACAGCTCTGGGGAGCTGACAGGTAGAGGGGGAAACGTCATGGAGCCATGGACTTGGCGTCCAGAAGGACTGCACATCTGTAATCTGCCAAGGGCATGCATGTGTGCACTGGACAGTGTCTATCACTTGGCACCAGGTGAACTCTCACAGCCCATCTTTACCGCAGGCTGATGGCTCCTCACGACAGACCGTCAGCCCTGAGCCATGGTCTGTGGCTTCTATCAAACCCTTCAAGGGCTCTGCAAGCCAGGAAGGTTAGGAATCATTGCTACAGAGAACATATGAGAATATGCTTCTCCGAGCACAAAATGCTTGGCTGAGACAGATGGCAGACCTGGTTCCAGCCCTGCCCCGAAAGGGTCCACACCGTTTGCACTCTAGACAGCACAGTCTGAGAACACCAATCTTCCCACACCATAGCTACCCATGGGTTTATGGATTCTTCTTTTTTACCCACTGGATGGATACCTACATTCTCACTTTTAATTTTTCTAGTAACCAATAAAGAATCGAGGATCTGTGCTTAATTTTTCTAATTATTTTCTTTTTTATAATTTAAGGAGGCTTATTATTCAAAAAATTAAATTTGTCACAAGTGTTGCAAATACAAAGACAAACATAAAAGTACATTTGCCCCACCATTGTCGGTATCAGGAAAAAAAAAGTCACAAGGGATATATAGGAGAACTGGTAAAATAACCTATAGAGGGGAGAAAAGAAATTGACAAAAAAGGCACCGATGAAGGAAAGTTCTCGAAGATATATTGTTGATGAAGAAAGTCAGGATGCAAAGTAAATACACATTTGAATGAGAAAAGAAGCCCTACAACGAAACACTGTACGTGCGATATATGTAGCCACACAGATACACAGAACTAAGGGAGGGAAAGAAGGCTCTGAAAGGAACACAACTCTAAGAGTGGTTCTCTCTAGGGAGGGGACTTGGATTGCTTTGGGGCCAAGAAAGCTGGTTTGTTTTATCTCAACTGTTTAAAATATTTGCTGATTCTGCCCTGGCCAGTTTGGCTCAGTGGATAGAGCATCAGCCTGTGGACTGAAGGATTCCAATTTCAATTCCAGTCAAGGGCATGTACCTCGGTTGCAGGCTTGATCGCAGGCCCCCCAGACGGGACATGTGCAGGAGGCAACCAATCAATCTGTCTCTCTCACATCGAGGTTTCTTTCTCCCTGTCTCTTCCCCTCCCTTCCACTCTCTTTAAAAATCAATGGAAAAATATCCTTGGGTGAGGATTAACAAAAAGTAAAATAAGTAGTTGCTGGTTCTAAATAATAACTCCTCTCGGGGGGGGGGGGGGAGGAATCTCCTTTAAAATGAGAAAAACTGAAAAAGAAAAGAGCAAAACCAAAATCCCCACCACTGCTGCAGAGGGAGAAAGTGAAGCTAAATGGGTTCATTTGGGGACCCAATTCAGAAGGCGGGTCCATAAGCAAAGTACTCCAAAGCAACGAACAGCCCAACATCACACAGGCTAGGATCCTCCTTACTCCTGACCTCACATTGACACAATTCACTCTCCACCTATATTTCTGCTGCAATGACTCAAGCTCACTAACACTCCAAATGAGGGAGGAAAAACACAAAAGACTGAGCTACTATTTCTGATCTACACAGACTACTCAACTCATTTACTGGTAATGCAACCACCAACCAATCTGTTTCAAAATATATTTATTTAGACTACCTAGCCATAAAATTACAATGTGCACACCTAGTAAACACAAATTGCTAATTCTCCCAGACCATACCTTTGGTCAGAAAACACCAGCCAATTAGGGAGTAAAATAGGGCTGCACAAAGCTGGGCAAAGCAGCAATTTTGATGATGACTGGGCACAATCTGAAAGGAAGGGCTTAGGGTTGAAGGCCCCGGGTGAGGAGTGGGGAGGATCTGCCACCAGCATTGCTTTGACCATAGTTCAAAACACTCTTGGCTAAGAGATCTTCCTCTTCATGAATTCCCCAGAGTATGATTTTAAATGTTAGAATATTACAATTAGAGCAAACACATGATGGAGTAGTAAAGATATTACTAGAAAATGCAAGTTCAAGTTCAAGCTCTGCCTTATCTGGTATTAAGAGTTTAGACAAATCACTTAATATTTCTAGGTCCATTCGGCTCAGTGGTTGGGTGTTAACCCATGCATCAGGAGGTTATTGCTTGGAGTTTACTGCAAGTCAGGGCATATATGCCTGGATTGGGGACTCAATCCCCAGTAGTGGGTATGCAGGAGGCAGTTGATCGATGCTCCTCTCCCATAGATGTTTCTATCTCTCTCTCCCTCTCCCTTTTTCTCTCTGAAATCAATAATATGTTTAAAATATATGTAATTCTAAGTTCCTATTTCCAAAGATGGAAATTTGAGACAATGTTACTAGGTTAGTTTGGATGATGATGAATTAAAAAAGGTTTGATGATCGAATATAACCTTACAGGTTTGGTGTTAGGATTAAACACCACAGGAAAATAAGAATGCCACAAAACATGAGATATTATCAATATTTGCTCCCTCATTATTCCTATAACTGTTACAATTATTATATAAACCTTCTTTTCAAAAAATTAAGTGTCTCTGTTCAATTTATTACTTGGTACTGACTTCCCTGATTATATGACTTTAGATCAGTGGTTCTCAACCTTTCTAATGCCGCGTGGATCAAGTGCTTTGTTGATTAGATTTTTCTATTTCCCATTCTGTTTTGTATTTTTTCTCTGTCCCAACATTGTGAAAAATTTTAAATATAAGATCAACATTGAAAGAATATTACTGTGAACACCTTTATATCATCACCTAGGTGCTACCATTTATATTTTAATATGGTTTCTTTATCTATAGTCCATTTTTCTATCCTTCCATTTAATCTGATACTGAGTTTTAAAGAAAAAACAACTCTCTGACAGGCAGCCATTGTCAAACTAGTAACCTCAGCATGAAGAGAAGGCCAAGCAATGTGTCTCAGGCTTTGAGTCCAAGCCAGAGAAAGCCTTGCTGGTTTGCAAGTGGGTTAATAACTCTATTAATGAGAACATCTTGAGATTCTGATAGCTTCATCTCAGCGGGGAACTGTTAATAATTTGGAATAAAGACAGAGTTTAAGGTAGGGGATTAAAAACAACAAAATATCAAAGCGATGGCTTTATGAAACCAAGAGTCTACAGGAGAGAATGTCAACTAATAATCATGTAACTGATTAGCTCCATTCACATCTCATCTTGATTAATTAATATCAGAACACATTCAGAGAAACTATACATTAAATATAATTGTGCTCAAACACTTGTTTGTTTTACTTGTCTGGAACCTACAGTATGTAATGTAACAATGAACACACCCAAAAGTCTACCCAGTAAGTCTAGTTCATTATCTCCAAATTTGAGATTCAGCCACCATAGAGTCACCCCCACTAAACTCCAGCCCAAAATCTTCTAAATGAAGAAGATACTTTAGGTTAAAATTGGTGGCCTTAGCTGGAATTTGAGAAGTGTTACTAGGAAGATTCATGGCGTTCAAGAAGCATTATTTATAATAGCAAAATACTGTAGACAAGTTAACTGTCAATCAATAGAATGACTAAATAAATTGGGTGCATCCATACTGTGGAATATCACGCAACTCTTAAAAAAAGAATGTGAGTTCTAGATCTGATATGCAAGGATTAAGCCCACAATATATTATTGAGTTTAAAAGGCAAGTTATGAAACACTATGAACATGATCATCTCATTTTTCAAGTAAAGGGGAAAAAAATACAGAAAGACATAGGGAGGAAAAGAACTGGAACAACCCACAAGAAATTTAAATGTGGTGAGCTCTGAAAATGAAGAGAGAGGGGTGAAACAATGGCTTCAACTTTTATGTCATACAATCAGTATTATTTAAGGATTTTTTAAGGAGAAGAATTTCTATTGTAAATATTTGAAATAATCAGTAAATGAGAACAACCTCAAAGAAAGATTAAAACAGAACCAAACAGCACATGGATGACATGATTTGATATCAAACTTTGCAAAGTACTGACGTACATACAGGATAATGCACATCATAAGCACACCAAGGTAAGTAACTTGATGGAGTTTCAGAGGGCCATACTCATGTGGCCCAGAAGCTCACGCGCTCCTATCTGGTCACTATCCTCAGCCAGAAGTAACCATCTTCTGACTTCCACCAGCAAAGATTCATTCTCCTGACCTCATTCTAAACCAGAGATTCTACGATGCTTTCAAGTAAATTCTATTTTCATAGCAGGCCTCCGCCCACATTCTGACAAAGTTGACAAGGTTGACCAGTTATATCTTGCGCCCTGGCTTGTTTAATGGATGTTGGGGGCTCTGTAGGAAGTGGCATCAGAGTCTTCAGAGGGCAACCTATACAGCTATTTCCAAGGTGATTGCTGGTAAGGTAGATGGAATGGGGTTCCAAGGAACCAGAATTTGAAAAATTCCAAGTCTAAAAATCATAATCTACGCTTTTGTGAGCTCCATTCATGAAATAGTTGCCAGGCCATGGGCTTCACAAAGATAAAGGAATTTTATCTTTATGACAATTCCTTGGGGGTGTTGTAATGTTATCCCCATTTTACAGACTGGGAAAGGGAGACTTAGAAAAATGTAGGAACTGTGTGCAGGAGACCCCTTTGAAAATTCAACAATGTGTGTACAGATGTGTTTCCCCTGCATGCACATCCCCATGGAATTGCACATCCCCCATTAATACTCCAGATTGCTCCTCCCCAACAGATCAGACACCTGGGGATGTGCTCCATTGGAGGATTATTAACTTCGCCCATCAAGAGCAGCATGCTGCCAGGAAGCCTGCAAATGGCAGGACACACCAGGCAGACAACTTCCGGGGTTCTGATCACTGGGGCTGTTTCCTTTCTTTACAGAGCTTGGACCTGGTTTGTCTCACAGCATCTACAGTCAGACTTCAAGCTTGTCCCATCTGTCAGATGCAGTTAGCGACTCTGGTCCCTACCCTCTATTAGGGTCATGCCAACCAGCAGCACCAAGGCATGCACTGCAGCCCAGCACAGACCCACTGCCCACAGACCTGGCATACACACTCCCCAGGGGCATAAACACAGGGCAAGAACAAGGGCCAGCAGATTCCCTAGGAGATATTACCTGGACCCTAACAAATGGGGGAGGCGGGTGCGGGCTTTAGAATAAAAGAACAGACTTATTTAAACTGAACATCTAAAGTCCCTAAGTGGAGGTTAGGAATGGGGTTGCACTGACACAGCACAATAAAGACACAGCTTCCGTGAGGAACTAGGGCGGGTGAACACACTTTCCCACCCCACTCTGAGCTGCAGAGGGAAAGGCTGGGCCCATGGGATGTGCATGCAGGGGAAACACATCCGCACACGCATTGTTGAATTTTCAAAGGGGTCTCCGTAGGGGTTTTATTTTTATTCAGAGCATTGTATTCCATCTTAATACAGCCCCAGGTCCTGGTCTGAAGGTTGGAGTACTGAGCTTTATTATTTCTTCAAACGCCTACACCGCGAGTGCTTTTAATGTGCTGGCTCAATAGTTCTGCCCATGGATCCCTCCACATGACCCTGTATTTGTGCTCGCGGAGATCTATTTCTTGTCCCTGCCTGAGAGTGCAGGGTGGAGATTCCCAAGTCTTAAGCAGCACATCACGACCCTGGAGTTTGTGGGCATTATTTGCTTAGAACGTTAAAGGCACAGTGCATGGATTTCTTCCTTTTTCAAGCCCATTTTACTGGCCTCCCAGGCTATCCCCGGGACCAGAGCCGTGCACCTGTCCGGACGCTGCGTGGGCAGTTTTCTCTGTTGGCTGGCATTCCCCTGCAGTAGAGCGTGCAGTTCCCAGTTTGGTGGGGTGAAGCAGTGCTCCCCAACCACGTTAGGGTTGGTAACAGGAGAAAAGGACTGACTGGTGTGGGGGCATGAGGACACCACAAGGTGTAGATCCACAAAACATGTTGTAGGAAACAGTCCCGTGGGTGCCCAGGCAAATCAGCTCACACAGAAACATTTTTCCAAATGGAAGCTCAATACTTCTCAAGCTCCTTGCGCAGTAGAAAGGAAAACAGCAGCAGCTGAAGGCTGAAGGCTGCGGGGGAGCCTTAAGTCAGGATTTCTGGGCAATGCTCCCAGGTCCGGCTGACAATGGCTAGAGCTTCTCACCATGAAGAGCAGGATAAAAACCTCACCAGCTGTCCCGCAGGTGTAACCAGGTTCCCCACCCCTTCTCCCTAAAACGGAAGGCCCATTAAAACCCTGATCTTAATGGCAAATATCTCCCAAAACAGTAAATAAAAACACTACGTTCTGGTCTTCCATAAGAATCACTTGCTTTTTTCTGGAAACACGGGTAATCCCTTGCTGAAATATCTTTACTTATATTTCACACTTATGCCCAAACCACTAGCATGCTTTGAAAAATCGCAAACTGGACAGAAAGCATGTAGAAGATACTTTGGTCTTTAACTCTCCATTTTCTCCGTTGTCCTCCCCGTGTCCACAGATGTCACAGAGCCTCCAGCAAATCCCACAAGGATGGCTTGTCCTCCTCACACACATCACTGCAGCCAGCCTACATAAACAGGAAGTCTAAGCAAAGCTCAGTAAGGGCCAGGCCAGCGGTGTAGCCACAATGCCATTCCTACCTTTCCAACCAGTGGTTCTCAAATGGTGCCCTCACCCACCCCGGTACTCTGGAGGATTTGGCAAAGTTTGGAGACATTTCTGGTCATCATAACTGTGGCAGGGGTGCTACTGGAATGTAATAATAGAGGTCCAGGCTGGCAGTAAACACATTCCAGTGTACATGACACAATGAAGAATTATCCAGCCCATCGGTGCCAAGGCTGAGGTACCATGTTCTACTTAGACTAAAGAGACAATGGTGGCTATGCTTCTGTACCCAACACAAGGCATGGAACTCCTGTCTCTGCAGATCACACACCTCCAGTCCCATGACAGCTGGAGGAACAGTCTCACACTTCTCCCCAGGACACATTCCCACCTGTCTGAACAAGATGTTCAGATCATGAAGTTTGCCTACTGACTGTTGGGTTAAGACTGCACTCATACTTGGATATGGACACATTCCCTATGGGTGAAGGCCCTGCTGTAAGAGCCTTGGGCTGTGATGTCACATGGAGTTGAGTTTGAATTCTGCCTCTACTGCTTACTAGCTGGGTGACCATATGCAATGCTATGGTTTGAACTGTCCCCCTTAAGAAAGATGTAATCCTACACACCAGTGCTTGTCAATGTGACTTTATTTAGAAATAGGGTCTTTGCAGATGATCAAGTTAAGATGGGATCATTAGGATGGCTCTAACCCAATTCTTTCCGAAAGAAGAAATGTGGACACAAAGACACAGGGAGCACGCTATGCGAAGAGGAAGGCAGATGATGCAACCACCACCTGGGGAATGCCAATGATTTCCAGAAAATCAGCAGAAGCTGAGAGAGGAGCCCAAGCAGATTTCCCCCCACAACCCTCAGGAAAACCACCCCTGCGGACACCTGGGATCTCTAACTTTTAGCCTCCAGGACTGAGAGACAGTGCATTCCTGTTATTTTAAGCTCTCCTGCTGATGGCACTTTGCTATGGCAGCCTAGCAAACCAACACAGGGAACTCCATAAGTGCCTAATTTTAAATATATTAAATGAAATTAAACACAATAATACGTACTTTTTACGGTTGCTTTGGAAAGCAGATGCGACAAAGCGAAGCAGAGTGATTACCTGCCTTAGATGCTCAACAAGCAACAGCTGCCCTCCCATAAGGACACCCGGCCTCAGTGCTCTGAGTGCTTTTAGGGCTACGTCTGCTGCAACTTCACCTTTTTTCCTAACACATTTCCCAGGTCTAATAGAAAATGTAAAAATGTAAGTACAGTGTCATCTTGAAAATGAGTGTAATCTCTCTATATAAAAGCCTAAGCGACCATTACAACTGAATGATGGGAACAACTGGAACGACCAGTCACTATGACATGCACTGACTACAGGGGGCAGATGCTCAATGCAGGAGCTGCCCCCTGGTGGTCAGTGCACTCCCACAGCCAACCTCCTGTGATCCCCCCACCCCCAAGTCAGTGGCCGACCTCCCATGGCCCTCCCCTCCCCCACAGCTGGCCAGCCCCAATTGCCTGATTGGGACTGGGTGAGATGCCCTGATCAGCCAGGCCGAGGGGCCACACCTGTGCATGAATTCATGCACCGGGCCTCTAGTGCTAAATAATAATCCTATATTAATTACAGCTTTAAATTTTGCAATGCTGTAAAAGTATGGACTCAATTCCACTAATACTTGAAACATAACTGGGCCTTAATTACAGTATTAGCCACAATAGCAATGTATGATGTGAGTGTATCATTTCAGAACAACCAGAAACAGGAGAGCTTCATCTACCTGGGCAACTCCTACTCATCTTTCAGGACTCTAAGTATCAGCTGCTCTGTGAAGCATATCCTGAGCAATGAGCAATCACTCCCATGACCTGACCCCCAGAGGCAGGGACTACTTTCTGCTCCAGATATCAGCTGTTATTCAGCCTTAATAACTCGTCTGTGACCCTGAATGGCAGCACCCAGGCCTCTCCTGTGTGGGCACTGGCTAGTCAGAGCCACAAAGCCTGTCACATGCTGCCGTGAGCTCAGTATGTGAAGGAATAATGCAGTTTGTTTAGAATGTTAAATGTGATTTTTAAAAGGTACAAACATACTAGGAATTCCCACATTTATTTCCATTTCCCTAAACCTGAAATAATTCCAATGTCCCAAAGAGACGGTGACCATGCTGCTGCCTAGACCTTCCCTGTTAATGTTGCCTCTTCCTCCTGACGGAGTCTTCGCAGGAGACCAGGTGAAGTCAAGAGACACCAGAAGAAGCAGGACTCTCCTGATTCTGTCCTCTTCATCAAATTACCTGCCCCTGCCCCGCCGCCGCCCACTACTGCTAGGAAACAGCAAGCTAATCAAATCAACCGATCCTCACAAACGGGTCTGCAGACACTGAGATCTTCACAAGCTACACTGAACTGGTGACATGCACATTAAAGGCCAATTGCACAGAGAAAAGACCAAATGGAGGGATACAGCCATAATCCGAAATAGTGGCCAACAATGAACACTTCAAATACTATTGAAGGCCTTCCAGAAGATTCTGTAGATAGCCAGGACTTTTCCCTGTCTCAGAGCTACTCAAGATATAGAGATTTGAGTAACCCAAGAACAGGCAGAAGAGGATCAAAGTCAGAAGAGCAATAACTGTGCGGTGAAGATGATAGGGAAGGGGCACAAGGGAGACGTCAAGAGTGATGGAAATGTTGCACGTCTTATAGGCACGTGGCTATGTGGGTGCGCACATGTAAAATCTATTAAGCGGTACACTTACCACTTGAAACTTTACTACAGGTATGTTATACCTCAATGCAAAGCTTTAAAAACTCAGTGCTGTATCAACAGCTGGCTCCACAGAGCTAGGAAGACAAATGATCTAACACCGGTCTGAGCCTTCTGGCCTTTTAGAAGCGTGAGGGAGAACACAGGGGTGTCTATATTTTCGTTTACATTTAGATGAGAAGGAACCTTAGAACAGAGACCATTCCCTGGAGACACAGCGACACCTCTGATCCCAACACGGCAGCTGTGAACCTGATGTCATGCTTATCTTTCTTACAGCAAACAAATTCACGCCTTCAGAATATTAAGCAATAGCTAGAGAAGTTTCAAATATATAAACGCAAGCAGTGAAATTCAAAATACAGATAATCGCTTACAAATTACTGATTTCCTTTAGAGAGCAATTACATTTATAAATATGAATACAGTCTATATTAAACCAAGAAAAATGACACTCAAGTATCTGTCAAGTTTGATGTAGCCTTAGAACAAATTTTTTGAAGCCAGAGAAAGCACACTAACACCTCCTTCTGTCAAATGCTATTGAAACTGGAAATGCACATGGATTGAAGAGATTCTGATCTAAAGAATAGTTTAAAATTAATGTGTGGCATGAGCAGAGCTTCCTGGCTACTCTGGGTATCTCCCTCTATGCTATCAACAAAACAATATGTAAATCTGACAGGGTGAAGGCAACTTACGAAGGTGTAAATACAGGTGAGGTATTTTCCTTATGTCTTAAATCTAACACTAAATGACAATTTATTTCTTCTTCTCTTTTGTCCTTTAAAAATTTTTTAAAATACGTTTTTATTGATTTCAAAGAAAGGGAGAGGAAGAGAGATAGAAACATCAATGATGAGATAGAATCATTGATCGACTGCCTCTTGAACGCCACACCAGTTGGGCTGTTTTGTCTTTTGAAAATCAAGCAATAAAGAAATGAAAGGCAAATCAAATATACCATAACTAGAGGCCCAATGCATGTAATTCATGCAAGTGTAGGCTTTCCTTCACCCAGCTGCCAGCACTGGCATCCCTCTGGCACCCGGGACCCGGGCTTCCCTCTGGCTGCCAGCAGACACCTAGGACCCGAGCTTCCCTCACAGCCCCAGCTTCACCCAGAAGGTCGTCTGGAAGGACATCCGGTCTAATTAGCATATTACACTTTTATTATTATAGATGCGGGAGCCAGAGTTCCAAAGCTTGCCCATGTTTTCTTTTGCAGAAAAGCGTTCTCTATTTTTTCAGATCACGTGCCTTTGTGTGCGCATGTATTCCCACTGCTTTTGTTTACTGATAAATTATATATTTGGGTTGCGGTACTAAATAACACAATACATGCTTCTAAAATATACAAAAGTAGAAATGAAAAATGGATACAGTGAGGGAAGATAAATATTATTTTAAAATAGCATGCTATCTTTACCATTTGATAATAATTTACAAAATATATTTCAGGTGAGTTTGATGGTTAATGACAAGGGACTTAAAAGCACACAACAAAATTATCTTGATCATTTATAATTTTCATGTCAGAACTGATTAGCTCCTCATTAATGTTTACCCATAAAGTGGCTGCCAGAGGCATGTTGATGAAGTCATTGTCTAATTTGGGAGCGGTGGTTTAGTTAAAACATAATATTAACACATACACTCACTTATTTAGGCAAACATAAAATGCAACTTATTGCAATATGCTGAAAGCTACTGAATGCCATATAACTTGGCATTCCCATTCTCTCTACTGGATACTCGCACAGAAGACGTGTGACCTCCTGGCACACAGACCAGGTGAAGGTGCCAGCTGTCATGTATCTACCAAATATTAATGATGCTTTCTGTAATTGACAAAACGTAAAAGTAACATTCTAAAAAACACTCTTCCCTGATCCCAATGGTTCAATGTTATGCAACCCATTCTGGAGAATAATTTTATCACAGGTCAGAAACCCCCTGGAGTAGTTTAAAGTAAATACAGATTCCTTGGCCCAAGATTGGAAATTCCAATAGGTCCACAGTGGGCCCTTGAATCTGAAGAGTTTAACATGATCATCCCACACCAGGTGTTCCGTGCTTCTAGCTTTGAGGAATCCCACACCAGGTGCTCCATGCCCCTAGCTTTGAGGAATTTCACCTTGGCTTGCAGGTATGACAGAAATCATAGGCACATGCCTAGAAGGAAGGCGCCTGCTCATAGTCAGAGCACTCCTTCCTGGCACAGTGGTTCCTCACCTGGCTGCATGTCAGGGCCTGGGCTCCCAGGCCAGAAATCCTGATCAAGTGGGTCCACAGCAGTGGAGTCCCACAAATTCCATGGCACCCAGTAGGACCTAGTACCCTACTGCCACTCCAGTTCGACCTGGAATCCATTTGGAGTGAAACCGTTGCTACTTTCTTTTTAAAAAAATATATTTTTATTGATTTCAGAGAGAAATGGAGAGGGGGAGAGAGATAGAATCATCAATGATGAGAGAGAGTCATCGATCATCTGCCTCCTGCATGCCCCACACTGGGGATCGAGCCAGTAACCCGGGCATATGCCTTGACCAGGAATCGAACCCTGACCTTGTTCATAGGTCAATGATCAACCACTGAGCCACACTGAGTGGGCACTGTTGCTACTTTCTCTGTCTGGCTCCTGGGTGACAATAAATACTAGTTGCTGGATTAATGGGCCAATGGAAGGAAGGGCAGCTGCTGTGGAGTCAGGAGCCTGGAGGGGAGTCCCAGTCCCGCACAAGCACTCACCAGCCTCCGTGCGCTGCCGGCCTCTACGTGCTGCCTACGGGACACCTGTGGGTTTGACCACCCACCTCTGGAAACCAAATCCCAGTTGTCTTTGGATAACAACTCCTTCCCCATCCTTAGAAGAAAAGCTTCCTGTGAAGCCTTGGGCTACAGGGATGGAAATGTGATCCATTCAGACACAGTAGCAATTAAGGGGTGATTTTCCAGGGGACAGTAGAAAAGTACTCTTTTCCTTTGGGTTTGAACCCGGGAGGCTGGAGGCTGGAGGTACAGGAGGGAACCCAGAAGATAGGCTGCTTCAGAAAGAGGAGCCAGGCCAAGGAGAGGGGTCTGCATAACTTGTGTTTATTACCATAAAGCAGTCCTACGCCCGGACTTTTCAGATCTGAACCACTAAATTTGCACATTGTTCTTCAGTTAGATGGAGACAGATTCTGTAGTTCCCAATCAAAACAGAAGGACACACCTGGGCAAGCCACCTGCTCCTCCCTTTGCTTCTGTAAAAACCATAGTGGCTGGGCTGTCCAGCAAAACCGGTCAAGCCTGTGTTTCTATTATGTTCTACATAAGTCAAGAGCCTCTATATACAATTTTTTTTCATATGATAGATTTATCGTTTTACCTCTTTTTTTTTTTTTTAAACAATTCCCTATTTGGATATTATCCTTTTCTGATACTGTTGACATTCACTAAAACCTCAACAAGCTTAATTTTTCCAATCGACAGCTTCAAAAAACTCCTTGGTGTCACTTTAAGCAGATATTCAATTATTTCTAATATTTCCCCAAATTAACACTATATTTTTTATGTTTTTCAGGGTCCAGGAGAAACAATTCCATAGAAAACCACATGAAAATTGCTCCCTAACATCATTTCACTTTAAATAACGAATACTGGCTTTCCTCAAAGTTTATCCAAACAGCTCAGATATATTCCTTCGCTGCTCTGAATTCCCTCTGACTTACCATGCAGGCTGAGGGCTGCGGAATTCACAAAACATTCCCATGTAAGTTTCCCCAGAAGTTTTCCCATCAACATGTTGTGATACTCAAAACCTATGCAAGTTCAAGAACAAATTACCTCCCAGCATCTTCCGGGACTTATCTAGCCGTTCCACTCCAGCAGATGGTTTTAATGGGCACAAAACAATGAAAATCCTACACATCACTTGGAAAGTTACTGAGGAAAGAAACACCTGATTACACGAAACAGTGATCACCTTCAAAGTCAACTTCCATTATACACGCACTTCCATGTCAATGTACCAACTGGGAGAGACCATTATACCACACTGGGACTTTGAAAATTACTTCTGAACAAACACTTCATTGATTTACTACATTTGGAAATGGAGAAATTCTATAACCCAAGACTCATTTTCAAAGTGACACGAGGCTCACATAACCTGGGGAAAAACCTAAAAATGACACATGTGCTTGCTCACACTGCCTGGCTCTCAGATGGGCAGGTAACAGCCTGAGCACCGAGTTAGCCGCAGGTACAAAGGGGAACAATGAGAGAATTTTCTTTTCCCAGATTCTGTTTGTGTGTTTTTTGTTTTTTTTTTAAACTACTTTTTTAGGCTCTTCACCTTCTCACTCACTTTCAAGGTTATCAACTTCAAATTCGTGGTAGAGCCATTTCTCCTTTTTGATATTTCCTCATTCACCTCACAAAATATTCAGCTGTACATCGTATCCCCTTTGAAAAGGCCAGAGAGAAACGGGCAGCAGGCCGCTGGTTCACGCTTATCTCAGACTTCCTTTGCTCAGAGTCTTTAATTAAATGAAAGCTATGTGCCTTCGTGGGATCTATTTTTGAGTTATACATACCCTCCAGCTCTATTCCTTTCAGGAGGGGAAAAAACACACATTCGCCCACATTCACCTTTGCAGCTCAGGTGAAATGTGATGACACAGCAATTATGTCATGCAGGTAACTAGCATGATTCTAGGGGGAGAATTAAACCACACCGTTTTCCTCCCATTTCAGTCTACAAATGTTTTCATAAAAGGCTGTCCTTCCCACTGGCAACGCCACTGTGTTTTCCTACATCTCCACTTTCGAGAGGTGATTCACAGCTATCGCAGTTTCCCACTCAACAGACAGGGGGACTTACTTTCTACCCTCTTCTACACCGAGCCATCTCAACACTTGCATCTTGGGAGAAATAAGAGTGCCCTCTAGACCAGCGGTCGCCAACCGGTGGTCCGTGAGGTCTGAAAGGTTGGTGACCGCTGCTCTAGACCATTTGTTCCTCTCACCTGCACTCCCTGAGAGTCAAAGGCAAGGAGCAGAGATGTTATAAAATGCCAAACAAGTAGTTTATAAAATCCATTACCCACTTGAACCTGATTAGTTTTGGGTTTTGTTGTTTTTTTTTGGTGTGTGTGTAGATACTGTCTCACGTGGGTGTGTTTGCTCTAATCCTGTGTAATCTCGAATTGCCTTCTTTTCTTTAAAAAAAAAAAAAACACAAAAAACTTCAGAGCAGGCTTTCTATCATCAGCATATAAATTCATCCTTTTTCTCCATAAAACAGCATTATTATGTTAACAAGTTACATTAAATATGAAATGCTCAGAGGTGGCTTGTGGAGGTAAATGGTCTTACTTTCAGCAGGCTTCTAAGAAAAGCAAGCTTAGTTTCTCAATATGAAATACAGTAATTAGTGGAGTGTCAGGTCACTAATGCACATGTGAAAAAATATGAGTGAAATTAGCCTTGTATCCCACTGTTTTAAGTGCAGACTGGAGCTAAAAACTGTGCTGGCTTTTTTGTATTCATGTAAATCTAAACCTGAAATCCACTTTTAAAAGGTGGTGGAGGGATTGGTGGGGTCAGGAAAAGAGAAAAGCTTACTGCATTTGTGAACGCAAAGGCCTCTGGGTGATTTCAATCTAGGATGAAGTGGTCCCACCATCCTGGGGCACTTGCTATCTCCGAGGAGCTCCGCACTGATATCCAGCATTATAGAGAGGAGGAAATGCATGTTACAGAGGGGGACAGCTGAGTGGGGTCACAAAGTCTCCTATAAAACTGGGACTCCATGCAAGCCAAGCTGTGAGCAAGGCATTCAGGGAAACGATTTAAAAAACAGGAAGTTGGCCATGTGAACCAAGGGATCCAAATATTCCCTACATTCTCCAAGCTACTTTGAAATCGGCATAGGGCAATTATATAGTAGTACCTGGGGTAGTGTCAGGCAGCATATTTTAAAAAAGAAGGAGTATGATTTAAGTTTGAGATAAAGCTTGCAAATCCAGCAGAAATGGGTTCTACTTCTGAGCTCTATTTGTGGCTCTGGCACTTCACACACATGGGCAAATAACCCTGCCCAACCCACTTACAGCATCCATAATATGAGATGGTAATAATAACCATTTAGCACATTTATGAGAACTAAATGACATAAAGTTCATAATTAGCTCAGCACATAATCTTGCATCCAGGTAAGTGCCCAATAAATTATTAGCATTTTTTTTAAATCCTCACACACCGATTGGTTGCCTCCTGCATGAGCCCCGATCAGGGCCCTAGCAGGGGAGGAGGCTGCAACCGAGGTACATGTCCTTGACCGGAATCGAACCCGGGACCCTTTGATCCATAGACCGATACTATCCACTCCACCAAACCAGCTACAGCGATTATTAGCATATTTTCCCGATGCATACAGCAGGTCTAAAACATCCTTTAAGGGAGGGTCAAAACAATCCAGATAAATAAACATCTACCACTAAACTTAAGGGTAATTTTCCCAAAAGATTTTTTAAAAATATTTTTCCTTTGAAGGAAGTCATACAAAGATTTTTGCATGAGAAAATGTGACTAGTTCAGACATGAATTTTAAAAGTTCGATTTAAAAAAAAAAAAATCAGCACATAATGGGAAGAGAAAGAAAGTTCCCCAGGCTGAATGTGAAGAAAGACTTGAACTTAAATTGAAAGTAGCTAATAGGTTTAATCTAGCATTGAAAGCTGCCTAATTGGTGGTGGCTGCTTGGCTCCAATCTATGAAGGATTAGGAAATCCCATCATCTCAGAGGAGAGGATCCTATAATCAATTAGTGAGGTCTAGCATGGGCCCAGAAGGCGCACTCATATGGTGCTTGTTATTCCTTCATTATAGTAGTACTAGTGGCCCGGTGCACAAAATTCGTGCATGGGGTGTGTGGGGGGCTGTCCCTCAGCCCGGCCTGCACCCTCTCCAATCTGGGACTTCTCAGGGGATGTCTGACTGCCGGCAGTCCAGGAATGCTGGCTCCTAACCGCTCACCTGCCTGCCTGCCTGATTGCTCTTAACCACTCTGCCCGCTGGCCTGCTCACCCCCAACTACCCCCACCCCGCGCTGGCCTGATTGCCCCCAACTGCCCCCCCCCAGCCTGCTTGCCCCCAACTGCCCACCCCTGCCGGCCTGATCACCACCAACTGCCCCCCACTGCCGGCCTGCTTGCCCCCAAATGGCCCCTCCTGCCGACCTGCTCACCCCCAACTGCCCCCCCTGCCAACCTGATCACCCCCAACTGCCCTCCCCTCCTGGCCTGATCGCCCCTAACCGCCTCCACCTTGGCCCCGCCACCATGGCTTTGTCCAAAAGGACGTCTGGAAGGTCTCCTGGTCTAATTAGCATATTACCCTTTTATTAGTATAGATACTGCTGTCATTCTCCCTAAGGAAAGAAAAGGTCAATGGCAGGTGGACAATCACACGGAAGGCAGAAGAGCAGTAGAAACCCGGCAGGGCCTATCCCCACGTGCACCTGCACAGCATGGATGTGGCAGGGTGGATGAGAGCACACAAGGACGTCCTTTGGGGGAGACCACCGGGTGTCACCAGTCATCAGCCAAAGTATGTCTTGCTCCAATTCCATTCTTACCTAACAGGTTATAACTGGCCTTCTGCAGGTTTACAGAGGGGAGAGGGTGCCTGATGAGGTCACTGGAGCACCCCACAGTTGATAGCTATGGCCTTCAGTAACCTGGAGGGGTGAATGCTGCTTTATGTCATCGTCTCCTGTGGGAGGGTGAGGGGACAGACCACATCTTGGAGAGCACTGTCCTTGAGATGCCCCGGCTGCGTGGGCACTCAGCCTCTGGCCCTATGGCTTGGTCTTGTTAAAACTCAGCCTCATTTCAAAAATTCTGTTTACGAATTAATGCACAACTTGCATAAATACAGGTAAAGTTTGAAAACAATTTTCAATGGAATACCACGAGGCCTGGGGGAGGAAGGAGCGCAGAACCATGACTGATAGAGGCCTCGGCCTACTAAGACAAGACCTAGCATATTTCATTCACGGTAATGACTGGAGAATGATGGCAAGCGCTGAGTGACGGGTCCTACTCCACACGTATTAAGGCATTGTAACTCATTGCTAAGGGCACTGACGTGTACAGGAAACAAGAGCTTCCAGGGTAAGGCAGTCTACTTACGTGTGCAATGCGTATGCTTCTGATTTGCAGAGCTTTAAATCTAAATGTTGGACAAAATGAGGTTGGACTCCACATAATTCATGTCATTGCAAGAATTTTTTTAAAAAAAGAAAAAGTCCAGCAAGCAAAAAATGCATCCGTTTTCTGTTTCTTGGCTAAGGGCTGTATAGCTAACTCAACACCAGCTTTGGAGCCTCCAAGTGGGTAAATTTAAATTTCCTTTAGATAAATGTTTTCCCAACTGAGAAAATGCTATTTTTAATGAAACCAAATAGCCTTAATTGGTTGTGATGGGAAGTAAACGCAGAGATAAACACTGCATAAATAATTCAAGGCTCCCCATCTGGGGAAACTTCTTCCTGAATTGGATAACGAATATTCCCCCGACCAAAGGCAGAGTTTGCATCATTTGAAAAGCAACAAGGAATCTAAGCTAACATCCAAACACACAGCTAAGAGTCAAGGTAGCATTCTGAGGCAACTCCTGTGAGTTCACCAAATGACTCCTTTCATCTGGAAACACCCCTCCCCCCATTCTTGCAAGTTAAATCAGGCACCCTGGTCACACTCCTTTAGCCTCTCCTCTACAATGCCGTTCAATGTAAAATAATCATTATGTTCAGGCTTGATTAAAAGGATGAGTAAGAAATGGTCCCAAGTTTCCAGGGCATACATAATAAAATGCATTAAATATTAAGGGCTACAATAAACATACAGGAATAAGTAAATAAAAATACAGAAGGGCAATTAATCCAATGGGTGAAGAGGGAAAGCTTAATAGAAGGGCTGACATATCTAAGATTAGAAGGATATTAACAATGATGACCATTTGGCTGCATAATATATGTTACTGATTCTCTTTCTTTTTTATTAATAGCCACAGCTAAGATTTCAGGAATATTTACTGTCACCCTGAACTAATTGCTTTAAATGCAATAGTCATTTAATCTCACAATAATCTCAAAAGCTAAGCATCACTATTAACTCAATTTTAAAGACAGGCAAAAAGTACACAGAGAGGTTATGCGACTTGCTCAATACTGCATAGCTAGTAAGGTGCAAAGCTGAGAAGCCACATTCATAATAAGATGCTGGCCACTCTGCCTCTGAAAATGGCAAGCATCTGAAATGTGGCCACAGAATAGAAAGATCCCAGAGAGAGATGTGAAGAAAGGAAAGAGGGGCTCGTGGCCAGGTAAGAGGGTGCTGGCTCCATTATCACTGGGAACAAATTATTCTCCAAATGCCTTACCCAAGAAAACGGAAAATTTCCACCCTCACCTTCCATGTTGCCTCTAGCTTTCTGTACATACAACTGTCTGCACTGAGCCACGGCAATTTGTGGAAAGGCTGCCCTGTGTTCTGACGGAGATGGAGATGTCAGAACTTTATTTCACTGACAATTTTACATTCTCTTTCTTGCATTTTCTTCCTGAGTAAATTACACCACACTTGGGCAGGGGGTGGTCTTTTACTTTTTTGAAACCCATGAGAAGCTATCCTAATCCTAATAGTAAAACCGACAGAACTTTAGGGAAAAAATTGTGACGCGACTAAAGCTCTTTTTCTACACCTCAATCAAGATGCCCTAAGTCCTAACCGTATAATGTAGTGCCCTGTTTGACCGAATTTTCAACACAGGGCCAAAAAAAAACCTTTTAAAACAGAGGACAATGCCCTTTAAAATAAAACAAAACCACTTTCCCTCACTGTTGTCTTTATTCTCTGGTGCAAAGGGTTCTAAGTGATGGCATAGGGAACAATTCTGATTGCATTATCCCAACGCAGATTAAAAAAAATCTTTAATAAAGTAAATACCGCCACATTAATATCATTCTGAAGTAGGCAGAGAAGTCATTTGGTGATAAATGCATGCTGATTTGAAAATCTTCATGTGTGCTACCGGAGAGAAGGAAACGGCATATGAAAATAAACAATACTGTGTTTTGGCAGACAGGACGATGGAGGGATACCTATAGAGTTGATTCTACAAAATAAATATTGAAGCCTTATGAAAAGACATATTGGGCTTCCTTGTATTTGTTGATGTAATTTTATGAGGTCAAATTAAAAAGAATAGGGAAAGGAGTTTTGCCTTTCTTCATGAAAGCCTTCTCTCTGTGAACAATAAAAATTTCAAACTGATGAACTCATTACCCCACCTGCCTAACAACCTCCCTGACACAAGTTGCCCAACAACAACAAAGTGTACCCCAAAGAGTACTTTCTATATGGAAGTTTATATTTACTACAATGTGGTTAATTATACGTAAGTAAAGGATTTGACCCTTTTAAGATGTAGGTCAAACGGTAAAAAGGTCATACCCCTAACTCCTTATCCTGTGATCCCTGACGTGGTTCTGATGTGCAAATATGACATGAATTCATTCAAGCAAGGCCACTAATATTTACAGAGCACCTATCCTGTGTGCCAAGGCATGTGGCTGAGGCAGAGCATAAAGGGGTGAGCATCTCCAGGAAGAGTTTGCATCTCTGGAAGCTCATGGTCTCAAGAGAAAGACAGAAGAAAACAAGCCCTTCCCCCACAGTGTGGCTAGGAAAGGGGAACAGGGGCTCGGACGAGGGGAAGCTGCCGGGATTACCCCTAGGACTAGGCACTGAGTGGGAAGTCGGAAGTGTAAAGGCTTCTAGCACAAAGCAATTAGGATGTCACCCGAGGATAATTAACAGTCAAGACTGGCCATGTTGTGTGGGGGAGTAGAAGGAAGAAAGTTTCAGGCAAAGAAACATTATGCTTCAGGACATTATAGAGAAAGAGACCAGAAAGGCTAAATGCAGAAAGGGTTCCAGCACAAGGACATACTGTAGAAATCATGTCTTTAAAACATGGACAGTGAACCAGCCTGGGACTTGTTCTGAAGGCAAATGGTCATGGGATCCGAACCTCCAAGTCCAGGTTTACCCTCACCAGTCCCTGGAGAGGCCGTGTTCATGCTGGAGACACTGTTCGCACTGTTCGCACCTGGAGGGGAAGCTGCAGCCCAAATTGGCCCATCTCTGGGTTGATCTCAAATCCTGGGAGTCCCGGAAGTAACTGGCAGCTGACCATGCCCGATCCCAGTGACCCTTAGAGGCAGCACACTCAGCAGCCCAGAGCTAGGGCAGGTCCGGTTCCGACCTCGGCTCCCCATTTCCCGGGGTAAAGCTTTGGGTAAACGAAAGCCTGTCCTTCTGAGAGGGATGATGATGATGCCGAATTAAGAAGAGGCTCTGAAGGTGAAATGAGATAATGCAGGCTAAGTCCTTAGCACTGTGCCACTGACATGGTAACAGTCAACTCAAGGGAAGGACCACCCTCATATTCACCAGCATCACCAAAACCACCACTATCACCAAAGTTGTCATCATCAAAATCCTCATCACTACCACCACTGCCATCACCAAGACCACCACCACCACCATTCTCTCCATCCAGGCACCACCATCACCATAGCAACCATCACCACCCCCATCATATCTGGGCACAAAGGTCCAGTGGAGGGTTTTGCAGGCAGAAATCAGAAGTTCCTTGTAGCTCACCACTTTCATACAAGAGAATCTCTCAGAATTTCAGATTGGGGGGGTGGGGGGGCGGTTGGGAGGGGAGACAGGCCAAAAGGTGGTTTCTAAACACAGTGGCAGAAACCTGAATATTCCAAGTAAGGAGGATTAGGTTTTACCTTCAGGGAGAGATTGTGGAGAGTTCCCCTGTATTACAAAGGGGAAGCTATCCAATCCCTTGTTAATTTCAGGCGGATAGTCCTGTATGTTTCTAGAGTTCATGAATGGCATCATCTCCACCTTCTGACACCAACCCACTCACACGTGGGGAATATGCTGGCGTTCTTCGAGTGCCAGAAGAGAAGAAACAACATTCTGTGTTCTAGATTTATCAAACGTGGCATCCAAAGAGGCTTCTAGGTCTCCAAGTCAACCCTTCTCTGCAGCATTGCTGCAAGGAATGAACTCTGCTATTCAACTGCACACACACACAATAAAGACAGTGAGTATTTAATGAATACTCAAGATTGGTGGATACTGAGCTTCTAGGAAGCTCCAATATGTCTCAGCTCATATAATTCTCATAACCAACACAAGAATGAGATGTTCCTATCCACGCTTTACAGGAAGAGACTGACACACTGAGAGGTGAAGTGTCTTGACTCAGGCTTAGCCAAAAGGACAGAGCCAGGCTTGGTCTGTCCAGCATCATCCCCTCCGCCTCACCTCTGCATCCGTCTCCTGCATCCTGGCAACCCCAGCACTTGCCTAAGGAGGCCTCCCAACCAAAGTCTGCAAAATGACTCAAACTAGTAAATGTACAGAGCACACACCCCCGGGTTACGAGCTCTACACTGCAGCGGCCTGAATGAAGTGCTCCCAGAACAGAAGCCAATGTGTGGACCAGGCTCCCCCTGACGTCACTGAGCAGGGTCTGAATGGCGTTACTTCCCTACCCTACGTTCCACTTTAAAACTCTACTTATGAGAACCACGCGCAACTACAAATAAACTGTGAAGGCAGATCGACTCATCGCTAATGTCTCAGAGAGCTTCCGAGGGAAACAGAATGATGTCTTAATCATCACCCGCATTCCCTGTAGTTGCTCAATGCGAAATAAACATCTCTCTCCAAGTGTGCCTTTGTGCCTGGCATCTTACAAGACATTAAAACTGATTTTTGTGGGGGAACTGTCTCCAATTTGTGAAACTCAGAATCCACTTTGGTGGATGAAATATAAATATGCTTAGAAAATAAAAACACTTTCTTCTCGTGTTCATTAGGAGGAGTCTTTCAAAATTTAGAGGCAATCCTCACATTATGGTTTATACACAGATGCGCCAAGCAGCTATAAAAGCAACTTTTTAAATATTAACGATGTGAAGCTGGTTGTCAGCTGGAAAAGTAACTACCTATAAAAAATACTTAACGCTGAAAACCACCAGAAACCAACAATTTCTTATTTAATCTGTTTAATGTCAAGCGCATCTCACTGAGTAAAACAACGTTTTAAAATATTTAACGCGATGCTCTGACGCGGGGCGGGGGAGAAGGCGAGTGCCGCATCTACCACAAGCCCAGGCGCCAAGTGTTTACAGCTGCACTGGCTGCGGACCGGGTCTCCACGCAGCAGAGTTAGGGCCACCACCAGCTGCAGGAGTCCCCACGTGGCTAATGACCCCAAACGGATTCTGAAATCAATTTAACACACAGCCACACTGGTTTAACCATCATCTATGAAATTAACTGGCCAGGATGGCAAATAAGAGTCTGTACAAGGACACACTTCAGATCTACCAAAAACCCATTTGAAGTTCAAGTTTGTGTAAAGGCCACGCTGTGCCTCAAGTGAAGGGAAATGTGGGACAAACAGCAGAGTCTTTGGAAAAACATTTTCTGCTTTCATGTTGCTATTACTCATCTTGTTTCCACAATTTTATTAGAGGAAAATTGCATGAACACACTGATTCTTACCAGATACGGTAAGGAACTTTCCAGAAGTTTCTAACTTAATTTTTTTTTTTTTACTTCAGTAGTACAAATAAACACTTCTCTTTTTTTCTCCTCTCTCTCCCTCTCTCTCTCTCCTGCCCTTTCTCCCCCCATCCCCTCACACACATGCATACCTCTGCCTCATTTCAATTGTGATAATTTTGGCAACTAAGAAAAAAAGCATCATTATTCACTGGATAAATTATAATATATTTAATAAAATGCTCTGGAAAAAAAACTACACCAAGTGCTACAAACTTACTTTGGTGTGTTTTCCTAATCTTGAAGGGAGGAAGGTCTGTATCAACCACCCAAGGGTATGTATGGAGAGACTTCTGGAGAGGAAAGGAAAAACAAAAACCTCTTTCCTGTTAAAAATTGCATTTCTTAAGACAGATTGTTTCATTTACTCTTCAAAACAAACCCATAAGGCAATTATTGTCATTTAGCAGGTCAGGAATTAGGCTAAATAATGTGTCCAAATAATAAGCTGGAACATGAGTCGTCTCGTCTGCCTGACTCACGCTCACATTCAGAATGAATGTCTGTGTCCCCCCTTAAATTCCTATGTTGAATCCCTAACACCCAGAGAGATGGCACTTGGAGGTGGCATCTTTGGAGGGGTAATTAGGATAGATGTCATGAGGGTAAGGCTCTCAGACGCCCGTATAAGACAGCCAGCTTGCTCGCTCCATCCAAGGGCCTGGAGAAGAGCTCATGTGAGCAAACGGACATGGATGCTACCAGAAGCCACGAGAAGAGGCCTTGGAAGGAAACTCATCTTGCCGATAGATACCTTAACTCTACTATTCAACTGCACACATACCAAATATGGACAGTAACTACTAAATGAATACTTAATACCTGTGGGTGCTGAGCAGAAAACTTCAACATCGGTTCATTTAATTCTCACAACCACAAGCCTGCCAATCTGTGAGAAGTAAATTTCTGTTGGTGAAGCCTTCTGGTCTCTGGTATTCTGTTATGGCAGCCGAGCTGACTAACACACTCAGTCACGCTGCACAGTTCCTAGATGGACCAGAATTTTGACCAGAGATGAAGACTTAGATTTTGGCACATGAGGGAGGGCAGGTCTGTGCAGTCTGAGCATCTCAACCAAAGGTTCTCAAACAGGAGTGATGTCACCCCCAAAGGATAGTTAGTAGTATCTGGAGACACGTTTGATTGTCAAAACTTAGAGGGGGTGCTATTGGCATCCAGTGAGTAGAGGCCAGGGATGCCACTAGACACCCCACAATCGCAGGACTGTGCCCCACAACACAGAATTATCCCACCCAAAAGGTCAGTGTTGTTGAGTTTGTGAACCTGGAGCACTGCCTGGCATATACTAGGTCCTCAATAAATGCTATTGAATAAATACCTGGATGAATTCCATAAGTACTTACTGAGCTCCCACTTGGCCAGATACTGCGGTGTCTACAAAGAAAAACCAGGTTACTGGTCCTTTTCCAGATGCTTTCATATTCAACAAAAGGAAATAAATTTCCCAGAAACATTGAGAAAATTACGGCAGGAAAGGTGACCTATTTTGTAAACAGGCATAAACTCTCCAGGATTTTAGAGAGGGGGGACATCCTAGCAGAAGGGCACATGGGCAAGGAGAGATTAAGGTAAGAGGTGAGGATTGGAGATGGTATTAACTTGAACATCAAGAAACAAATTGCATCAACTCCATAATCTGGCACCTATCTAGATAGAACTGAATATATTCTTGCCCTCTGCAGCCAGACTGCCTGCCTCCCACCCTCATGTCATCACCTAATTAGCTGTAAGCACCAGGGCTCACTGAGGTAACCACCCATGGCCTCAGTTTCCACAGCCGTAAACTGAAGATAAAAAGCAGTTCTCTAATTAGGTGAGATGAGGCAATGCAGTGGAAGAATATTATCCCTAGATAATCACCATTACCAGCTCTTGTTCCTTAGGGACACTGTGGGGGCAGCACTGAGCGAGGGTGGTGGGAAGGGATGGCAAATGCAGGCAGAGTTATCTGAGTGCAGGTGCAGGGCTCTCCGCTTGCCTGAGTCATCCCACAGACACAACTAAGAGGAATGGAGCGTGCCCCAGAGGCTTCTGACTTGCTCATGGCCATGTAATCAGAGGATGGTCAAAGGACCCAGCGTTTGTCTTCCAGCTTGTTCTGAGCATGCTGCCTTAGCTACTGCTATTCTTGCTGTTTATTTACACTGTTTCTTTTTGGACCATCTCAGTAAAACTGCTCTGGGGACATCTTTATCTTTTTCCTTCCCAAGAAGTTGCATATATAAGTGAACCATTAGAACTGAATTAGGTCAGTGAATCACACTGACGGCATAAAAGCGAGGCAAAACCTGCCGGAAGCCAACACCCTCCCTTTGCTTAACTTTTGAATGGATTTCATGACACACTGTAAATGTCACCCACACATAGATGCCATATTCTGATTTCTCCCAATTCAATCCAATTCCCAGTGGAGTGAGGAATGGAAGGAGGGTCAGTCTTGGTCCCCGAACAGTGCCAGGCTATGGACAAAAGGAAACAGGACTCAGAAGTTTAACAGAAAAAAGAAGCAGCATTTTTAGTTTACACTAACTCAGGATCTCGTCTCCTCCAATGTGGATTTCTTGCCAAGCTAGTCTGGAGTAACTGTGAGCTCTGAGATGTTCCAGAGCAGACTCACCTTCCAAGCTTTGCGTCAAAGTCACTTTCCAGCGAGGCCCATTAAAGCTCAACCCCGACCCCCAACAAATCCATGGCCAAACTGATCCCCCTTCACCTACCTTATTTTTCCCAAGTATTTTGCACCTTTCTAACATATGGTATTTGTAATGTTTTTTGGTTTGCCTACCCTTTGCTAGAATGTAAGCGCCATGATGCCAAGAATTTTTATCTATTCGCTGATATGTCATCTCAAAGGCACAGATAGTGTCTGACTTACAGAGAGCAAAGGTGGTGTGTTGAACATATCACCGAATTCATATTGCATGAATCCTTCACTCATGAAGGGTACAGTTAAAGAGCAGTAACAGAGCTCCCACCCACCGCTGGGCGTGCATCTACAGACGGTACGAGGCTGCAGTTTTCTAGGGCCCGAGAGAACAGCTACTCAGCAAGGACTGCATCTAAAATGAGAATTTTGCACTGGATGCACCCGCCAACTTTCCGCCTAGAAGTCACAGCTCTTCCATTAGAGAATGATAAATGTCATTGTCATAATCAGAAATGTCCCGTGCGTTGCAATGTGCTGGCTTTTCTGCTGAAAGCCAATGCATTAATAAAGCAATTGAAGGAGTCGGATTCCGAGTCTATGAATGTCAGTGGCAAGGTTTCACATGTCACTTTGCAGTAATAAAGGACTTCAGAGAAAGTGCTGGGGATGGGGCAGGGCAGCACTGCCTGTATTTTTTAAATGGAGGATGGTGAAGACAGGACCGAAAGCAAATAAACAAGAAAAATGAAGGCAAATTCAATCAGTCATTCCCCTACTGACACTTTAATGCATTATTGTTACAATTACTCTGAAATGACCTGGGAGAATCCTTACATGTTCTCACCCCACCCCACACCATCCATTTTCAGGGCAAGAACTCGGAGCTGCAACCTTTCTGCTGGGTTCAGGTTGGAGGGAGCCGCCTCCGTGTTGAGGTGCTGCTGAGCTTTGGAAAGAGCAGGCTGGCCTGGCAGACGGGAATGCATGCCACCCTCTTCCAGCTGGGGCTTGGCCTTGGACTGAGAACAAGTCTTCAAATGCTGTGTTGAAACAGTGCCATTTTCAAGCTCCAAGCAGAACCCCGATGTTCAGATGCCAACTTTAAATTGACCCCAGGATTGTGCTATTCCCACCTGACGACACTAACTTACTCAGAGGCCAGGGGGTGAAGCCCAAGACACGGGGCTCCTGTCCTGCCTCAGAACGTTTAATATTCTCACCCATCACCTGAGTCAGTACAGCACAGTCCTGCTCCCCACGAAGGAGCCATGGACAAGGACAGCCATAGGGAACAAACTAATTTAAAAGGAACAAGCGAGGTTGCTCGCATTGCTTTTATGGAACCTCAAGGCTGTGACTCCCAGCTCAGGATGATCAGTCCTCACTCAACCCAACAGCCCCTCCAAATACTGGCTGCTGTGGAGGCCACGCCCACCGCAGACCATCATCGGAGAAACATAGCAAAGCAATGGTGTTGATTTTATTTATTTTTAAATTGCTCATAGTTTTATTCTGCTGGAAAGGATATTCTGCTTTTAGGGGTAAGGATGCTGACTTGGCCCTAATTCCTTTCTCTCAATCACCTGACTAGACTGGTCACCATCACAATGAAAATCTAAGCCAGCTGGGAGGACTCTCAATAAGCACCTACTGCTTAGTGAGTGTAACTGACAAACCAGGGAGACTGGAAGAGGGGCCTGAGAGACACCCTCCCAAGAGACCCCACTCTCAGACCTCAGGGAGCCACTTGGGGGCCCTTCCTGGCTGGGTGACCCAGGGCTGGTGACATAACCTCTTTGTACCTCAGTTTCCTCACAAGGTGCATGAAGATAATACTGTCATCATCGGTGCCTGTGAGAATTAAAATAATCCATATGCTCAGCACATAATGAGCACCTGGACACACTAACTAGTATTCTCATTTTCTCCATGAGAATCACCAATTAACAAGAAGGGTCTCTGGAAACCTCAAGGGCAGTCAAGGTGGCTGTTACCAAATTGTCTCCCTTTTCCCCTCCCTCCCTAATTTGCATTTACTCAAAAAAGTACAGGGGGCACTGAGAGTAACAGGGACACTGGAGTGACCCGAACTGGGAAAGAGTGTTTGTAGAAGCAGCTGGGGTGGAAGGCAAGGGCAGGGCGTGCACATCTGATGCTTTATAGGGTCCTACGCCAGCACATCACTGGCAAACTGAACATCCACTGTGAGATTAAAACAAGATGAACTCATCACGTCTATCTCAGAAGTAGGTGGGTCATTCAACCATCTCCACATTATCTTGCAGGAGGAGTCTGCAGATGAGCCTGTGCAAATTCTGCCATCCACTGGCCTCAGCGCGCATGGCTCTGTCTGACTGGCCAATGCCAGGGACCACTCCACTCTAAGTCTCTCACACATGGAGAGGCGTCATGATTTTTCACTGATCTGAAATTAAAATTTCCAGCCATAAAAAAATATATTTAGATCCAAGGCTACATGTCACTTCTAAAATCTTGTCATTTAAATCATGTTAGGCGTTGAGTGAGATATAGGTAGAATTTAACTTTCGCTGCATTTGAGTCTCGATCATGGCGAATTTATAACCCAGGAGTAAATCTTGCTGTCAAGGAAAATGTCTTCACTAAATCAGATTTGTTGCTTCCCTCCTTCCTTCCATACTTTTGTAAAATGGAAATGCTCTTCATAAAAGCCAGTTGTTTCATTCCTTCCTGGGCCACAAAAGGTCTATTAGTGTTGCCAATTTAGCCATTGGAGACTTCAGAATTTCCTGTCATGGTATATCAGTATTCAGGATTGTTCAGCAAATGGATGTTGGATATTTCTATTTAAATTTATATTCATGAAATCTAAATAAAGCAACTGATTGTGGGAAGGCCATCAGTAAATTTTCTCGTAGCTGAATTCCCTTACAGACCTTATCCTCACGTGACTTTGAGGGAACACCCGAGGCTGCTGACTGCTCCTGCATCTCTGAAAACAAACGTGCCTCTCACTGTGTGAGCACAGGTCTTCCGTCCACTTCTCTGGCTATTTCACTTGTGTCTTCACAGTAGGCCCCTCTTCTCCTCGGAGCCTCCTCAAGGCTGTGACTCCCAGCTCAGGATGATCAGTCCTCACTCAACCCAACTGCCCCCAGGCACTCTCATCACAAAGGCATTTGATTTCTGCATGCATGCGACGCCTCTCACATCATTATTTCCAGTTCAGATGTCTCCTGAGAGGCAGATCCATCAAACCAATCCGTTTGTTAGACATCTTCAATGGATATTACTTGTGTGTCTCCTACAGAATGCATCCCACCTTTTGCTGGGCTCACTGACTCAAGGGAGCAAGGCCTTGGACCCAGCTGTGCAAGCCCAAACCTTCACGTCATCACGATCTTCTCGCCACTCCTCATGTCCCAAATATCCCTCACATCAGCCCACTACTTTCCCTGGTCCCTGCCCCTGTCAGATCTAGGTAAGTAACCATCATCATTTATTGTATAACTTCACGAGCCTCCCGAGGTGACCTCAGATTGTAGGCCTTCTCAGTCCATTCGCCCGTCCTGGCCACAGTCCTAGTCACTGCCTGGTAGATAACTCTGATCACATCACTCTCCCTCTACAAATCACTTTCAAGGATTCCCATTTCCCTCAGGATAAAATCCTAAGTCAGTATTGCCATATCCTCTGACACCATCACTAGTCTTCCCTCTTATTATGCTTTATTTAAAAAATTATTGATTGATTGATTGATTTTGGGGAGAAGAGAGAGGGAGGGAGGGAGGGAAGAAGGGAGAGAGAGAGAAACATCAATTTGTCATTCCACTTATTCATGTATTCATTGGATGATTCTTGTATGTGCTCTGACCGGGGATCAAACCTACCACCTTGGAGTATCGGGACCAGGCTCAAATCAAATAAGCTACCTGTCCAGCACTATCTTATTATGCTTTTACTTGGTCCATTCACTATCCTGAACTTTTCCTCTAAGTGCCATTCACTCCCTAAACTCTGGGCCTTGATATGCTGTTCCCTGTCCCTGGAACACACCTCTTCTCGGGTCCTCTTATCCAACTCTTCTACATTCTTTAGGTTTCACAGAACATAGAACTCCTCTCAGGAAGCTTCCAGGCTAAGTAAACCACTCAGCTCATTTTCTGCCAATGTCGCCTGTAGGTCCACTGTGTCCCACTAACTGTATTTAGGGTTCTTGGTCTGCCTCGTGCATCTAGCATGGAGACCAGCATAAGCTCAGCACTCAATACCCCTTTGTTAACTGTTACAAAGGCAGTGGGGCTCTGTCTAAATTCCTGCCCCATTCCAGAGGCGAATCAGTCTTTATCCCCAATGAAGCCAGTGACACCTCGTCTTGTTCAGATTTTGCATAATTAATTCCATTATAGACACTCACACTATATCTTTGGGTTTGTCTGTAACTCAACATTCTTCATTTCATGTTTGCTGTTTTTTAACAGTTCACAAGTGCATCTCACATCCCAAACTGGATTTTATGATTTATGAATCCCCCACCACTCCAAGACCTACGCCTCCTCAGCACTCATTTGAAAGTCAACTGACTGACCAATGATGGCATTTCCAGTAAAAGTTGATTCCCTTTACCGGTAATTATGAAACATGCTCAAGCTAATACCTATTTAACCACAACTCTACAATAAATCCCTCAGCTAAAGTCTTTACTTATAGAAATGTTGTACCATTCATTAAAAATACTAATTCATCTTCTGTATATTTTGTCCTCATACCTACCTCTAATAATTCCCTAAGGCAATATTTCAATTAGACTGTCTTTACAAGTAATTTATGAGGATTTTGACTGGTTAACATTAGGTTAACACGTAAATATCAATAACAACAAAACTTACATAAGTATAAAAAAGTGACTTAAGTTAGAAAAATACAGGGAGAATTTTTCTATCTTTTTAGAACTGTGAATATATTTAGAACACATATCTGTGTTTGGATACACATGATTTCATTAAAAACCTCGTGCAATTTAAAATTGAAGTCACTCAGAATACACGGATGATTGAGGTAAACTGTAAACAATATATTTACTCATCAAACCTATATCCTTTAACAGTAATGTAAGAATTATCATGAAAGCAATTTATAAAGTCACTCAACCAGAGCCAGAAAAGGCAAGCTGGAAAATCAGAATGGACAGTGCCCTGTGACAGGTGAAAGGTGGCAGGCAAGAGGCATGCACTGTGTTATTTAATAAATGTTACCCTTGCACGGGATTCATAATTCACATCTTATCATCGCCTATAATACAGTATAAGTAAATGCAAAGTCTTATGAAAGAAGACCTGATCTCACCAAGTAAACAAACGGGAGGAGATATATATATGTGTATATGTATCTTCCCTTTTTCACACTCCACCCTCCTCGCCCCCCCCCCCCCCCCCGCCCCTTTCGGAACAATCAGAATGGGAACTAGCTGGCTGGGACAAGAGGAGGTTTGAAGGTCACCCGCGTTGTAGTCAATTTGCCTTGGATTTTAATTTATGTGTTTTTAAAATGTGGACAGCATCCAGATGGTACGTTTTCCAACGAAGATGAGTAAATTAATAAATAAATAACCCAGGCATCCCTTCAGAGGACATGCTGCTAAAGTGACACTTTCATAAATAATACCTGGAGTTTTAGCCGTTTTTAAGGGCATGCTAGGAATGTGAATTGTAGCTGAGACACCTCTGGTCACCTTTTGATAATGAGCCTGTTGTTAAATAATAGACACCGATCTCTCCTGTTGTGGGAGACAAAGTTGAAACTTCTGAAGATGGGAGATCTATGAGAATGAAATAACAAGAAGTGTGTCCAAATACAGTCTCATACAGACCCGTGAGTCACTCTTCTAAGCCATGTCCAGAAGATAACAGAGAGCTCTTGCAAGACCACCACTCTTGAGATTTGATGGAAATAGTTTTGCAAAGGAAAAAATGAATAGGTTCTTAGTATGTGAGAGAAAAATCATTTTAGGGACTCAGCCAGCTCCCATCTCACTGGAAACACCCATACAGAGAATCACTGGAGTAGGCCCTGGTCGGCCATATTTGTTCTCTCTACCATGAGCAGAGCCATCTGGACCTGACCACTGGACCAATCAGGAATCTTTCCTGCCATATTTGTTCTCTACATAAAGGCCACAGCCAAATGGGCCAGGTATGGACCACCTGACCACTGGACCAATCAGGTGTCTTTCCTGGTCTTTGGAATCAGGCCCGAAAGACTGTTGGTCTTAACCCATAATCTACAAATACAAAAAGTATCGGGAACCAGAATGCATCACCCTTACTGCGAGAACCTGCTGATGGACAAGATACGAAAGAAGCAACCTGAAGACACAAATAGAAACTGCGGATGTAAAGGATGATTTCTATCTGCCCGCCAGCCCTTTCTAGCCATATGTGTGCCCTTGAGTTGCATGAGACACTCCTATATCTTTATAAGAAACTGTCCTTTTATGTTTAAGCTGACTTGAGTTGGTTTCTGTTCAATGCACCCCGTGAGTGCTAACAAAGCTACAGCACACAACAGCATTCTGCTCTCGGATCCTGACATGACATCCTTGTTTGATGGCTACCAGACAACAAAACCTAATATGGCAGTGAGGCTTGACTATGAGTAGTAAGGCGTGTGCAGATTTGGAAATGCAATCACAATGCCTCAGCCTCCTGTTCTCTGTTTGAATGAAACAATTTTCTCCTGACTGAATTAACAACAGGATTTAATGAAACCACATATTTCATAGTGTGTTTGCTCATGCATTTCCATTTTTGCTTGGGATCAGAAACACTTCTCTCATAGAATATGACAGATTAAACTATTAAAATGTATAGGCAGTAAATAATGTATCATTGCTAGAAATGCAAGAATGCTTTCCAGTAGAATGTGGATGTCACCAGAGAAAGATCATCTTGAAAGAACTATCTATAAAAAGTTTTAAAATGCTGATCTTTCAAAAGGACATTAAAAGGGTTCCTTTAAAAGTGGATCTCCTTTCTACAGAGACTTCTCTTCTTCCCTTCAGAACAAAGAGCCATGCAGATCCTGACTTCCAGTAAACCATTATCTTTTATCCGTTCGGTAATTAATGGATGCTTTGATAGCAAGGACTCCTAAGGAACATTTTTCAAGCTTAAATGCAGGCTGGGCTGATTCACAGAGAGCACATCTAAAAAGACCAGGGGATAAGTAATCACGAGTCGCAAACACTGTGCGGAGCATTTGGGCACCAACCAGGTTTCCAACAACGGATGTGACTTGTTATTGTAACAAGGAAAATGACTTACTGAAACACAAAAACGTGCCTGCCTTCTCACCCGGGCCTTGTCCTATAGATGAGCACACATTTCCCAGATGACCATTTAGCAAATCCTTTCTTTAAAAATCACATTGGCTCTGGGGCGTGTTTTTTCTGATGGATTTGAAAACCTGTGCTTACGAAGTAAGTTTATTTCTTTGGTGCATCCTCTGACTAGGTTAAAAATATGACTGAACTAGCCTACAGGTAAATTTTTGTCAGCTGCTTGGCTTAAAATATGAGTCGGCCCTGGAAAATATTTGGAGAAATTCGATTTAGCATGGTGTCGAGGCCTTTTCAGGCAAGGGACAAATTATTTGTAAGCAGACACTTGCTTTCAGCCACGGTTCTGCACAGCTGCACGGGTCTGCACAACAACAGACGTTGGTTGTGGGATGGGTGTCTGAGGAACTGGTTTACTGGGACACAAGCCCCCTGGGTGGAAACTGCATTTTCCTGGGGAGGGGTGGGAGGAGGGTGGTATAAGCAGGCTGTGGCTCTTAAGCAGAGGTGAAGCAGCCAGTCACCTCTATCACCACAATCAGAAGTGAGTAATAGGCAGTGAAGGCCGGTTTAAGGTGGACTGCTCTGGAGAGAGCGAGGGCGCTGCATGGAACGCAGACCTTTCTGCCCTCAAATGTTTCCCAGGCCTACAAGGGAGGTCTTATCTCCTCTGCCCTATTAATTACTGATTTTTAATCTTCTGCAGGAAAACAATTTTGAATGAATATAATAAGCTTCATTCCCCAATTACCCTATAAAAGAGCCATTGAGAAGTAAACAATATGAAAAAAAGGAAAAAGAAACAAAATTTAAACAGTAAGGGGCCCCTTTTCCTCAATACCTATGCTCATTCCAAATGATGACTGGAATGAGTCTCGTTTTGACTCAGCAACCGTGACAATAAGAACAGATATAGTCATTGTTACCATTTATTTGGCCATATATCAGGCACCCTGTTAAGCACCATCAACACATTAATTTTGTCTTATACAACAATCTTCTAAGTAGGATTTTCATTCCCATTTTTAAGATGAGGAAACTGAGGCTTGCAGAGGTAAATTTACATGCCCAATTCACACAGGTGGGGGTGAAGGGGCTGCATCCAAACCCAGGCACATGCAGTACAAGGACTTGTCTAGGAAGTAAAATACATGGACAAGTAGTTAATGTAAAAAATTGTCATGCCCATAATATTGTATTTTCAATCTTAAGTATGAAGTTAATAAAACCTCTGTATTCAATGACAACTAACACTAATCCAAGCCCAACGTTTAATACAGTCATCATCAAACGCTTGTATGTGGTAAAATCTGCGTCAGCCTCAGAGATCAATTCCATTGTGGCTATTTATGCAGCGATGCTAGTAACTATGGGAAATAAACCAGCCTCGCTCGCACCATTGATTACCAAGACTTAAGACAAATGGCATTGCATAGTTTAATGCATGGGTTGCAAAATCATTTATCTCTTTAATAGCATACCCTTTATTGAAAAAGAAATCATTTAAACATCATGACAATAAAGCATGGCAAGTTCTATTAACCTTTTGAAAAACTTGTGATTAGAAATGCATCAGTAAAATCCGAGAATGAATATAAAAATGGTTTTGCCTCCTAAAAGCCAACACCTGAGGAAGACACCACTTGAGGTTTGCTCTTGGAACTCTGATGACAGCCAGGTCAACAATGAAGACTCTACATAACCTATCCCAGCCACTATTTCCAATCAGATTAATTTTCATTGTGTTTTTATGCTAACTGTTAGCAGCTAACACATTGGTGTTTTACATTAGTTCAAAGGAGAGTTATTCTGAAACTTGGTGGATTTGAAGGATAGAGAGAAACTCAAGGGAAAAACCACTAGAATAACTGGAGTCATGAAAAGAATTCAAAGGGGAAAATATAACTCCAGAATGGTTACATTTTATACTTGTCAACAAGACAAAATCCTGGATCCCTTTTGAAGCTCTAATAACTTAAAGCCAGGTGGTGTCAGTTAAAAAAAGCATGAAAACTTTGGTTAGTGAAATAAAGGAAAACCAGTATCAAAAGAACTAGAAAAATAATTTTCCATAGTACTGAACTGAGAATTCATAAAAATTTAATTATAGAGGAACACAGACACCAAACATTCTCAGTCCTTCCAGGTCCTTCTGCCAAGGTTACAGAACTAAGCTCTCAAATGCCAAAGCAAAAATGTAAAGCAAGGCTCCCCACAGTAAGATTAGTGCATCTGCATCAAGAACATGTGTGTTGCTATATATATATATATATATATATATATATATATATATATATACACATACATACACATACATATATATATATATATGTTATTCAGACCTATAATTATTTTAAAATCACTTAAAAATTTTTTGCCTAATCCTCACTCAAAGATATGTTTTTATTGATTTTTTGAGAGAGGGAGAGAGAGACAGAGAAATCGATTGAGAGAGAAACACCCATTGGTTGCCTCCTCGTAACATGGGTATGTGCCCCGACTGGGAAATCAAACATACATCCCTTCAGTGCCCAGGACGACACTCCAACCAAAATGAGCCACACCAGCCAGGGCCAGACCTCTAATTTTTTTGTTTGTTTGTTTGTTTTTTACAATTAAGTTCTTAAGCACAGAGGTGGGTAGTGACAGCTAAGACACCACCTATTAAAATTTCTTAGTGCTTCATCCCACTACCTGTTGGTGTCTAACTCTGACCTCACTGCCCACCTATGAAAACCTCTGGTCTAACTCCGAGCCTACTACCTAAACATCTTCCTTCTAACTGACCTCACAACAAGGTTCACACACGCCAGGAAGATAATGCGCAAGCTAATAAACAACCGGGAAATTGTGGAGCTTAGGTCAAAACAACACAGGACTTGCATTTAAAGACAGGTTCCTGCTGAAAATGAGGAATAATTTCCCATTATCTTATGCTGGCAAACTGGAAAGCCTCGTGTCACAAAACACAAAGCAAAGCCTTATGCAAGGTCCCATAGCCAGAAATGTAAATTAAAGTCTAAAGCATGTATCAGATTTACTGAGTTTAAATTTATTCATAAGTCGATCAATCTTTATCAGATAACATGTTAGAGAAGGATGACTTGTGTCCAAAATTTATGACTTTCTTTCTTCACATACCCACTTGATCGAGAGTAGTAAGTGGTGAAATGGCCAAAATGATTCCCCTGGAAAATCCACACACAGCAAATGGAACCCAGAGCAGCTCGGCTCTGAGTCGAGTATCCATCCCATCCCATCACTGCTTAAAGGCAGGCAGTGCAGGCTACCAAATGTTCTCCTGAAGTTGCTTGGCATTCAAACAGCACAAATTCTATACAGTTTTTCCTAGTAAATATACCACAAAGATAAAGCAGTGGAGTTTCATTATAGCTATGGCTAAAATAATAATAAAGTTCATCCTGGGAAAGTGGGGAAAGAGGAACAGCGTCTTGATAGAAGCAGGAAGTCATTCATTACTACCACCAGGCAGAGTTAAAATAAAGTACCTATTTGAATCAAGGCAAAGAGGACTTGGAGAAGGATGAAACTGAGTTGGTAACCACGAAACAGGCACTCTCCAAACACCCTTATTTCATCTGTCTTTCTAATAATGAACAAAGTTAGACTTCTTTGAACCTCTTGCTGACTGAGAAAGCAACTCTATGTCCTAAGACAGTGGTCGGCAAACTGCGGCTCGCGAGCCACATGCAGCTCTTTGGCCCCTTGAGTGTGGCTCTTCCACAAAATACCACGGCCTGGGCGAGTCTATTTTGAAGAAGTGGCATTAAGAAGAAGTTTAAGTTTAAAAAATTTGGCTCTCAAAAGAAATTTCAATCATTGTACTGATGATATTTGGCTCTGTTGACTAATGAGTTTGCCGACCACTGTCCTAAGAGAAACCTTAGATTCAATTATTCCCCAATAGAAATGTGGTTAATAACAGCATTATTGATTTTTGCACAGTATGTTCTAATCTTGTTAGTATTTTTTAAAAACCTTACATTCCTGGGTTTACTATGTTCTAAAACACCGTGGAAACTAGTATATTCTGTAACATTTGCCATAGGCAAAGCATATTTTTAATCTCTTCATATTCAGCCCTGGCATTACCAACGTTGGACCCGGATTCAGAACAATCCGTCTCTCTGGGTTTCCATGTCAGTGAAAAAGAGACGATGTTAAACATATCTAAATTCCAGAAAGTTTAGTCATTTTTGGTAACTGTGCCTGAGAATTATAATTTTGTTTGTTTACTTACATGTAAATAAACAAGAATGATGAACAATGACAAAAGAAATACGTTCAAAGATAACACCTGGAGACATGCATAGCAAGAAGAAATAGTCCAAACCAAATGAAGCACTTTCTAATAAGTAGGAGAAAAAATGCTGCAGAAAGCCAGCAAGAAGCTGTAAGAAGTGGGAGAGGCAGAGGTCTTTGGCTGAATGTCCAAATGGCTGCACTGGGGACATACACATTCGTATTGGCAGTGCTCACAGCCAGCCAGGGAAACGCCATCCCACTCTGTTTTTGATCAACTCCATCTTTAGTCAGGGAACTATGAAGACAAAAACCTCAGTATCTGTTTATTAACATGTTTATATCTGAGATTGATTCGGGATTATGTGTAAGTACAACACAGAGGTATAATTTACTGAACAGATAACAGGCACTGTTGTCATTTTTTCTATTTAATTAAACTATTTAGAAGAGGTTACACATGTAGCAATACAGTTAAACTGCAGTCTTTTGAGGTCACATTTAACTCATTAATCAAGCATCTTCCTAAGTAATGTGTTCGTTTTGTTTTGAGTTTATTGATCACATTATTTTAATAAACATGCAATAAGGCTGAAGAACAAATTTTAAAAGAGAACAGCCAAAAAATAAAAGGCTTCAAATAAACAACATATCACCGAGCAATTAAATACCTGTTTTTACTAACTAAAATAATGGTTTTCATTTTTGCAGGAATAACAGTCCTACAGAAAAAACTCTTGTAGTTTATGTGCAAAATACCTTTGAAATACTAGTGCCACTAGGTTTTTTATCTTAAGCTGTTGCTAGGTGAATGTCAGACTCAAAGGGCGTATCATTCTAGCTCTTAGCAAATCAATTGACTAATCCACCCAAGACTCTTATCAATCCTGGAGCCAATCTTTCTACCAATCACCGAAAATGAGGGTTCCATCCCATTCATAAGAACATTAGACATGTCAAACAAATTGAGGGTCTTATTCAAACCCCAGCTCCCTGCCAGCTCTGATCTCCAACTCCATCGTTCACACCATAATCTACTTAAATTGAACAAAGCCTGTTGGGTAAAACCTGCTGAACTTTCTACCCTCTCCTAAGCCAAGGGAAGGTGACAAGCATTGTGTCTGCCAGTCAGTATGTCAAAGCAAAATGCCCATCAATACTGCTTCTGGTATGCCACGGGCTGGCACTAGAACCAGATTTGACTAAAAGATAGACATTTTGTGAGCTAACTCTTGTAAACCTAAGAATCCTTATATGTCCAAATTAACTAAGAGCAGCAGATTCATTCTTTTACTTTACCAAAAATTTAAATATGTCACCTACAAGGTTCTAGCAGCTGCGCTTGAACCTGAGGTCAGAGAAGCTAACGGGAGACCAGCTTTGTCCCTGACCACTGAGGCTGGGAGGACAATCACTTCCGGCAGCCTGCACTGTGAGCTTTCAGAACTCTAGAAAATTCCTGAGACTAGTAACGAGGATCTGAATAAAACTTTATATAAATTTTATATTTTCTGTACATTAGGAAGTAAAAGACAAATTACTGCTATAGAAAAAAATGGTTTCTTTCTCTCCAGATTCTTTCCTATTTGGGGAGTGGGATGGGACAAGGAGTATCAGAACACAATACTAGAGTCTGAATGAAGCATTAAATGCAAAAAATAAAAAGACTCCTAAATATATAAAATTTCACATGCAATTGCAGGAGGTTTATTAACCTCAGATTAGTAACTTTGCTACCTGGTGGGGAAAAGTAATTATTATTTCAGACAGCTGCAGAATTTATATACAAAGCCACCAAATTATATTATATAGAATACAAAACCAATTAACTCCATATGGCATCCAGAACATTTTTAATTCATGAAGTAAAAACAAACATAGGGAGCTGTAACCCAAATAACTTTGGCTTTGAGATGGAACATACTGGCTAACTTATCACCAATTCTAGCTCACCAGTCACTTGTGAAGGCCAAGACAGTGTGTTTTACATAAAGTGTGTAGTATACACATAAATACAGGGACTTCGGCTTTTTCAAACAGAGATTTCCAGGTTCTTCTGAAAAAGCCAGAACTCCTGACTAATGTTGGCTTATTTTCCCATATGTCAACAAACCAAATAGCAATTGAAATAATTCCTACCTTTCACCTTCATGTCATCTGGCTGGTCCCTAGAGAATCCGAGTTTATCCCAAACACATACTGCACATAGCTGTGACATTTACAACAAGGGAAACCAGGGAAAACAGAAGGAGCCAGCATGTCCATCAACAAGGCATTGCTAAAGTAAATTGTCATATCCACATCATAAAGAGAAGCAAAAATATACTGTTCACCTACTAAGTGATGCTAAACTAGGCATTTTATAAATATTAAACTTTTAACTCATCTAAAAACTCTCACCCAGCCAGTGTGGCACAGTGGTTGAATGTCGACCTAAGAATGAGGAGGTCACAGTTTGATTCCCGGTCAGGGCACAAGCCAGTGTTGCAGGCTCAATTCCTGGCATGGGGTGTGCAGGAGACAGCCAATCAATGATTCTCTTTCATCATTATCTTTTCTATTTCTCTCTCCCTCTCCTCTCTGAAATCAATTTAAAATTATATATACATATATATATATATATATATATATATATATATATATATATATACATACATATATATATATATATATAAAACAAGCCCGGTGCACCAAATTCCTGCAAGAGTAGGCCTTCATTCCCCCGGCTGACGGCACCAGCTTCTGTCACCCAGGACCCTGGCTTCCCTTGCAGAGGGAGCCCCCGCCCACCCACCACAGCCTGCTGGTCAGTCACAGCCCTGGCTTCATCCGAAAGGATGGACGTCCAATCTAATTAGCATATTATGCTCTTATTATCTTACCTAATAATAGAGAAACATGTAAATTGACTGTACCTCCGCTACACCCTCAGCCAATCAGAGTAAGTATACAAATTAATCCAACAAAGATGGCGGTTAATTTGCATACATACCTGGGTCCTGGGAACCTCCTCGGCACCCAGGTCACTCCCAGCCGGCCATTGGAGGGGCGGGGCAGGGCAGGCTCTTCCCAAGCCTAAAGCCTGGGGCTTGGGAAGGGGCCGAGCCTGCGACCAAACGCAGACCATCCGGAAGTCAGCGCTGGGTTGCCCAGCTGCAGCCTGGCGACCTAACACTGACTACTCAGGTGGCTGAGACCCAGAAAGTGAGTCAGGGTCTGATCTGCAGCCTCAGTGGAAGCTGTTGATCAGTGTATTTACCTCTCTCTTTCTCTCCCTCTTTCTTTCTGATCTTCGCCAGCAGCCAGGCTTCTCTTTCTCTCCAGGCCTCCATGGGGGTTGCTGTTAAGCCCCGCCTCTTTGATCAGGCCCAGAGATAGGCCTGGAGATGCTGACTGGCATAGGAACCAACCAATCAGAACCAAAGGTGGGTGCTATGGGGAGCCAATGGCTGCCTAGGAGTCAGAGCTTCTGACACTGACTGGCATAGGAACTGACCAATGAGAACCAAAGGTGGGTGCTGTGGGGAACCAATGGCTGCCTAGGAAGCAGAGCTTCTGACGCTGACTGGCATAGGAACCGACCAATGAGAACCAAATCTGGGTGCTGTGTGGAGCCAATGGCTCCTAGGAGGTGGAGCTTTTGACACTGACTGGCATAGGAACCAAACAATGAGAACCAAATCTGGGTGCTGTGGGGAGCCAATGGCTGCCTAGGAGGTGAAACTTTTGATGTTGGCATAGGAACCGACCAATCAGAAACAAACTGGCCAGCAGAGGAGGGCAGTTGGGGGCGACATCAGGCTTGCAGGAGAGGGCAGTTAGGGGTGATCAGGCTGGCAGGCAGGTGAGCAGTTAGGAGCCAGTGGTCCCAGATTGTGAGAGGGATGTCTGACTGCTGGTTTAGGCCCGATCCCTGGGATCAGACCTAAAATGGCAGTCGGACATCCCGCAAAGGGTCCCCAATTTGAGAGGGTGCAGGCTGAGTTGAGGGAATCCCCCCTCCATGCATGAATTTTGTGCACCGGGCCTCTATAGATATAAAAACTCTCACCTGGTGGATATCCTATCTAATAAAAGAGAAAATGCAAATTGACCATACCTCTGCTACGCCCACAAGCCATGCCCACCAACCAATCAGGAGCAAGTATGCAAATTAACCCAACAAATATGGTGGTGGCCACGGAGCTGGAGCAAACAGGAGGCTTGGGTTGCCCCCAGCGATGAAGGAAGCCAAGCTTCCCGCCCGCTCTGGCCGCCCCTGGCCTCTGCTCAAGGCTACAAAGTTTCAATTATAGAAGATAAATAAATCCCAGATACCAGGGCCTCTGCTTGGGTCACCGGGGGCATGGCCAGCTGGCAAACCACCACAGGCCCCTCACCCAGGCCACCCCATGCACCCTGGGAACCCCCACCCTGATCTGGGACACCCTTCAGGGCAAACCAGCCGGGCCCCACCCATGCACTAGGCCTCTATCCTATCTAATAAAAGAGTGATATGCAAATTGACCATCACTCCAACACACAAGATGGCTGCCCCCATGTGGTCAAAGATGGCTGTCACCCATGTGGACACAAGATGGCCGCCACAGGTGGCCAGCAGGGGAGGGAAGGGAGGGCAGTTGTGGGCGATCAGGCCAGCAGGGAGGGCAGTTGGGAGGGACCAGGCCTGAAGGGGAGGGCAGTTGGGGGCAATCAAGCCTGCAGGGGAGGGCAGTTAGGGGTGACCAGGCTGGCAGAGGAGGGAAGCTGGGGGCAACCAGGCCTGCAGGGAAGGGCAGTTGGGGGGGACCCAGGCCTGCAGGGGAGGGTAGTTAGGGGTGACCAGGCCTGCAGGGGAGGGCAGTTAGGGATGACCAGGCCTTCAGGGGAGGGCAGTTAGGGGCAATCAGGCTGGCAGGGGAGCAGTTAGGCATCAATCAGGCTGGCAGGGGAGTGGTTAGGGGGTGATCAGGCTGGCAGGCAGAAGCAGTTAGAGGCAATCAGGAAGGCATGCAGGTGAGCAATTGGGAGCCAGCAGTCCTGGATTGTGAGAGGGATGTCCGACTGCCCGTTTAGGCCTGATCCTACCGGAATCGGGCCTAAACGGGCAGTCGGACATCCCTTGAGGGGTCCCAGATTGGAGAGGGTGCAGGCTGAGCTGAGGGACAAACCCCCCGTGCACAAATTTCATGCACCGGGCCTCTAGTTAAATATAAGTCTATAGATAAAGGAACAGGTTAAATTGATGCTCCAAATTTCATAGTTAATAATGAAATTTGAACCCCTGTAATCTGGCTCAGAGTGTAGATAACTTCTTATTGACAATGGAAGATTCTATCCTCTAGGATGTGAAAATGAGACTATAAAACTATATGCATACGTGTTTGCAGTAGTAACACATACTTTGCAGAAAAAACACATACTTTCTTCTTAGCTCATATATTGTTTGAACTATTGCATAATTCATAATCTCATTATGTAATATTATTAGGTGACTCACAATTACATAATAAACATATATTACTTTGACAATCAAAAGGCTATGAAACCACTTGCATTTTGAAGAAAATTGTTTTTTATGCTTTTATATGCTAACTTTGTACTTTTTTCTGCTTAGAAAAATAAGGTCTCAGAAATGACATTAAGTTAGGCACATTGTTCTATTATTTCTTCCCTAATCTTTTTTTCAAATATATTTTTACAGATTTTAGAGCAAGAGAAACATTATTGTGAAACATCCATCAGTTGCATGTGCAACCTTTTGGTGTATGGAACGATGCTCCAACCAGCTGAGGCATCCGGCTAGGGCTCTTCTCTAATCCTAAGGTAAAATGTATTAATTGTAAAAAAAAACCTGTAGAATGAAGCAAGATGCAAGTAAGAAAATTAGATTTCATTTTTGAAGTGAAAAATATTTCTAAATATGGAAAATATTCATAATCTGCATAGTGATACAGCAGGTACGATCATATTCACTTTGATACTGAATATATTTTCATCTTTCCCTTACCCCCAGCCAAGCATGGGAAGAAAATAGATGAAAACACTAACAGGGCTCACTGTGATCAGTACAATGCGATGAGAAAAATGCTAACAGGGCTCACTGCGCAAGCAGAGCTCACACTCAGGCTCTTCAATGATTTCTGCCAAGTCAACGAACGTTAGGTCTACTGAGATTTCCATCAGATGGACTCTCCTACTTACCTCAGTTTTATCTGACAAATAGAGACACTGGTTATTAACTGCTGGTTTCATAAAGAGATGTATTTATAAGTGATGATTGAATGACACAATGTGTTGAGTGCTCTAAGTCCACATAGTAAGTACCTTTTGAAAACATAACTATTATTGTTGTCCCAGGAGTTGCTGATGATAGAAGAACTATGGGGGAATGTTGTTTATTTCTGGACACCTGATTCAGGAGGTCCCGAGGGGAACCGGAAAAAAAAATGAGATTTTGAAAAATCTCCCCTGAATTACCTGAAAGGGACAAGCCCCTGATAAGCACCTGTTACTGGCCTGGGAGTTGTGCCCGGGTGGTAACCAGTTTCCTTATAAGAGTCTGCTTTTATAGGTCCTAGTTCCAAGCTGGGTCCCCCAAAGACCAAGTTGATACCTTCTTCCACAAGCATCCCTTCAAAACTATCCAGACCCATTACCACTCTCTCTGCACACCACTGTTCACTCCAATCACATGCTCTCCAGATAAGGTACACACCAGGGTGCCTTCTGCTCTAACACTTCCTCTCCCTGGTCCACACCCTCCTTCGCATGGTGTCCAGCCCTCCTTTCCTGGGAAGCATCTCCGCCATCCCACCTGTGTCCTCCCAGAGTATACTCCTATGTATCTTCTTCTAGTGATGCTTGCTCTTCACAAGCTACCACTGGAGCAGGATCTGAGGAGTTTTATTCACGTGTTCAATAAAGATGGAACTGTTTCATTTTGCTCTTTCCCTTCTGTTAGCATTGGATGAGGCAGCAATACCTGAACTCAACTGGTGGAATTTCAGGCATTTTTGAGATCAATCTGGTTGCCCTAAATGAAGCATTCAAAGATATCGACCTACTAAAAAAAAAAAGAGGGCAACACCCCCATAGTCTATAAATCTGTTACCTGACTTCATCTAGCTGCTGCTTACATCATGAGTTCTATGAAGTGATGGAGAGAACAGGGAGACTGAGCACAGTGGAGAGGCAGGGTGTTCACATTGAGGACTGACAGCATTTTACCTGAATGTGGAAAACAGACTATCAAGTGAGAGCTTTTTTATTTGTTTGTTTAGTTTTGTTTTCCACTTAATAAGGAACGAGTCAAAATGACTTGAATTTGGTTTTGGAAAAAAAAATGCTCACTTAATTTTGACATAAATCTCGCTAAGATTCACTCTGCTGGCCTCTTAGGTGTCATAAAGTCAACGAGCTTGTTTTTCTTGTTCACTCTGAAACTCTGCAACGCTGATCACAATGCCTAGTTTTCAGTGAGCACAGATGAAGTCTGGGCTAAGGTGAGGGTGGGGCACAGGCCTGGGAACGTCCTCGCTCTATATGGATGGGCACTGGAGCACCTTCTAGTGAGTGAATGGACCTGCAGAGAAAGGCTGCAAACAATTCGCAGGGCCTATGAAGGAAACTGTTCATCTCAACGTAAAATCCCCACAGGCCAGCCTTTAACTCTGCTCCAATCATTGCTCATGTACATGTTAACGGCTCTCAAAAAACGTGGGCCTCATCAACTAATTGCAAGAATCTGTCTTGATATGCAGATGTAATGGTAGTTAATACTAGCTACACGCTGGAAGCAGACACCTTTAAAAGATCACTTTACTAGCCGCACGGCTAACCCTCAGCCTCAGGATGAATGTGTTTATTTGGGAGTAACTAATTTATTTGGGTCTTTCACATCCTTAATACAAGAGGTAGTTTTGGGGGAGGACTTGCTTCGTTAAGCGACTCTTTCATGAACACATAACAGGTTTTTCATCTCAGGGATTAGAGCTCCTTGCCTTCTACACCACTGAGACAAGATGAAGATAGAATATGAGCAAGTTGGTTCCCTAACACGTACCACTGCTTTCCCTTTTATGGGACCGCATCCATCAGCAGCCGAGATGCAGCAGTGAACAAGACAGACGGACACCTCTCTCCTCCAGAAGATTACATGCAGTGTATGTGCGTGGGAGGAGGAGGTGAGTTAATAAACAAGTAAACAAATCAGTAATTTCAAAAAGTGATGGGTGCTCTGAAGAAAATGAAACTGGGTAACAGGAAGGAATGTGACAGCTGGAAAGGGAGAGAGTGTGCAGTGTTCTAATGGGTAGGATTTAGAAAGGAACGAGCCACAAGAAGGAATAAGCAGGGAGAACATTCTGGATTGAGGAAACAGCCAGTGAAAACGAGGGGGGGAGCATGGGTGTGGGGAGATTTAGGAGCAAGACCAAGGGGCCTTGTAGAGCAAAGATCTTTGCAGTTATTCAACATGTGATTGGAAATCACGGGAAGAGTTTAAGCAAAGGGAAAGTGTAATGCAATTCGCTACTTCAAACTTTGGTTCCTGGGTAAGAAGTAAATTGTGGGGTCAACAGAAACTGTTTAGGACTCTACATGATGCTGATGGCTCGGACCAGGATGGAAATAGTGGGAAAGAAAGAAACAGAAGGAGGGATGGATCCAGGATCTGCTATCTAATGTAACGAGAAGATGTGGACACAATATTAATGAGCAACACTGATGAACTTGGAAGATGCTCAAAGCACTCTACGTCTATTTATTCAAATAAGCCTTCAGGGAGGTTTATTATCATTGTGTTTAATCATTTTGCTATGTTACATTCTCCTTTAGTGTGTAACATTATGTAAGGAAAACTGATATGTAATACATATTACACAATAAATTTTGAATATTACATAATCAAAAATTTAAAAGAAAAATTTTTAAACTGAATGAAATATTACTATAAAATATTACAGATCAGTTTCTCTCCTTGATTTGTTAAAAATGAAGAAATACAAGATTTATCACCTGAGATAATATCACTATCATTTCTACCTGGATTAGCATGTTCTTCCCTTTAACCAGTGGTCGGCAAACTCATTAGTCAACAGAGCCAAATATCAACAGTACAACGATTGAAATTTCTTTTGAGAGCCAAATTTTTTAAACTTAAACTTCTTCTAACGCCACTTCTTCAAAATAGACTCGCCTAGGCCGTGGTATTTTGTGGAAGAGCCACACTCAAGGGGCCAAAGAGCCACATGTGGCTCGGGAGCCGCAGTTTGCCGACCACTGCCTTAAACAATCAGAATTCAACCTCTTCCCACTGCACTAACCCTAGTCCCAGCCACCATCATCTCTTGAAATATTGCCATCATTTTCTGACTTCAGTGCCCACAGGCCTTCCTATGGCTCGAGTGCAGCCAAAAGGATCCTTCTAAAATACAGAAATATACCAAGTGGTTGGTATGGCTCACTTGGTTGGAGGGTCACCCCGTGCATACAAGGGTCATGGGTCCCATTACTGGTCAGGGCACATACCCAGGTTGTGGGTTTGATCCCTGGTCAGGGTGCGTGCGTGACACAACCAATCAAATATTTCTCTCTCACATCAATATCTTTCTCTCCCTCCCTTCCTCTTTCTCTAAAATCAGTAATAATAATTAAAAAACCACACATCACCTCGGGTGAGGAAAAAAAATAAAAATAGTATACATAATACATTTTATATATATACTAGGGACCCAGTGCATGAATTCGTGCAACTTGAAAGGAACTGTGGGCCATGAGGCTGTGGTGGGTACAGGGGCAGGTCTCGGCCCCTCCTGCCACGCCCTGATCCCCTGTCTGCGAGCAGCCCCACTCCACCCACTGACAGCACAGAGTGATTGGGGCGGGTGCTCTCAGTGGGTGCTCGCGCCCAGCAGGACCATGGCGTGCGGGAGCAAAGAATTTTCAGTAACCACAGGAGGCTTGCAGCGATGACAGTGACCGGCACCCACCTTAGTCTGTCACCCCCGCTCACTTGCTCCACCATCCCACCAAGACCAATGCCCACCACGTACCACGCGCGTTCCCCCTGGTGGTCAGCACTCGTTATAGCGGCTGGTTGTTCGGTCTATTTGCATATTAGGGAGATATATATATCCTATCTAATAAAAGAGTAATATGCAAATTGACCATCACTCCAACACACAAGATGGCTGCCCCCATGTGGTCAAAGATAGCTGCCCCCATATGGACACAAGATGGCCACCACAGATGGCCAGCAGGGGAGGGAAGTTGGGAGGGACCAGGCCTGCAAGGGAGGGCAGTTGTGGGCGATCAGGCCAGCAGGGGAGGGCAGTTGGGAGGGACCAGGCCTGAAGGGGAGGGCAGTTGGGGGCAATCAAGCCTGCAGGGGAGGGCAGTCAGGGGTGACCAGGCTGGCAGAGGAGGGCAGTTAGGGATGACTAGGCCTGCAGGGGAGGGCAGTTAGGGGCAAACAGGCTGGCAGGGAGCAGTTAGGCATCAATCAGGCTGGCAGGGGAGTGGTTAGGGGGTGATCAGGCTGGCAGGCAGAAGCAGTTAGGGGCAATCAGGAAGGCAGGCAGGCAAGCAGTTGGGAGCCAGCAGTCCTGGATTGTGAGAGGGATGTCCGACTGCCCGTTTAGGCCCGATCCCAGTAGGGGTCGCAGATTGGAGAGGGTGCAGGCTGGGCTGAGGGACACACCCCCCGTGCATGAATTTCATGCACCGGGCCTCTAGTGTGTGTATGTATGTGTGTGTGTGTGTGTGTATATATATATATATATATATATATATATATATATATATATATATATATATATATATGTATGCGCCAGATTACATCACTCTTCCACTGAGAACACTCCAAGGGCTTCCTATCTCGCCTGGGGTAAAAGCACAGAGCTTCCCATGGTCTACAAGACACTGCATTCCCATCACTCTGCCCTTTCCTTGTGCTAACAGGCCAGGCAGGCTTCTGCCGCAGGGCTTCTGCCTTAGCACCTGCTCAAATAAAAGTTCCTTGAGACTGGGGCAGTTTGCATCAAGGCTCTGTTAATCCACTGAATGAGCAAACACTGTTGATAACTCAGAAACTGGAGAGGTGTAAGGAAGTAATTTAAATATACTACAGAGCACCAGCATTGAAGAAGGCTCTCCACTGAACTACTGGGGCAGCACTGTAGTGTATTCATGCATTTATTCAACATGCAATTGGAAATCACTATGTATTCACCTCATCAGTAGCCTCTCAGGATATGCAAATAAAAAGATTTTCGTGGCTGTTGAGTTTGGGAGATTCCTGACTAAATGGCAATTATGTCGCTGCTTTACTGAAATATTCCTTTAAAATTTTACTGTTAGCCCAATATCAAGCTGTAAGAGGAAGACATATTATACAGCATTTCCTAAACATATCTGACCACAGGTCACTTTTTATGCAGAGCATTTTGACCAACTAACAAGAATCCAGAAAAATATACTACTGCAAGCATAATTTTCTAAGGGTGCTGCGTATGTATGGTTATGATATCTCCACCCACACTTACCCTGACAATAAATTAATTTAAATAAATAAAGTGGTAAAAAAGAGAAAGAGGGAGAGAGAAGCAAATTCAAAGGCAGAAATATCAGAAGATCCTGGGGTGAATTTCCTTTCACCCAAACCTTGGGGTGAACACTGAGGCATAAATCAGGAAAAGTTCCTGAAATACTGGACTTCATAAAGCAATGCCATGAAGGTGTTAATGGGGAGATTCAGAACTGTAAGCTCTACCGGTGTAGCAAGAGCTGGGATTTAGAAGTTATTTTATTATTAACCCAAATATCTTTCATGTATTAACCTGAGTTTTAAAGCCCTTTTTTCTAACATCCACAAGATGAAATTTATATCTTTAAATAAAACAGGGTTTGGTGAATTTGCCCAGCTGGTCTCTGTATATCACAGTAAAGGGACCCAGAGCAATAGCTGTGGTCCAGACAGTGCCAAGCCACGCATCTGGAGGTCCGTTTTAGGAATTCCTCCCACATCCCCGTAAGTGGGGGGCACTGTGACATTCTAAGCCGGGGATTGAAAGGGGAGCCAGGAAATAGACTTCCATTCAATCTTGACTTCTTTCTATTCCTTATAAATCTTTCTGACTGTCCTTTCTGAGTGACGATGACACAAAAGTACTTGCGAAAGGCTTTAGATTTAAGATGGTTTGAAACCTTCCTGCTCAAATTTTGACAGGACAAAAAAAAGTGGGAGGAGGGGCAGTCCTGAGCCATATGCCCATAAATCCCCCTGATCATCTTACAATACACCTGCTTTGGCCACCTGAGGTCTCTAGTTCTGTGCACAAAGGGCTCCCCAGCCCTCTTTATGTGAGTCCTGAAGCTTGGAAATGGACTCGAAGAAGAACAGTGTTCAAAGCCCCGGGAACAAATCTTCAATAGATGATTGATAGGTAGATAGATAGATAAACAGAGAGATAGAACTTAAAGTTATTTATAAAGAATAAAATCTGTACCCAATCCAGTGAAGGCTTTTCAATAAGCAAGTCAGATCCCAATACAAAACTGAATTATTCTGTGTTTCTTTGTTGGTAGTGAAAAAGTGTGATAATTACCACAAACTCAGCAAAAAAAATTACCACTAAAGAATTTGTTAGTCTTTAAGCGAGTTTATTCTCTGAACCCCGTTAGTGTGCCCTGGAAACACCGTCTGCGTATTTCGGTACAGTAACCACGGGCTGCTTGGCTCGAGCACGGGCAATGTGGCCAGTCTCAGCTGAGATACACTGTAAGATCCATATCTGATTCAAAGACAGTACAACCAAAGAATAAGAAATGTCTCCAGCTTGGTGGGCATGGCTCAGTGGCTGAGCATAGACCTATGAAGCAGGAGTCAGGATTTGATTCCCAGTCAGGGCACCTGCCTGGCTTGAGGCTCGATCCCCAGTAGGGAGTGTGCAGGAGGCAGCCGATCCATGATTCTCTCTCATCATTGATGTTTCTCTCTCTTCCTCGCCCCTCTTCTCTCTGAAATCAATTAAAATATATTTTCAAAAAAGAAATGTCTTGGTAATAACTTTTTATATTGATTACATGTTGAAATACTAACATCTTAATTTATTAGGGTAAAATAGATCATTAAAATTAATTGAATTAATGTTATAATAATTATTATATACTATAAATTATATAAAATAAATTATTCAAGTCAAATAGAATGACTTGTTTCTTTTCATATCTTTAATGTGGCTAACAAAAATTTAAAATGACCATGTATGGTTCACTTAGATTTGCTATCAGACAATATTGTCTGTGTCCTAAACAACAGGCTGCAGTGCTCAGTCCAGACAAGTGTGCTGCATTTTCCAAGGATGTTGTAGTAAAATATAGAAATGTTTTAAAAAGTTTAAAAATGTCTAAAAAAATGTTAAAAAGGTTTTAAAATGTTTGAGTTAACTTTCTTGAAACTTAAAGTGTGATATTAAGGACACATTCCCCACTGCCCTGAAGCATGTGTACCCCATATATAAGGATTTGAACTTCGATTACTGACTCAGAGTGACTTGCTAAGATAACCATTTGTGTAAGTGATGTACTCTCCCTAGATAACCACATGTAGCCCCTCGACCTGTTTGAGATGAACATGTGTGCATTGACGTAATTCATTGATAGCCACCTGAACTGTTGTGGGTACGAAACAGGCTTTAAAAATGGGTCCTGGCCAGCCAACAGTGCTCGCCTGTCGAGACAGCCACAAAGGCACGTCCTTTTGTCAGTCCCGCAAGCAACGCTTCTCCACACTCCCCTCTCTGCCAGATGACAGAAGAATGGCTAATACTCCAGATCGAGACGCGACTGAGCTCTCGGGTGAGGAATGCCAGCCCTCTGCAACCGGACCAGACCAGTCCAGCTGCCGGACCCCAGAGAACAGCACCACCGGGATCCAGTTAAGCCTATACCCACAGCATCAGGAACTTGTGTGAGTAATCAAGTGCTGTGTGATTTGCAACTGCATATGTTTCATGTGGTGTAATTCCTCTGGCAGTTAGTTGAATCATTTTGCGTATGCTTAAAACTGAAATTAAAGCTTCTGGTCTTTTCGGTCCTAGGCCTGCCCTTTGTCCTGCTTGTGTAGAGTAGCCTCTTCGCTATTAACTACTTGAATGTTCCAACACCTGAATGGTTAAAGTTTATCAAAAGGGACGCCTTAGATAAACACCCCAGATCCTTTCCCGGGATCTACTTGGGACAACGGATATCTCTAGGCCAAGAGCCAGAGCATCTTCTGTTCCCTGCCCTCGCCTCTCTGTGCGTTTTACTGCTGGTTCAACCATCTCTGAACAACTGCAGCTCTTTAATGTTTTTGTCTTTCTCGCTATACAACAGTCAGCAGTTAGGCTTCCAACAAAATTATTTCCGCTGCAGTGGTGATTCGAAAAGCAACTTAAACCCAGGACAAGAAAAACAACGAAATCACCTATCAAATAAAGAGCAAACTGGTTCAGGTTTTGGAGACACTGGAGCCTAGGTCCCGTGGGACTTAGCAGCCACCTCAGCCAAACTAATCACCTTCCCAGAACACTTCTCTCATCAGGCTGGTGAGAAAATTAGTGAGGTAACATCTGGAACGTTCCTGACACAGGTAACGCTTATCACCTGGTGTCCACAGTATTACCCGTACAGTCACACCACCAGTACTGCTCCAACACCATCCCTGTACCCCTTTGGTTGTCTGAGGGCTCCCTGTTTCTCTATTGAGAATATCTCTAATTTAACCCGTTTTCATTTTAGAGAATGTCATCTGCTTGTCTGCAGTTCTCAGTACAGATCAGTTATCCGCACACACTTGTCAGTGACACACCAACGAACAGCCCAAGCCAAGTTCACACCTAAGGATGGTGGTGTGTGGAGAGGACCCTCTGACTTCACAGAGACGCACCCCACCAGGGGCCAGGGCTGCTTTGAACTCACAGACCAGTTCTTCAGCTTTGCAGTCAGGCACGAACTTCTCCAGCCTTGCACACCAAATGACGGGGCCTCCTCATGTGTTCTTAATTGACGTAGGACAGACACATAAAACATCAGCCAGATGGAAATTAAATATTTCACGAGTAAAGGATAAAACATTCTGCTCTAAAATGGAATCTTTATTTCAATAAAGTCATTAAGCAAATTTTAACCAATTCCCTTGCCACTTGATGGAAATCACTACGGGGGTAAACATGATAGACTGCCCCACAGAATAACACACCACAAAACCAGGGGACAACCTCCGACCCTTCTGGGAGGGGCAGGACTAGGAAACCAGACTCCGCCGTGAGCGCCATGGACCAAGGACTCTGCATGAACAAAGCAATGTTTCAAAGAACATGTGAAATAAATCCCAGGACTTTAAGTAAAGGGCAAGGCAGGGCCAAAGAAAATGTGTGAAACTGCAACATCTATTTTTAATACAAAGTGCTCAGTCTCCCTTTTATGACAGTTCTCTCTACTGACAAAGCAACATGATATCCAATCCACAGACACTGGACAACTTTCCTGTGAACAAGACAAGCAGGTACTATAATTTTCAGGATAATTAAAATCCAAATCATCATCCGTGTCCCCTGAAAACATTTACTTGAACAGGACTCCATGTCTTGCAAGGAATATGGACTAAAGGAGGAGAGAAGAAAGTTATAAGCCTCATTTCCAAACAACTGGTATCACTAACTTACATGACAATAGGAGAGGGGGTGTGGCCAAATACGTTTGGAAACACTCTGAGTTAGACAAAGATAAACTGAATCCTTCCATGGAGGACTCTTCAAAGCTTTTTTATAATATGTATAAAATACATCTCCAAGAAGGCACTTAACACGTCTAAATTTATTTCCTGCAAAACAGAAGAGATACATAAGAAGTGCTGGACAAACTGAACATTCAGTCCCTGCTCTAGAAGCTCAGGCTACAGAAACAAGGGACCCGTGTGGGAGCTCAGTCTCTGGCAGATCTACCTGCCATGCTTGCATCAGTGTAGACAGGGGGACACTGTGTGACACCCTAGTGTGTGTCACAAGTGCGTGAGCTCACCTGGGAGAAGAAAGGCAGATGTAGGTCACTGAGACACAACCTGGAAATCCGTGCAAGATTATCCTCTAACCAAAATGTAACAGAAGCAGAACCAAGATCCATTTCACAAAATAAAAGACACATCATTAGTGTGATCTGGGCAGGAAGGTAGGAGCTGGGGGAAAGGAAGAATACAGGAGCAGGTCAAGGAAGCATACCAAGGCTGCGGTTACTGAAGACAACCGCAGCCCCAAACGGATGCCACAATGGAAAGCACAGGAAAGGTCCGCCTCAGACTAGCGACTTCTTGCCTCTGAACAAACCTGGACATACCTCACCTACCAGGTAGACAAATAATTTAACGTGCTTGTGTCATGGTTGCAACTAAACCAGGCTCTTTGGGACATAAATCGGTGGTGCCGTGCTATGGAACCAGTTTTTAAAACACAGGTCCACAAACCCTTTATCAGCAATTATGAATCTCAAAAGCTTCTAATACCGAAGGTGTTTGTTTTGTTACTGTCGTTATTTATGATTTTGGTGCAAAAAGTAATTCGGGGGTAAAACCTGACGTGAAGAGATATAAAGCTATTTCAAATATTGGTATTTTCCTACTTAGTGTAAACATTCACTGGCATGTTGCAGAAATATTAATGTATTCAAGGGGTATAATCCCAAACCCTACGATGTGTCCTCTGTAATATACAGGGCATATGCACATAAAACCTTTCTAGAAAAGAGATTCTGAAGTCTAAAACATCTGGCCTCAAGGCTCTCAGCTAAGGGACTACAGACTTGTACCAGATGGTAATGTGTACTTGGTATGTATTAGGAAAAAATCGTTGCCTCTATTCACTTACTGCGATGCTCTAAACAGAGCTGAAATGAACCAGCTGTGAGTTTCACTGGAAAGGGCACACACAATCAATTTGGATCATTTAAGCTTATTGAAGACTTCAACTCATAAAGCACCAATAAGTCTAAATCAACAACTCCTGTGATCTCTTATTGTAATAAACAAGATTTTAATGATCTCAGACAACAAGCATGCAATGAACCTGCACTTTAATGGAGCTCTCAGAGGTTTTCCCTGGAGATTTCTCTTTGCATTAACTCCAACTTGAACTATTAGTGGAAACACCGCATGATTCAATCCCTATTAGTGTCACATGAACATTTATTTACATTACCAACCACAGGACAGGGAATGGGTATGGGACAGGGAGAAGACTCAGGACAGCCGAGAAGGCACACTAGATAACTGATTAGGCAGGTAACACAAAGCCAGGTAGGCCAAGAACTAGAACCGGACACTCTGACCTCACGGTTTTAACCACTGGCTTATCCTGAGCCTTCTGACTTCAGGATCCGGAATGACACCTTCAACGGCTCTTTTATCATGTAAACTAACACATCCACAGTTCCTGAAATTATGGGGCGGACGGGTTTTGGGGGGACCATTATCCTGCCAACCAAAACCGCCACTGGTTTTTATTCCTTAAATTTGCCAAGCATTAACTTGCCTTTGCTTATCGTTGTTCAACAGGCAGGCTCCAATTCATCTCTTCTATCTGAGTCAATATCGTTCAGTAAAAATCTTTTATCTTAATAAACATCTGCCTCCACAGAGGTCTTCCAGCTTGTGACAAATGTCCCTCGTTCAGAGATCACTACTGATATTACACAGCTACTTACATGACTGCTTGTTCAGTTTCTGTGTCATGACTAGACTGTAAATACCTTAAGGGTAGGGACTCAGTCTTTCTGGTTTACCTTTGTAACCCAGCACCTACAGAACAAAAGATACTTAGGGGAAAATTGCTGCAGGGCAAGGAATAAAGCTGAATAATAGAAGGTGGGACATCTGAGAATCCAAACTGGGTCTAGTCTCCTAGGTATGGCTGGTAATCTAATTCCTAATTTCTTTTCTAGCATTAATTGAGCTGTAAAGAATGTTGGCTATTGGAGGGCTTTGATTTCATTTTTACAAGGACATTATTTTTCTATTAGACTGGACATTTTTAAGTGTAGGAACTACAAGAACAAGTCTAGGATTTCAGCCAGGAAAATGTGGAGAGGTCTAATTTCTGGATGTGTACAAAGTTGTGGATGACCTCAAAGAATTCCTGGGAAGCAGCAAAACCTACAAAATTGGGTTTGTTGCAATTTACCCTCAGGGAGCAGATCCAGATTCTTGTGGGGCAGATGCTTCAAATTCCACCTGCAGAGCAAAGCCAAGGCAGCTGCTGAAAACCGAATCCTGACTATCTGGGAGGAATGGAGAGGAGCCTGGCCCAGCGGTGCATGTCCCCATAAGGCAAGCACATTTCCTTCCGCAAAACCACGAGAGGATGGGACACTTCTCAAGCTGTGAGGCCTCATGATTCAATTGTACTTAAAACAATGCCACACACATAAAGGAAGGTTCGATTCCACTGAACGCAAAGCTTCCTATGCTCCAGACTCACAACTGCGACATTGGGGCAGGATAATTCTTTGTGTGGGGGCTGTCCTATGAACTTAAATTTTTAGCCGCATCCCTGGCCATTACCCAGTAAATGTGAGTACCTTACCATTGCCCACAATAGTGACAACTCTGTTAGGAACAATGCGGTATTCTGCCAATCCCAGTGCAACCCTCAACAATGACTCTTCTTTGACACCACATACAAGACAAATAAATAATGTCCCCAAAGCTGATAAATTACTACTTGATACATTACAATTTTTCACACTTTTATTTTAATTCCATTAAAAATGTAGTTATATGGAGAGAAACAAATCAAGTCTGAGATGTTCAAAGAGTGGGAACATCTCAGGGAAAGCTGGTATTAATAAAGAGCTCAAAAAAAGCAATCTATATATATAAAAGCCTAAGTGACCAGCTGACCAGCCAACCGGCCGGTAGCTATGGTGCGCACTGACCACCAGGGGGCAGATGCTCAACACAGGAGCTGCCAAGAAACAGCAACTTTGCAGAGTGCCCTCTTGCACTCAGGGACCCCTCAAAGAAAGTGGGACTGCCGGTTTTGGCCCAATCCCCACAGGCCAGGTCAAGTGACCCCTCCTGCCGGAGGGACCCCCGCTCACTCCGCAGATGCCCTGAGAGCCCCGGCATTGCCCCAGGTGCGGCCGGCTGGGGAGAGACTTGTGGAGGTTGGCTCCAGGGCGTGTCCGGCCCATCTCGCTCAATCCCTCCAGCCACGTTCTACTTAATTTAATTTCTATGTGCAAGAATCCGTGCACCAGGCCTCTAGTATAACATAAAATATTACAGACATGTCTTAGGCAAAAGTGAGCAATTTTTCTTTGCATATTTTAAAGTTAAATTTGATCCCATTACCTTTGATCTCTGAAATTCAAGTTCCTCTAAGTATATCCACTAAGTAATTTAACATGTTTATCATATTTATAAAGCAAACTATGAACTAGATGGGACTGGATAAGAAACCCAATTAATACCGGCAGCCTTAGCATCTGACATTACTTGAAAGACATAAATTGAAACAACTTGGCCAAACAGTAAGTCTGGGCATTGCAGCTTCCATTGCTAGTTAGTTTTGAACTTCATGGCACTCTTTGAGCAAAAGAAAACCAAAATATTTATTTAAAGTAATGTTTCCTAAAGAACATGCATATAGTCTATGCGTTTTCCCAGAAACAAATTTGATGAGGAGACAGGCCCGTCTTGGCATGAGTGGGTGTGATTAGGGAAAAGGCAAAAGTTGTAGTTGCCGGCTTCAGAGTTCTTCCTTTCCACGGCAGAATGCCAAAATAAGTTTTCAAACTTTTCAGCACAAGTCTCTTGTCTGGAACAACATTAACTGAACAAATCGCACCTGATTCTAAGATAAAGAAGCTTTGGAGCAAACCTGGTTGGGTACAAACTATCCCTTCCACTCAAACTACCCATGGGAAATGTTCAGCAGGAGCAGAAGAGAAAACCCAAACTGAAAAATATGATGCAATCTTGTTTCTAGGAATCAAGCTTTCCACGCAGAAATAAAGCTAAGACTTCTAAGAAATGATTCATTCAATTTAAAGGGGGGAGGAGAGCCCATTAAGTAGATACCCTACTCATGAGAATTATAATTAGTGTGAATAGGACAAGAAGACCCACAGATAGATGCATCCTAGTACTGAAAAATTTTGATAGTGAGAATTTCTCAGCTAAACTAGAAAAAATATGAAGCATTCACAGAAGTAGCTATATCTGGTTTCTCTAGGAATCATGGATAAGAAACAAACACACACACACACGCACACATACACACACACACACACACAAACACACACAGGTATCTATAAAGAAATAATACAGATTTTCTCATCTTGTAGGGATTTTCACCTCAGGTTAAGGATATTCAAAGGGCTTGAGGAGCTAAGGTGAATGATGAAATCCTACAAATTATATGCAAATCTGTGTGTACACACATGCATTTTCTCTATGGAGGGAGGGGTCTCAAGCATTCATCAGATTATCAAAGTAGGTCATGACTTAAGAGAAGTTACAAAACCCTAAGAGCTATCCCATGTTTGTGTCCTGCCATAAGCTTGGATGCACACCCATTCAGCTCTTCCACAAACCTGTAAAGCTTACCACATGGGGAACCAAACGACCCACAAACATGTTTGTCCCAACACAAGACTATCATCCTGACCATTATTAAAAGCAAATAAGGTTAGCAACAGGCAGGTGTTCTGTCCTCCAACATGAATAAAGGTTTGGAGACTTGCTCTTTCCCCTCCCAAACTTCACCAAAAAGACAGACATGACCCACTGCACCCAGACGTTTTCCTGCCTAGCAGCATGGATCTTTCAGAAAACTGACACGGGGAGGCAAAATGTCACCATCGATCCCAGCAGTTAACCGGCAGTCATGCCACCAACGGCCACAGCCATGTTTTAACAGCTGATAGGAGCAAGCAAACCTTCAAACAGCTTCCCTACTGAGAGAAGCTTCTGAGACTGTTCTTCACAAAACAACCAGCTTTTCTATATTCCAAAGAGCAAACATGGAGTCATCTGAGTTTCCTACAAAATTTCACCTTTAGAAAGCAGGGTTTCAGCTCAGAGGTTGGGCATCGACCCAGGGACCAGGAAGTCACTGGTTTGATTTCCAGGCAGGGCACATGCCTGGGTTGCAGGCACCATACCCACTAGAGCAATGGTTCTCAACCTTTCTAATGCCACGACCCTTTAATACAGTTCCTCATGTGGTGACCCCCAACCATAAAATTATTTTCGTTGCTACTTCACAACTGTAATTTTGCTACTGTTATGAATCATAAAGTAGACCCACAGGTTGAGAACCGTTAGCAGGGTCGCCTAAGACCATCGGAAAACACAGATATTTACATTACGATTCATAACAGCAGCAAAATTACAGTTTTGAAGTAGCAACTGTAGAAGTTGAGAACCACTGCACTAGAGGGTGTGCAGGAGGCAGCCAATAGATAATTCTCTGTCATCATTGATGTTTCTTGTCTCTCCCTCTCCCTTCTTTTCCCTCTAAAAAAACAATAAAAACATATATTTTTAAAAAGCAGGGTTTCTGAAATGGACAGGGAAAAGAGACTGTGTCAAATGAAACAAATGCTTGCAAATCATCGCCCAGACCTGAATCTACTCAATCCAGATGTCCGTGACGTCTACATGCATCTCTGGTTAAACAGGGTGGGAAACGTGAGGATGGAGAGTCACCTGTCATGCGTACATGAAGGAGTTCCACAGACAAAGGGAGAGACAGTACACATTTGATTTGCAAAGTGACTGGGAGTAAAGACACAGCATCTCACTAATGGAAAGACTCCAAGCACAGCTGCCCTTCGCCATCTGGAGTTTCCAGTTCTCTCACCTCCACGGGGAAGCGCCTGCCATTGATGCTGTGCTCAGAGCCTGCAGAGCCATTGCTGTGGCCCCAGTGAAACTCCACCTTCTCTGCTTTGAATCTGCCTGGCAGGCCAGCTCCACTGACGAAATAGTCGTCTTTCAGAAGGATGGCAACTGTAGAAAATGAAAGGAGAGAGAAACAAAGTGAGTTTCCAAAGCAAATTCAATAGGTTTCCTCTGTTGCTTCAAGTAAAGTTTATGATTACCTTTCCTCCTGTACCTGTTAAAAAAAAAAACAAATAAAAAACAAGCCATCTGAATAAATTAGCACATTGTAGCTGCAGACTGCTCTCAAGCAACAATTGACTCTAAATCATGGAAATTCCCAGGGAATGGTCTCAAAATGTCTTATCCATTTAACAGATGGAAAATTTGAGACAATGACAGAGTAAGTCACTCTGAATCAGCGTCTCCTAAAACTGATTGATGATCAAAATGATCTGGAGAGTGAGATTCCTGGGTCTACCCCAAGATTCAAGATCTGGAATGAGATGGGAAATATATCTGATAAGCTGAAGGTGAGAGTCACATTTCTTTAATCAGAAAGAGGCAAGATATCAGAAAATAAAATGTGCAGGTTCTTCCAATTATTAAGGCAACAGCAGTGAAAAGGTAGTGGGGTTGGGTAAAGGATTCATTGCATTTGATAAATATGCTCAGAAAAGTATAGCACAACTACTCATTAAGTCACTGAAATCATTGCAGATTATGGTTACTTTACCATTTCTATTCATTCCAAGTATAAGAAAATTCCCTTTGCCCATCTAGAAGAACACATATGAATGTCCATGTCCACAGGGAGCCTCAATCAACTCAGACCCAAAAAACTCTTCCTTGAAACATGGGAAAGAGAATTCAAGACCATAGAACTTGGACTTACACTACCAAAAAAGTATGTTTTCCACAAGGAATGTGATATCCAAATGCATAAAAAACAGGTTTTATTTTATAAGTGATACATCTCCCCCTTTCTTGATTTCTAAGGTGAATTCATTCATTCATTCATTCAAACACTTACTGGCTGCTAACTAAATGTAAGATGCCAACCAATATTGAATGGTTTATGATCAAAGGCCAAGCCTGCTGATGCCCAGGAGACGCTCTCGTAGCCTCACGGTCCCCCTCTTCCTAAAAGAGTCCCAGTTCCAGTGTCGGAGACCAATCCTGCATGAAAATTAGGTCTTCATGAAAGACAGAAACTAGACTAGGAACCTATTTCCGAAACAATGCAATTATTTTCAGCACTTCTCCATATAAAGGAAGCATTAAATGCAAGTGCAGGAACCCTGCTCATATAAACCCCTTTTTATGGCATTTCAAAAGTCAGTATTTCTCGAACTTCTGAAAAATATACAATGAATGTTCAATTAGTGGGATTGCAAATTAAAGAATAAAAAGAGGTAAAAGCAAGTGTTTCTTACGCTGATTTAACACGCTAAGGGACTGCTCCCCCTTTAGGGCACGCTACGCGAGTTTTAGAACAAGAGCTGTAAAACTGTTCCTGTAAAGGGTGAGATAGGAAATATTTAAGGCTTTCTGGGCTCTATGGTCCCTGTTGCAACTACTCAACCTCATTTTTGTAGCAGAGATGTAGCCAAACATATTACGTAAGTGAATGGGTCAGGCTATGTTGAATAGAACTTTATTTATCCACACTGCAATTTGGATATATTTTCATGTGTCATGAAATATTATCATCCTTTTGGGGTTTTTTTAACCACTAAAAAAATGCAAAAAAAAAAACCCGACCCACAAAAAACAAAAACGGGGGTGTGGGGGGAGAGGGGTCACTTGGTGATCTCAAATACAATATGATGTTTTAGAAAATAAAATATAATAGTAAACTAGTCATACACCTTTAGTTTCAAAGCCAAAATGCATAGGAATTAGCTCAGCAGTGTCTTCAATACCATTGATTACTCTCAGTCTGCTATAAATCCTATAGATAATATTTTACATCTGAAGGACGAAGGTAAAGCATTTTGAGTGCATCTGTTACAATACACCCAGGGACACTCAGCATCTTATTAATATTTGATTTTACCTAAATCATTTATGTCTCTGTCAGGGGTCATTTTACTAGTTTTATATGAATAATTAAAGCATAATTAGGAAACTGTACAATCTGAAACATTAATCTCATTTTTCATTTCACAGTACTTCTCACTGGAGCACACGGCATGCTACATGCACACACTCCGCTCGGAAAGTGGCTAATATTTTTGTTCACATATGAAACTGGGAACAGAGAACTTTCCCAGCTGCTATGGAACAACTTTCTGATGACCACTGATGACAGGGCTCTTTTTCGACACAAAATGCACCAAAGGCAGTCACTTCAGAGCACAGGTGTATTGGGCACCATGAGCTCAGGTGATGGATAAGCCTGGGCTGGAGTCCAAGCCTGTCACATAAGTGGTGTGTCCTTGGGAAGCTGCCCCACTCCTCTGGGCCTCGGCTTCCACAACTGTCCAAACAGTGCCTATCTGGCAATCAGACCTGAAGGAAATCACGCCGGATAAATCCCACGTGGGAAGCAGTGACAGAAACTCAGTGTGCACACACTCCATGGTGGTGACTGTCAAGCTCATTTCTCGAGATGTGGATGAGCTCAAGCCCAGCAGGGCATGACCAACAGGAATCCGCTCCATGTTCAGAGAGAGCGAAATGGTAAAGCAATACGGTGAGAAGTGTGCCGGGCAGGGGCACACCAGGGAGGAGTGGCCCACACTCTGGGAGGAGATCTTACGTGCTGAGTAGATGTTTTGAGATCAGTAAAACCCAGAGAAAAATGGTTTTCCTTTTCTTTATTATTCCTATCCAACAGTCACATCAAGGAAAATAACATCCTAATTTGGTGCTAATATGTCCTCCTCACTCACCTGATGCTCATTCATTTCCACCTTTCACCGAAGAGTAGATATTATGCTAGAACTTAATAACTGTGATAAATATGACTTATTTTCATTGATTATAGACATTTTTTACATAAGTCTATCCATGTCACATAGCATAGGTTTTCCCATTATGGTGCTGATCAAAAGTTTTCTCTTAAAACCAATTTGTTCATTTAAAATAATGTGAGTAAATTGAAGGAAACATTTAAATTTTAAAACAGCAGTAAGAGTTGAATTTGGATAAGGTGACGATTGGGAAGCTAACACGCAACAGCTAAAGATTGAAGAATAATAGGATAGGAAAGGGGGAAGGAAAGGTACCTGGGAGAGAACTTTCTAGAACTAGGCCCTCCAGCTCTCAAACTGCTAGCATGGGTTGTGATTACACCAAACCAGAAGGATGGAGGGCGTGGGAAGACCTAGGGCTTCAAATTCAGGATTCCTTAACCCAGAGACCAAGCCCATCTGATAGCTACCCACAGACTCAGGCTGCACTCTCCTGACCCAGAAAGTAAAATTCTGAGCATTGTGAGAGAGAGAGAGAGAGAGAGAGAGAGAGAGAGAGAGAGAGAGAGAGAGAGCGCGCTAGACTCTAGACTAGACCCAGCGAGTGTGATTTTCAGTCTAGACTGACCACTGTCCAGTTGTGGAAAACGTGCTGCAGTCCTTGGTACCTCATGTCTAGTTCCACAAAATGGAAAAAATACAGAAGTAACCTCACTCATCTGCCATGAGATCGCAAGGCAGACTGTTCAGAACAGCAATTCACACAGGACTTTATGGCATAAAGATTGCATTTGCTGTGCTGCTTAGAAAGGCCATCACCCCGGGGAGAGGAGCTGCAGCTTCCACACATCCCCGTGTCCAGGGCCTTATCATGGGAAACTGCTGTGCCCAGGGGCAGGGCAGGGGCAGGGCAGGGGCAGGGGCAGGTAGAGTCTCACCATGGAAAAGAATTTAGTTGCCTCCTGAGCTTGAAGGGAGGACTGAGGACCTGGCATTCGTGGCATGCTTTGCAGGGCATCCACCAACCACTTACAAATTTAGCTCAACATATCTATGTAATGTGGGCTAAACACATGTTCACAACAAAATCTCAGTCAACAGCAGCAGGTGTCAGAAGTTAAATAAAAATTCATGAGACAGAAAACGAGCTGCTTAATATCTTACCTCCACCATCTCCGACTGATTTTTAACACTAAGGTGGGAAGAGACTACCATTATTGGACCTGAAGAGTGGGGCCCAGACCACCCGCAATACCAGTGTCCGCCGGGGGACACTTTGGGTCCCTGGTGAAAAGGGAAACACTCTGACTTGGATGTCAAGACACATGGCTCTAACTCCAGCCTTCTCCTCACTTCCCTGGGGGCACAGATATTTATTTTTTCAAGTGTTTACCAAGTAATTACTAGGGAACCAAAGGTAAGTAAGTCAGACCCAGCACCTGCCTCATGAAATATGTGGTTGGTAGAAAGGATAGGCCTCAACAACTCAACCAACAGATGCAGACCTGCACGTGGGACAGGTGGTAACAGGTGAACTTCCAACCCCAGACAGGAGAAGGACTGACGGAATCCCCCGAGAATTAAAGGAGCCATGTTGGGCAATGCTGACCAGATGGGAGCTCATGCAAAGGCCCTGTGGCAGGGCAAGTAAGTAGGAGGTCAGAAGACACTGGGGGGGGGGCAGGTAAAGGTTGTACTGGGGGGTAGGGGAGGCTGGGGGGAGGTCAATGGGGAAAAAAAAAAGGAGACATATGTACTACTATTTGTAATACTTCAAACAATTAAAAAATTAAATTAAATTAAAAAATATATATATATATAAAATAAAATAAAAAATGTACCCTTGACCTTCCTATAAGGTCGTGATGATGATGTCTAAAACTGAGAAAAAATAAGACATAAAAATTCAAAAAAAATATATAAAGTTATAAAACTTTCTCCAAGTACTGCTTTAGCTATATCTTACATGTTTTGATATTTGATATGTCATTTTTATTATTGTTCTGGTCTAAAGAATCTTAAATTTTATTAAGTCCTTCTTTGAACAAGTAACTTAGCACTGTGATTCTAATGTTTCTTAAATATATTTTTCTAAATATCTTTTTATTTCCTAACTTCATAAAGGTCAGAGATATGGCTATAACCAATCTTTAAAATGTAATAACATATGTTTTATGGCCCAACATAGTCAATTTTTCTAAAATTTCTTAATGTGTTTAAAAATAAAGTATATTCTGTAATTTGGGGGCCAAAAAAAAAAAAAAAGTAGGAGGTCAGGGTGAATACTGCCCAGAGAATAAACTAGAGACTAGAGAATGAGGTGGGAACAATGAACAGTCTGTCTTTATCCCCAAGAGAAATGGCTAAGAGAAAAGCCTCGATATGGTAAGGAGCAAGAGACAGATGTGATTAGATTAAAATTAAGGAGAGTATTCTGGCTGCCTGGTGGAGAAGGCCTGGGGAAAGCAGCCCTGGATGGACTTACCGCAGTCATTTTGTAGAGAGGCTGGGCCTGGGGAGTTGGAACAAGCTGAAATCCTAAGAGAGGTCACATCGCAGGGTTATCCTGGCTCTGGGTGAACTCAATACTAAACTGAACAAGATGAACAAAGTGACCCTTTAATCATAGAAGATAAGACAGATGACAGTCTAGCAGAGTGTTCTGTGCCCCCAAAAGGAAGATGGGCTTTAAAAATGACCCTCAAATTCTAAATTTACAAAAGTCTATCTGTGCAATACAGCACTTATCTTCCCATGATGTAATTGGTAAATTAGACTTCTGTTTACCCAGATATTAGTTTCTATCATGTGAATGCAGGGCCTGGCACTGTGGGAATGAGAGAAAGGACATGAGCTTAGCAAACATGAAACAAACCTCAGAGTGTGTCTCGCCAAAAAGAGGCCCAGTGAAATAGCTCTGATTTAAAATCCGGGGTTCAGGCAAGACTGAACAGTAATAGGATGAAGAGACCTAAAAATTAAGACATTTAAAATAGGAAAATCTGAAAAGTCAAGAGCCAAGTACACTTAGCATGTCCCCAAAGAAGAACGAGTCTTTTAAAATTGAATTTAAATGTTTTTTGGGGGGGAAAACCTGAACTACCTAGAGAGCTCCCAGGTATTATAAAGTCAGGATTGGACATGCCTAATGTAAATGGTGCTAACCACCCAGATGTTTCCAAACATCTGTCTACTTGACTGATGTTGTGCTTTTAATCAGAAAGCTTGGCAGCCTCTTTTTGAGTGAATTTGTGAGTGAAATGACCATTTCATTGGTGACACAAAATTCAGAGCTAAAAAAAAAAATCGTCCAGAAATGAGGACCCTCAGCAAGTCCAGCTTTAGTGCCCACATTTACACCTATGAAGGATCATTCAGAACTGGGTGGAGGGGGCGGGGGGAGAACAACAGAATGAAAATAATTTCATGGTTTGATATCAAACATATTTGGAAACTCCAAGAACATATACTTGGGGACTCATGTGCATTTCAACCACCCAGGCCCTCCCCATCAATATGTCCGGGATAGAGAGGTTTTACTGAAATGAGAACATACTCCCCCGCAACATCACAATCTCCAGTCTATAAATACAATAAATAAAAACGCTTTTACAACTCTGGTTCTCATTTGTTGCCAGATGAGAGGGAAGAAGACAGGAAACAGAGAGGGAAGGAACCAAAGACAGGAGTAAAGAGTGAAAACAGAGGAACAGGAGATGGACAGGGGAGGGACATTCAAGAGACACAGGAGGAAGGACAGGAGAAGGAAACAGCAAAGAAGTGGATGCTCGTGGAGAGATACAAGGAGAGACCCACATCTCGACCATCAACAGAATAGGAACAGAAAGAGCAAACCCAGTGGGAAGGCAAACACGCCACCCAAAGACTTTCTCACCAGTAAGCTTCACCCTTTTGCATCTCGTGGCACGCAGAAGCTAATTACTAACATTCTGTAGCAAAACAGAAAATATAGTCTATTTTTTGCCCATCTGACACAAAAAGGGTATACTTTTTTCTTTTTTTCCTATTTTTGTTTATATTTTTAATCTTTATTGTTGAATGTATTACAGATATCCCCTTCCCCCCTCCCCCACTGACTCCTTCCACCCTACTCCTGCCCCTCCCCCCAATTGGTATACTGCTGACTCATTCACATCGAATGGCTATTATTGTGTTGGCTGTGGTCATTTTTTTATTTGATAATCCAAGGGAAAAGAGGGCAGTGCCCCTAACTAAATAGTAAGGAATTGCATGTTTTAAAACTTTCTGTGGCACACACGTTGAAAATCGCTGTACTAGACTCCCTCTTACCAATTTCAAGATTGCTAAAGGCTTTTCTGTGTGTTACCCCCTTGGGCAGTTGCATCTTGAGTGAGAGCCAAGCATTCAGGTGCTTCAACTTGGGCGAAATCAGGCATCACGGAGACGGCCACTGACCGCCCTGTAAGGTGCTCGCCGTGGCCTTCAGCGCTGACCCTCAGACCTGCATCAGTGTCCCCACCTGGGGACAGCACACTGACCTCCAGGGCAGCACAGAGGCCACTGTGAGCTGCAGCTGCGAACCTCGGGGACTCACAACAGTTTCCTTGAATGCCCGGCCTTTACGTGTCCTGGGGGGAACCTTGCCCTGTGGATGGGCAGAGGCACAGGGCCAAATGCTCCGTGTACAAGGGCAGGGGTCACATGCTGAATTAGGGCAGTAGCACATGGAAACTGAGGTTAGGATCTTATAATTATCTTTATACCAGCTAAAAATGGCTTGCATTTCTTAGGTTAAGTCCGTGGGGTCTTAGGTGCTACTGTATAACAGTTCCAAGGGCCATCCCTGGCCAGTGAGGCTCAGTTGGTTGATGCTTTGTCCCCTGCCCCAAAGAGTAGCTGGGTTGATTCCCAGTCAAGGCATATACCCAGGTTGCACATTCAATCCCAGCGGCGAGTGGGAGGCAACCAATTGATGTTTCTCTCTCTCTCTCCCTTTCTCCTATTTTCCCTCCTCTCTCTCTCTCCTTTCCTCTCTCTTTCTCTCGAATCAAGGAGAACCATATCCTTGAGTAAGGATTTAAAAAAAAAAAGATCCAAAGGCCAGGTAAAATAAAGTGAATGTGACAGCCCCCTAAACCTTGTCTACATTTTCTGGGCTCATAACATCCTAGGACATGGTTCCTGACCTATTAATCCACACCCAGTTTCCACACCATGGATCTACTGTATTAATGTCAGCAACTATTTTTTTTTAATTTCTTTATTGATTCAGATATCACATATTTGTCCTCAAGCAACTATTTCTTGATCCATGTAAGCCAGTCACTGTGGTAATGGCATTTGTCTAACAGGAGAAAATGCAGGGGGTGGGGGGGGGGGTGGGGGAGAGAGAGAGAGAGAGAGAGAGAGAGAGAGAGAGAGAGAGAGAGAGAATACAAAAGAAAGTGGGAAAGTAGAAGTAACATGCATTATGACAAATGCATTTACTATCTGCTCTTTGTGTGGGATGAAAGAAAAAGTAGTAAAAAGCAAACAAACAAAAAAAAACCCAAAAGCCCTCAAATGGTTAAAATGCATAGGAGGCCATGGCTTATGAAATACATGAGAAACATCGTCTAAGTCTTGAGTTGTGATCCTTGGCTATAAGCTAATTCTAGAAACAGCAAGATTATCTTGATGAATGCATTATCTTTTCATTCCACAAAAATGAAAGGAAAATAACTTTAGATGAAATCAAATGAGAACTGGCACAAGAGACAGTTATGGCTCCTCGGGAAGAAATAGAGAGATGCTATCTGTCTTGTAAAGATATTTTAGACAACTTTTGAGAAGTGGGCTACCTGCAACCAACTTGCTCCATTGATTATGCTGGACTGGATATATAGCACTCACCCCGGGAAGACAGATAGGAGCCCTAAAGCTGTTTTAGGGGGAAGTTACTTTCTGTTTGCACTACGCTGCTTTAAATATTAACTTCCTAAATTCATATTTTAATATCCAAAAGACAGTCTCTTTTACAGATAAGTGGCCTGTAAATTTCCATCAGAAAAAAACAAATACTACTTCCTTAATTTATTTTCTAAAAGTACAAGTTTCAAGAAAAGACATTTGGAGAAGAAAAATGTATTGCTTAAAAATTAATGATTAAAGTTTTTTCTTCATCTAAGCAGGCAGCTTAGATATAAAATCAATGGCTGTAACAAAGACAGGCCATGTGGCTTATGACATGGGGTTTTATTCATTAAAATCTTTATATTTTTCTGATAATTGTAGATTCACATGTAGTTTTAAGAAATAATACAGAGGACCTGTGTCTCCTTATTTAGTTTCTACAAATGGGAACATCTTACAAAACTACAGTACAATAACAGTTACGTTTTTAAACTGATATTCTCCAGGCTGCCTGTCAATACTACCCACTGTAATATTAGCAACCTCCCCCTTCATTTATTTATTTATTTATTTATTTATTTATTTATTTATTAAATATATTTTTATGATTTCAGAAAGAAGAAGGGAGAGGGAGAGAGAGATAGAAACATCAATGATGAGAGAGAATCATTGATCAGCTACTTCCTGCATACCCCCTCCTACTGGGGATCGAGCATGCAACCCTGGCATGTGCCCTTGACCGGAATTGAACTCGGGACCCTTAAGTCCATAGGCCAATGCTCTATCCACTGAGCCAAACCAGCTAGGGCGCAACCTCCCCCTTTAATTTAGACACACCGCACCTTGAACCACATGTGGCTGGTCATTCACCTGAACTTACACAATCCGTGCCTAACAGACAAAGCAAATGAATCATCATTTCTCTAAAATACTGGAAAATTTATGAACTCACTTGACTCTTTAAAGTTTACAAAATGAGAAAAGTTTTCAGGTTTGTGCTTATCAAATAAATACAAAGAACAAAGCAGGTTGATCTCTGCACCCCAGTTTCTAAACCACCATATGCTGAAATCTTTCTGGAAAAACAATTCCATGTCCCTGTTCAAAATTGCCTTTTAATGGTTGCGACTTTAAAAAATAGTTGCCACTCCCATAGATTATTTATGAGATATTGGCCCATCTAGTTGGATGTCATGAATTTCACAGGAATAAGGGAAGAAACAAGGATTTCTTTCTACTTCTCAGCGCCGTGCTTCTGAAGTTTCTGAGACTGTGTTTGTTCTTTTTAGACAGCTGAGTCTAAAATCAGATCAAGCATCGGCACTCGGCACTCGTAGACACGCAACAAGTTGTGGATCACTCCAGGAAGCCAGCAGAGTGACAGACTGATTGATAATCAGCCCCTGGAAGACCAAGGTCATGAATCAACTTGCATTGAGTGAGCCCTCTACTTGGCTAAAACCTGTCACCAGAGATCCCAAGCTGAAAGCTGTAAGAGGAATGTGTTATCTTTGCAGAAGGCTGTCAAGCATCGCAAGTCAAGTAGAAAACCAGATCAGAGAGCCCAGTGAATTGGCCTTGGCAGGCTTCCAAGATGTGGCACTGAGGTGGCACTCGGCTCCAAGATCTGATTATATCATGTGGCCAAGCTCCCATCCACCGCATTCAGGTAGTCTGAGGGGTCACTCTCCCATCACAGTTCTCCAAAGGACACTCCTATGTGAAATACAAAGCAGGACCACTGGTAGAGAAATTCCAAATTGTAACAACAGGCACATACTCCATTGGGAGAGTGGAGGGGGTGGCATGAAAAGTTGTGCACAAATAACATAGAAGTTCACATGTTTGTGCTGAATAGCTACTCAAATGGGTGAAACAAGGACACGACAGGGTGGCCTGCTCAAAAAGCAGGAATGGGAACTGTTTATGGGGACATTATGAAAAAGTGCCCAGAACCAGGAACCACTGTGCTGAGTGAGTGGGGAGCAATTCTATGAGCAGATCAGGCCAACCTAAAGCAATCAACCACGGATAATCTCAGACAAATGCTGCTTTGGAGAAAGAAAATGGATCCTAAAAGTTGCACATGCAGCCAGTTAGGTTAAAAGAAAAAGTAATGCTGTGATCCACAACATGAATGGGACCAAGGTGCTGATGGTGAAGTCACTTTAGTCAGGCAGAAGGGCTTCCGGCAGCCAGGGTTCCTAAAGGGGTAAGAACAAAGGAATCATTGGGAGAGAGAGAGAGAGATGGAGAGGGAAGGAGAGAGCGAGAGTGAGATCACACATGTTTGTTTTAAGGAGTTAGGGTTACAAGAGTTCAGAATTAAGATATGAAGCATATCTTAAGCACCAACAAAAGCCTAGGTAGCACTAGGCAGAGATGTATCATAAGATCCCAATGTTTGTTTTCAGCCCAGACAGTGGAGCACAGCAAAGCATACTCTGCTACTTCAACCTATAATCTATATAAATAAAAGCCTAAGCGACTGGAATGGCCAGTCACTACGACATGCACTGACCACCAGGGGGCAGCGCTCAATGCAGGAGCTACGCCCTGGTGGTCAGTGCGCTCCCACAGTCAACCTCCCATGGTCGGCCAACCTCTCCTGGTTCCTCCCTGCAGCCAGCCAACCTCCTACAGTCTCCCCCAACCCCTTTGTCCGGCAGGCTCCAGCCAGCAGCTAGCAGCCAGCAGCCGGAAGGAAGGCCCTGATAGGCCCTGATTTCACAAATCACAAATTTCATGCACCAGGCCTCTAGTAGTTGTATAACAGTGACTAAGAGGGAGCCAGCTCTTTGCATTAGAAATGGTGAAAATATGATGTTTCATATTCACAGAGCCCAAAGCCCAATTCACCAGAGGTGGTTAAAAGAAACAAGAGAATAAAATTGCTGGTCTGAAGGATGAGACCACCAAGGGGATGACGAAATGTTCATATGCATTCTAATGTGGTAAGAAACACCAACAAAGTAAAATCTCAAGGAACATAAGAATTTTTTTAAAAAATGTTTATATTGATTTTTATAGAGAGAGGAAGGAAGAGGGATAGAAAGATGGAAACATCGATGAGAGAGAAACATCACAGGTCGTCTGCCTCCTGCACGCCCCCTACTGGGGATCAAGCCCACAACTTGGGAATTGAGCCATGACCTCATGGTTCCTAGGTCAACACTGAGTCACACTGGCCGGGCCAAGAATTTTATTTTAATTTGTGCACTTGCACAGCACTGTCCAGCAGAAATTTCTGCAATGATAGAATGCTCTCTATCTGTGCTGCATGATATGATTAAGGTAGCTATGTGGCCACTGAGCACATGAAATGTGGCTAGTGAAATACTATTCACAGGGTATACAGATCCAATGCAATCCCTATCAAAATCCTAACAGCATTTCTCACAGAAATAGTAAAAAAAATCCTAAAATTCCTATAGAATCACAAATGATCCCAAATAGCCAAAACCATCCTGACAAAAAAGAACAGAGCTGGAAGTATTATATTTCCTAATTTCAAACTACACTAAAAAGCTACAGTAATCAAATAGTATGGTAATCAAACAGACCAACAGAACAGAATCTAGAGGCCAGAAATAAACCCACGCATATATAGTCAATTAATATTTGACAAAGGAACCAAGAATATTCAATGTGGAAATGATAGTTTCTTTAATAAAAGATGATGGGAAAATGGGATACTCACATGCAAGGAATGAATATGAATCCCTACCTATACCACTCACAAAAATTAATTTGACATCGATTAAAGCCTTAGGGTAAAGGCTTAGGGTTGGGGGCCTGGGTAAAAAAGATAGGGTTCTCTCATATCAACGTTTCTATCTCTCTGTCTCTCACCCTCTCTTCTATTCTCTCTAAAAATCAATGGAAAAATATCCTCAGGTGAGGATTAACAACAGCAAAAACAAAAACAAAAACAAAAACAAAAACAAAAACAAAACACAAATAAATAAATAGGCATAATGTTATATGTCAGTTATATTTCAATAAGTCTGGAAAAAATAAGTGAAGTGAATTCACTTAAAAAAACCCCACAAAGATTTAAATGTGTATCATCTCTGCTTTAAAACATTGCAAATGGACAGCCTAAGAAAACTTGGTTGGGAGAGGCAATATTAGGCTAATAAAACTGGAGTAGTAAATTTTAATCTTACTTATTTTAAATGAATTAAAATTTAAAATTAAATATCCACATGTGGCCAATGACCACCATATTGGACAGAACAGATTTTTGAAAGTCCATTCTATATTTTTTTACATATATTGACTCATTTAATCCTTACAACTCTATGAGGCTGATACAATTTTATTATCCACATGTATCATATTTTTAAAATCTGAGGCACAGAGTGGTCAATGAATTTGCCCAAATCACATAGCTAGTAAAGCACGAGGCTGTTTCTCTAACTAAGGGCTGCTTGTAAAGGCTCTCACTAAGCTATGCATTCTCTATAGCTCTATGCAGTACTTTAAGGAGACATCCAGCAATATTTCATGTTGTTTGTGGACAGGTAAAGACATGTTCTACCTGTTTTCCCTGTGTTTTTCATCCAGGTTTTGTTAGAAGACTCATTGTCGAAGCCATCAAGTTGCAGCTCCTGGTACTCCTCGCCGACACGAGCATGCTGGTCTAAAATGTCTATGGGAGACTGGTGATGGCCCCCGCAGCTGACACTAGACGTCACCCAGTGCTCAGGCCCATAGGCACCTGTGAAAGAAAACAAAACTTCAATCCTCAGGGCTCAATGGTCAGCAATGGAACAAATAAGAAATAGGAAGCCAAGTCCCGCATCTCTCACGGTACATTTTCCTACATGTCCCCACTCCCAAGACGTCAGTGCATTGGAAACTGTGGATCAAAGTCCTTTGCTCGATGGGGTAGGAAGACTTAAGAAAAGATAAGTGACTTACGATAGCTGGGTTTGTGATTTGAAATAAAATATTTGCTAACTGTATTGGTAATCAGATTAAAAGAGTTGAACAGAAAGGCTGTCAGAGTTATTCACCAGAAAACACAAAACACAATTCTCTTCTTAGTTTCTGGGAGTTACTGAACTGGAAAAGAAAAACATTAAAAGTGAAAGAAACACAATACTGGACAAGAAGCATCACGAATGATGTAGGCAATGACAGGGTTTTCCTTGGCTAACTGAAAGATTGCTCACTTTGGCCTGAGTTTGTGCACTGGTGGGTTAAGGCATGCACTCTCCTCAATCCCCCTCCATCACTGGAGATGGGGCTGAAGTTACTTACCTTCAGGTTAGACTCAGTACTTGGATAAAGACTCAGAAATAAAGGAAGAGAATGCAACTATAACGCTGGCCCTGATGGGTACCAGTGAGGAACAGGAAAACACACTGCACATGCTGCTCTGCCCCATGAGCAAATGAACTATGCTGGGGGCGATGTCTATTACGTTCATTACTAGCTCTGAGATTTTTCTGTCTCCGATCTTTAACTTTCTTCACATGACAAACCAGGAGTACCTTGTTGGATAAAAAAGAAAAATTCCTTTGCTAGAAAGATCACAATAAATCTCTTTTTCAGAGTTTAATACAGAGTGAAGTCTAAACTTTACAATATTTAGAAGATCGCATTAGGCTGCCCACTCAATGAAGTGTACTGTGTGTATGCACATACATGTACACGCACATGTGCTCCTGGGTTCTTTACCTTACATTTCTTCACATCTCAGACAGAAGAGGGTAATGGCCAAAGTGATTTTAGGAGATGAGACCAACCCATCCAACAACCCATATTTTTGAGCCTTGCTCTATACCTAGCCTTGCATGATGGACCACAAAAATACCTCATGGTAAGTCTCTCTGCTACTAAATAAGAGCCCAAACCTGTGCCCAACCCACCACCGCATACTTATTTGCGATGGGTTTCCCCATCCCCCAAAGTCTGATTGAGCTCACAAGTGATATAAACAGTGGAACCATGTAAAAAGGGACACAGAAAATCTTTCTGGTCATGCTAATGGAAGCTTCATGGCCCCAAGAACAATTGACATAGCTCCCTAAAAATGATTCAGTCTTGCTATCTGGCAATTAACTATGGTCTCATTCTATGCCTGGGTCCTTTCCCTAATCCTCATCCAAACAGTAAGATAAAGGACACCATCAGAGAAAAACTTATTCAATGATTGGCAAAGCCTTAGCAACCTTGGGGCACTTTTCAAAATCATTTACAAGCGCCATAACACTCTCTAGCAAAAGCTAACTGCACCATGTAGTTACTGCAGGACTCCACTAAATTTGGAATGATCAAGGTCTTCTCGCTCATGTCACTTAGCTTCTTGGTCCAATTCCCTGAAGACTGTGATGAGGCATAAAGGAACTGAGTGCATTGTATGTGTTCCAGAAAACTTCCCTTTCATGTTGCATCAACATATTTGAAGGAAAAAAGGAAGGGAAACAGGACCTTAATGAATGGCTCCAACTGTCCTGACCACTCTTTACATTTTCTTCCGGATGCCAAAAAACCCCACAACACTGAAAAATGAAATAAAACCCACAACAATGAAAAACTATGTAAAGTTTATATATTTGGTGGCTAACCAAAATGGTGGTTAGCTACAACTGGGCCTGTATTTTCGAAATATGGAAACCAATGTTTTCATATCGTGTGTGTATGTGAGAGAGAGTAATGCCTTTTGGAAACTCACTAGTCCAATAAAATTAGAAGCAATTGGGCGGGAGGGAAGCATGGAACCTATCACTTATAGAAACACAGACATCTGATAATGAATAAACAAATAATAAAGAAGATCCCGTGCAACCTCTGAGAAGAACTTGCTGTCCATATTACTTCTCCTCACCTTCTATCGTGGGTGAAATACAACTCACCACTCTATAAAAACGTAATCGGGGCTCCTACCAGTGGCTTCATTTATTCACTGGTAACAATCAGGAGATTTAGCCGACTACATGCTTGCTTTCACACTTCCACCCAATATATGTTCAAATGCAATTTTAATTGAAACTGATCTTCCACTTCAGATTTTAAATTAATTCTTCTTTGCAGTGTGCTTCATGCTCCAGACACCCTTGCCTTGCAGAACCCCAATGTCATTAGTGGAGGAAATAGAACACCTTTCCCAGGCTTGTGGGTATTGATTATCTACTCTCACATCGGAGCTCCCCGGCCAGTCCACACTGTATAAATCTCTTCAGTGTTAAGACACTTTACAAAGGACTGGGGAGTATGTCATTAATCATTTGCTGTTACACAAGTCTCAGAGTATTGAATGCTTTGTTTTTCAAAACATTGAATAAATGCTTTTAAGTTAAAAACATGACGCTAAACAAAGATTGTGGTTAACTTAAACCTAGATTTTTTTGGGGGGGAGGGGCGTGGTAAGGGGGGCACAAATCAGCAAGAAGCCTTCCTCTCTCAGGTATGACTCTGCCCTTCTAATATGAGAAGGAAAAGGCATTGGCACTCTCGCTGACTTGCTTGAAGGAGCAGGAAATTCACATTTTGGCAGCTGGACCCATTTTGAACAGCTTGCCGACTCTTGACGTGGCAACCGAATCTACAAGGCAGGGCAGTGAGGCCCCAGATAGAAACCACAGGCAGTTTGGCCGGCCAGAAGCAATTTCCCATGTTGGGACTCCTGCAGGAAGGAGATCTTGATGGAGATATACTGCCAACATATCAGAACTAAGGGTCTAACAGTTTAGGTTGAGTTTCTCACTCAACTATGTTGAGAAATATTTTGTTTTTAATGAATTCAACAAATGCATCTGAAACCCCCGGATCAAGGTTTGATCCTGTGTCGGGGAGGCTTCTGGGAGAAACGCACAGCTGCAGCAGATCTGCCCCATCCTGGCAATGAGTGCTGGTTTCCTTTGGACAGCTTATTACTATGCAATTTACTGTCTATCCCTTAGTGTCTGTCTCCCACTAGGTAGTTACTTTATGAGAACAGGTTCCTTCTCCATCTTGTTCACATTTATTCTAGTCTAGCACATGGCCTTGCATAAAGATTTTTTTTGCACAAATAAATGAATTGGAAGATGGAATTAAAGAATTGTATAGTTCTGTCCACTAATGATACTGTAGCATGTTACCTGTGCATTATTTTGGTTTTAAGTCTACCTTCTGACTTCTTACTGACTCTTGCTCATTCCCTTCACCTCAAGAATCAGGATGTTAAATTCGAAACTAAATCTTCCTGTCCCTACTTATTAATATATTAAATTAGTCTGAATGGTGATAAGGTAAAATAAGCTGCAAATATGCTACGTGCATACTGGAACCAGTGTGCCACTTTAACAAGGCCACCAAGGCTGACCGCAGTGTTTAAAGGGAAGGAATGTGATAGAAGTTTGCTTTCAGTGCCTTTTATGAAGCATTGACTACTATTTTTAAAGTTCTGTTTTTTTTCTATGTTTTAACGGCATTCCCTAATCAAAGAAGGTCCATCAAAGAGGAAAATTAGTCTTGCTAATCAATTCATCACAGTATTCATTTAAATACCGAGTCCACACTTGCTGGTTACCAGACTCATGGCTGAGAAATGGGCGCTAGGGAGCAGGGCCGTCCCAGTTCCCTTGGGCAAGGAACGCTGCCTGCAGCTCAGGCTTCTCATCTGTACAATAGGGAACACTCAGGTGACTGCCTCAGAGGTGGCTGGAGTGATATGAGCTCATCCACGTAAAGGACATTTAGCAGTGCCAAACAACAGAACTCTAAAGTGCTGCTGCTGCTGCAGTTCATGCCACTGTGACTGTGAACAACTGTGCACTCAGCCCTGGCGAACCTGGCTACACAATGGAGGAAGCAAACGTGCAGTCCAACCTGGGGCTAAGGCAGGAGGAGGCAGGCATCTGGGGACATGCAAAGAGAGAGGGGGTCCCTCCCTGAGGACAGGACTTAGAGGGGAGGTGACACTTGTGGGCACTCACTCCCTGAGGCATAGAGAAGTGTACCAGGCCCGGTGCTTCCCACTTGAGCAGGGGATAAGAATCAACAATACAACTGGGCCCCTGTGAGGTGGACTTGATCCAGCATCAGCTGATTTAGTGACCAGCTTCCAAAGAATAGAGCAGGGAAACAGACAATCAGCAACTTGTGGTGGAGGAAGTGGATACGTGCCAGCCTCGCCAAGTGGTGAAGGGTAAGGGCACTTGCATATGTGGATCATCGCGCATGTCCTGGTAGGGAATGATAAGAAGGCTCATGGCCTCTCTGGGATTCTGTCTACAAATCCGTAATCCTAGTCGAATCACGAGGGAACCATCAGACAAACCCCGACTGAGGAACATTCTACAAAATGCTTGGCTGACACTCCTCCAAAATGCCAAGGTCATGAAAAACAAGGAAAAACTGAAAACAAAAACAAAAACAAAAAGTCCCAGACCAAAGAAGGCTAAGGAGTCACAACAAAATTCAATGTGGTATTCTAGATGGGTGGAACCAAAATGGAAATTGGTGGGAAAACTCAAGAGCCCTGAATAAAGTCTGGAGTTCATTCAGTTAATGGGAACACAACATTGTTAGTTTCCTCATTGGCTCTGGTCTATATGGTCATTTTTGGTGGTTACTTTGACAACAAGATGAGGAAATATTTGTAAAGCCATACAGAAGCCTACTACACTGTGAGTTTTGTTAAATGGGTTATATTTTAATATCCAGATATTTCTGGGCTTACTATTTCACACTTGGGGGCAGACCTAAAGCTTCACACATGAAGAAGATGGCACTGATTTCCAGATAACGCTGGGATGGCTGTCCTACCCTCTTTCATAAAAAGAGCTGCACAGAGCAAAGCCAAAGGAAAGATGAGGCTGGCCTGGAATACACAACAAGCTGTGGCTGACATTTCATTAGGTAAGGTCATATAAACACCTTATAAAGTTGGAGAAATTCACCTTTAAAAATTATACTTAAAGGAACAACGCTGTTACCTTAATTTATGGCTCATTTGTCCATTAAAAGAACCCGATTCTACCTCCTTGGTGCACCATTAACAAGTCACTGTATTTTTCCCATTTTCGGATGTTCCAACTCAGTGGACCAGCCACGGGAAGACATATTTCAACAGGAGGGTGAATAAATCACGCAACTGAAGATTGATTCTAACTGGCCTGTTTCGGGCGGGCGGAATTCCCCACGTACAAATAATGGCAAATACTGTAAATCTGGGCTCGCATCTGAGACCCCACTTGATTTTCCTGCTTCTTTAAAACAGATTTAACCCAAAGAACTTGATTGCCAGACATACATTTTGAGCCAAACTATTTATTTTGTTCGAATAAAAATCTGAGGGAAACAGTTCATTTTGCCTACCACCTTCAGCAATATTACATGAAAAACCCAAATATGAACAAATATAACTGGTTAGTAAAAGACTTATTTACAATTTAACTGTCTCACTTTAATATAGTTTGCTATTAATACCTAACGTGAAAAAAAAAGATAAAAGGACTACTTTTAGAGCATATAAATCACACTTTTGTCGAAAAGCAAGGAATTTAGAATGTCGACCTATGATCTGTGTCCCAAACAATGGTTTCTTTAAATACATAAGAGGTTCTTTGCAGAAAATATGCATACACCTTGAATTTATTTTGTCATAATACATTTAAATAATGGTTTCTATTCACTAATGAAAAGCCATTAAAAATAATGAATTCTGTCTAAATCTAATTAAAAACAAAACTAATATACATGTTATGTGCTGTTTCTAGTCAAATATGCCTATTAATGCCTTCCTCAAGGAATTTATATTGAAAATATTACCTAGATTCAGGGTTATTACTCTGCATCTTGTTGTCTACCCTTTACCAACAGTAACAGTCCAAAAATATGTGTATTCATTTTGTTACTTAATAGCACAATTAATGCTTTTTCTCTCAAATCAAAAATGCATCTTTAAACTATTCCATTTCTTAATTAAAAAGCTTTATTGGATTTAGCTTAAAATTCTTTTGCATTTTTCCATTACTGGTAGCTTAATTAACTTTTGTGCACTAATTGTTGCATATATGAAAAGAAAAAGTGCTAAAAAGCATCCATATTGCTAATGTCTACTGTTTTCATTTTATTCATGTATAATTATGAAGTTTCTCAATGCTGTTGATAGGAACATTCAAATTTTTAAGCCAGTTAAGAAGATAAATTTATTTTCCAAATAATAAAATAGTTTGGTAAATTTTTCATTTCTAAATTTTAGGTATAAAAACTTAATTTCCCCATTTCACATAAATGGTGTGTTACATTACCTAACCATAATACTAGAAATATATCATACAATAACACCAGAAATGGGAACCATTTTATTCATTTTTTTTAAAATACCAACTATTGTTTGTTTTATTTCCCAGGGTCGCTATTTTAGGACTGAATGTTCAAATTAATTATATGTCAATTGTGAAACAGCACAAATCTCTAAATAGGGATTCTCAGATTCTAACCCTGATGCTGAAGATCTGTCTAGAGCCTAGTTTACTGTGTTAAAAAATGGAAGTAAAAAATAAAGCCATAGACTTTCAGGCTGATGTACGCATGGGCGAGTGAGATGACAATAGTAAAGCAGGCACCGTGCCCATGCATGCAATTCACAGACTGGAGGAGCCTAAAGATCCTTCAAAGACAAAGTCCTGTGCACGTTTGGATGCATCTGAGTTTAAAAAGTTATCTCTCTCAAGTTCAATCTACCCAGCTCCAACCATGCAATCAAAATTTCTACTACTAATTGGAATAGTTTTTTCACTCAAAAATCTAACATACTGTTTAAAGTTGGGCCAACTTTATTTTTGCTTCCATGTGCATAGTTCATGGAATTGATTACAAAATCTTCTGAGCTATAAACAAAAAAGTCACAGTTCTTATTGTCCAATGCCAAACATCTTAAGGGTTTATAAAATGTCAGTAAGTTTGTTCCAGACCTCAAGTTTCCAATCTTCAAGTCAAGTTTGTCTTCAAGTGGTCAGCACTCTCCATGTGACAAAGTCCTGTTCTTTCAGAATATAGACTGTCCCCATGAAACCTGACATACACTATCCCCCAGGGACTAAAAGGGTCACATGGCAGAAAGAACACTGGGTCACCAGACTGGCGACTTGAATTCTAGTTCAAGCATGTAAATAAACTGTAACTGACACGTTAGTGCTAAGTGACTATATGATTACTTATCCATAAAGACAAGATGATTGGCAATGTCCGTCAAGGATACCAGAGGACCAAGTGGTGACAGCCACGTCACAAAAAAACAAAAAGCTCGTCCATTCCAGTTACAACTCTGGAAAGTGGAGTTGAAAGAGGCAGTGCCAAGTCTTACAATGATTCAAATTCCTTCCACACAAATTCTAAGATTGTATCACATCTCTGAAATTCAGAAGGGTTCTAAATTTTATGAAACACTTCTTACAACACCTGGAAGAACCCAAAAGGCACAGACAACATTTGTTAATAGTCTAACAAACATTCAACCCCACTGGATACATTCCTAAAAGTAACCACAGGGATGTGATGAGAAATAAGTAAATTATTACATACAGAGCATGTCCAACAGTACTTGGCACATACTAACTGTTCAATAAATATGATTATCTACACTTTGAGAACCACAATCAAACCCTAAATTCTGGATGGTGTGACCCTGCTCCTGGGACCCAGAAATAGCTCCCACTTGGTATTTGGCAATTAGTTTAATCCTCTCCTCCTTGACAAAGAGGTTGGCTGAGAAGGGATGTTAATCCAGGGCAAGCCAATTAGGTTGGTACAAGCAAAATGAAACAGCAGACTCTAGTTCAGAGCCTGAGGCAAGACGCCACCTTCCTCCCTGAAGGTAAAGAAAGAGGAAGAAAGTGGACTGGGGAGAAACCAAGAGGGAAGCAGCTGGAGGCTAAAGCTGACAAGTAAAAAGGCTGGAGGAAAAAAAATGAAAAAAAAATACAGGTAGGACCTGATCAAACCATTCCTGAAATTTAATCTCTAGACTTTTCAATTTTAAGTGTCTTTGTATTTAAAATAGCTTCAGTAGGCCTTCTGCTATTTGCAACTAAAAAATATATGATATAATCAGAATGTTGGTTTAAAAATACCAACATTAAATTATTCAATTCTTTCTACATTCATCACTAAGACAAAAATGTCAAATTATAAAGATAAAAATCAAGACTGCATGCTGGATGAAATATATAAGGATAACATCTCCTGATTCCTCTCCCCTCCCCTCTTTTTCTTCCTACTTCCTCCCTATAGAAGAGGAATGAACTTGGGTAAGGGTTTAAAGATCTCATTTAGACAAAAGGAGAGAGAACAGGCTCTCGAGTGCCTGGCTGCAAAAATTTTACTCTTGGTAACACCGGAGTCACAGGATCAGAATCCCTAAAAGGCTTCATGGGAACCGCTGCCTCGGCCTCGCACGAGGCCTTCCTCTGAGCAGAGCCACAGCACATGCTTTTGTGCAGGGACGACTTGCTGAGGGGGCCATGCTTTATTCCCCAAGGTCACAGCTGCAACCCAGGCAGGGAAACAAAACTGGCCATAAGCTGGGATTTCCGGTCTCTGCATGGAAGGCCTTTCCCACACCACTGCTCTCCGTCTTCAGCGTCATGCCCCACAAGGTAAAGTCTCCAGCTCCTGAGAAATTCTAGTCACAAGTAGGAAAAGGGGGAAATTCCCAGAGACAGAACTGGGGAGTTTGCTCTTTGGGAGAATGATGGTCTGTATACCAACCTACTGACATAAGGGCTGAGGGAAAAGAACAAAAATATTAAAGGCAGTTTTATGAGGCACTCACTCAACAGCTGAGGGGCCTGGCATGGAGGGCGTGGGCTGGAAAACACTTCAGAGGGTGCAGACAGGATGATTAACACCCTTCCTAGACAACTATAAAAGGAGGAATGCATGCTCCAAAATCTATTAACTATTAAATGCTCTCTGCGGAAATGTCTAGACATAAAGCGCCACATTTACGAGGTGGGCCAAAACAACAGGATGGATCCTGCGTTTTGCTTGTACGTTTCTCTATTGCAATAATTGTGTCATGTAAGTAACTCCAAATAAAGCGGATCTAGAGGAAGACTGGAGAGACTTAGCAGAAGTAACAGGACAAAAGAACTCCATTCCACTCACCACAGGAGGCTCCACTAACCCACCCAACACAACCCACTGTCTCTGTCCTTCACCTCAGTCACATCTCTTCCTGGGGTCTAGGGTTAGGGGAGGCATTCACCAAAAATTCAGTTATCAAGACAAATAGGATTTTAATGCAATATTCTAAAGTTTAAAATGAATGCAAAAAAAAAAAAATCCATGACGAACAAAACATTAAAAATTTAAACAAAGTTAATACCAGTAACAGTTTTGTAAAAAGTCATAGGAAGTCTCAGGCAAAAGGAAAAATCAGTAATGAAAAATATTGCATTAAAATATAATTTATCTTGATTGATGAGTTTTTTGACACTTTAGTCCCAGCACTACTATAAATGAGAGGAACATTTAATAGCGCACATCAAGAAAATGACACCAATAAGGCTTCATCCACTGGGAGAAAACTCACTATGTGCCAGGCATCGAGATGAAAATTTACCACATTTTATCTTCTTCAATCTTTCCAACAACTTATATCAAGAATGTACTAGTTTCCCCTTTCACACATGAATAAACTGAGGTTCTGAAGCTGGAAACATGCCCTCATACAGTAAAAGATAAAAAGTGGCCCTAGCCGGTTTGGCTCAGTGGATATAGCATCATCCTGCAGAATGAAGGGTCCCAGGTTCAATTCAGGCTAAGAGCATATGCCTGGGTTTCTGGCTTGATCCCCAGTTGGGGGTATGTAGGAGGCAACTGATCAATGACTCTCTCTCATTATTGATGTTTCTGTCTATCCTTCTCCCTTCCTCTCTGAAATCAATAAAAATATATATTTAAAAAAGTGAATTCCAGACATATGAAACCTCTAAGCCAAATTCCAAACTATGGCAATGTGGGCCAAACCAAGCCCATCACCTGTTTTGTAAATAAAGTTTTATTGAAACACCAACTCCTCCATTCAAGTATAATCTATGGTTGCTTTCATGCTATAACATCAGACTTGAACAGCTGTGAAAGAGAAAACAAAACCTACAATATTATAGTATGAAAGAATTGGCAATAATGTAAATATATATCAGTAGGAACTTGCTAAACAAAAGATATCCATTACCTAATACTATACAACGGTTCAAAAGTAGATAATCCTAAACCCTGGCCCATCTGGCTCTGTTGGTTGAGCATCTCCTGAGCACCGAAAGCTCACCAGTTCAATTCCCACCAGAGCACAAGCCCAGGTTGCGGTTTTGGTCCCGACTGGAGTGGGTACAGGAGGCAACTGATCAATGTTTCTCTCTCACATCACACTGATGTTTCTCTCCCTCCCTCTCCCTTCTTCTCTCTCTAGAATCAATAAAAAAAAAAATATTTTCAAAAACTATAAAAAACAGTAGATAATCCTACATGAGAATAAATTCCAAGTGACTCCAAATTTAAATATTTAGAATAAGTAAATAAAAGTACAAAAAGTGTAACCACACAGAAACCTTATTTTCTTTAATCTGCCTTTTTATTTTGATTTTTTTTCCCTTTGACTCAAACCAGTCTCACCTAGCACCCTGGCTCACCCATCTCCCTGTCCCTTGCTTAATCGTTGAGCTCTCAGGACAATGAGGTCTGGTCAGCACCCAGAAGTCTTGGAAACAAGGTCCTGGGTCTACTGATCATTGAGTTTTCAAACAACTAAACTTAGTATCTTTGACTCAGTTGTGTTTTAGATCCAGACCCAGGAAAGCAAAAAGAGCCCACAGAATAAATCCTTCTGAAATTGGACAGAACAACTCCATGGCTGACATCAGGACCAGATGCAATGATCAATTGCCCCCTAGTACCACCAACCAGTAGAGGCCAGGCCCCAGATTTATTAGTTCCCATGATTAATGGTTTTCCCCTATACACCCATCCCCTGGAAGCCAATAGGGAGCCCGTCTTTGAGCAGGAGCTCACCTGTGACTCCAGGCAAGGCGCTATATATATCCTTAATAAATCCTTACTTTCTGGGTGCAAACTCCTGTTACTGTCTTATTGGGCTTAGATGCCTGCTGGCAAACGGACCCCTTCAGACTGGTAACATAAGCAGTTGTAAAAAAGTTTGGAGTTGGGAAAGCATTTTTAAGTATCTCTGTATCCCAAAGGCAGAAAACACTGACAACATCAAATACATTAAAGAAATATTTAATTTTCTGATTACAGAAAGCACCATCAAAAACATCAAATAAAATCAGCAAAAACATTTGCAATTCAGACCACAAAAGGGAAAGTTCTTTAATATATCAAGAGATTCTAGTAATTGATAAGCCCAAAATACTGCTTAAAAATGGGCACGGGATATGAACTAACAGTTCAAAAAAAGAAATACAAGTGGTCCCTTGATGTAGGAAGAGTTGCCGTACATCACTAGTAATGAGAAACACAAATTAAAGTTGTGTAGATGTGTTCTTTCACATGCTAAATGTAAACATCAAGATGTCTGATTCCATACACACTGTCAGCAAGGATATATTCATATAAGCACTTCTATTTATGGCTCCTGAGAGACTGATACAATCTTTATAATAGAAAATTTGGCATCAACTATTGAAATGACAAATGTACACTCCTGTGCCCCTGGTATTAATTACACAGACACACTTGCATTCATGCAAGGACAAGGTTAGTCAAGGCAGCATCGTTGATAACATCCAAGGTTGGAAACAAGATTAATGTCCATCACCAATGGGCTAATTAACTAAATTATGGCAAACTAGTGTAACAGAACAGTGTAAAACTGGAAAAGAAAAAGAAACCTCCTTAAGCTAAAGTGGTAAAACTTAAAAGTTATACTTTTTAGTGTAAAACCTAATATACATAATAATATGCTACCATTTGTTTAAACAATGACAAGATAAATAACCACATATATTTATTGTACGGCCATAATACACATAAAAGAAGCCATAATGCCAGTAGATGATGGAGAAAGGGGGAGATTTTTCACTACTTCCTTCCTTTAACTCTTCGAACTTAAGCCATATTAATATATTTGTAGAGGGCCCCTGGGAAGGCACATGGGCATTTCTTTAATTATTGTCAGCTGAACCCAAGGCGACAGGCAAAGCCGCGTCTTGGATACACATTTACCAAAAAGGCAGATGTGTTATCAGCATTGACGCTTACCTTTGCCCAGGTGTCCGGAGTGTGCTTTGATATGTAAACCCAGTCTAGCACCAGGAATGAGGGAATGAATAGGACCTGGGCCCCCCCAAGCTCCTTTGATCCTAAGTTTTTGGTGAAACACCCTGGTATTTGGAATATAAATAAACACGCTGCCTCGGCTCTAGGTCCCTGTCTCTCCAGCAGAAGAGGACAGTGGTCCCACCCGGTCCCAGCTTTTTCCTTCCATTTTGTGTCTTGTCTCTTTCTTTCTTTTATTTCTCAATCCCCAGCTCCTCTACTCAGGAACTGGACCCGCTCTCTAGCAGCGCTGGACGTGGAAAAGAGAGAAAATAGTTACATATATTAGTTATTTAAAAGTGAAATTTCAAAAATTCAAAGAAATTTTAAATGGAGGAAGAATTACCTGACACCTTCAGTGGGCAGGGGGAAGCTAGCGGCAAAGGGATTATTACAAAATTACATGGTATCACGTAAAGAAAAATTATATACAAATCAAACCAGTGCCTGGAAGGACACAAAGATTACGAGGAAACTTGCTGAACTGTGTATGGTGATTTATTTGGGATGGGAGGTTCAAAGATTTTTATTTTGTGAATACTTACATGTAGCACTTCTGGAATTAACAGCAGCAACAACTAATTTTTAAAAAGTGGACATATACAATCCTAAAGCCTTGACCTGAAAACATTCTGGATAAACTCTGGACCTCTGAGATCGTGAATCATGGCAGGCACTCTCAACAAGGCAACAGTGCCCACAAGAGTGGAAGTGGGGTCTTCGTTACCATTTTCTATCTCTAAAGCACAGATATGCACAGAGTCCGTGATCAGATATACAGTCGATCTCTGGTCTTAAAAGGTCATGGGCTAGGGGATGATCAGGGGGAAAAATATGTCTAAAAAGGCATTTTGGGGGAGAAAACGAGTTTGAGGAAAAAGGATTCTGGAATTATGTGGGCCACGAAGATCCTCTGGTCTTTTTCATGTGACTGTTAAGTCAGATCCATATTAAAGCAGATTTTCTATTTTAACCTTAAAATGAGACAAGTATTTTAGAAAGCCAATATTATGAAGAAGTCATTATGTTTCTCACTGGAATTTTATATTTTACCCCATATGAAAACCCTGTAAAAGTTAATAATACACCCATTGTTACCGAAGGAAAACTGAGGCTCAACTTAACAGCTGAGCAAACACAGCTGGGATTTGCACCAGTATGCACAGCTCTTCCATTTGGCTGCCCCTCCTGTTGCTTCTCCACTAAGTCATATTTAATTTTCACAATTATTCCTGCCACTCAGGAACTGGGAGACCCTCAACCCCCCCCCCCCCCCGCCACAACCTTGCAGGGGCCTGAACCCTCACCCCGTCTGTGGGAGGTCTCCTGCCCCCATGGCTGCTTTGCTTCCCACGCCCAGCTCAGATCCGGACACAGGTGACAGACAGTGACTTGGCCCAGCTCAGATTGGGACCCAGGTAACAGAGATCCCGTTTTTGTCACCTAATTTCACACCTATGCCTCCCAGCCACCTGCCATTCACAAACCTAATAAAGCCATCTCCTTTGTCCAGTGGTGGATAAAAAGGCTCAAAAGGCCAGAGCCAATGACAGAACTCTCCATCATTACAGTGCTGGATCAGGACTCCCTGGGAAGAGTTTTTCAATCTACTGCAGATCCTCTTTTCCTCATCTCAGTTCTGAGAATCTCAAGACACACTGTGTCAAGGCTCGCTCTGAAACCCAGACGCCCACCTTGGTTGCACTGGAAAATCTTGTAATGTTTTCAACTCATGGCAGAACCTAAAATGGGGAGGGGATAGCAAAGAACTTCCTCGCAGAACACCAGCACATGGGGCTTTGATGGTAAGGCACACTTGGACCTCCTCACCCTTTTTTTTTTTTAATTTCTTTATTGATTAAGGTATTACATATGTGTCCTTATTCCCCCATTACCCCCCACCTCCCATTTATGCCACCACCCCCCTGTTGTCTGTGTCCATTGATTAGACTTATATGCATGCATAGAAGTCCTTTGGTTGATCTCTCCCCCTTACCCTCCACTGTCCCCTACCTTCCCTGAGGTTTGACGTTCTGATTGATGTTTCTCTGTCTCTGGATCTATTTTTGTTTATCAGTTTATGTTGTTCATTATATTCCACAAATGAGTGAGATCATGTGATATTTATCTTTCTCTGCCTGGCTTATTTCACTTAGCATAATGCTCTCCATCTCCATCCATGCTGTTGCAAATGGTAAGAACTCCTTCTTTTTTACCGCAGCGTAGAATTCCATTGTGTAGATGTACCACAGTTTATTAATCCACTCATCTGATGGGCACTTAGGCTGTGTCCAAATCTTAGCTATGGTGAATTGTGCTGCTATGAACATAGGGGTGCATATATCCTTTTTGATTCCTGTTTCTAGTTTCTTGGGATATATTCCTAGAAGTGGGATCACTGGGTCAAATGGGAGTTCCAATTTTTAGTTTTTTGAGGAAACTCCATACTGTTCTCCACAGTGGCTGCACCAGTCTGCATTCCCACCAGCAGTGCACGAGGGTTCCTTTTTCTCCGCATCCTCGCCAGCACTTGTGATTTCTTGATTTGTTGATAATGGCCATTTTGACAGGTGTGAGATGGTACCGCATTGTTGTTTTTATTTGCATCTCTCTGATGATTAGTGACTTTGAGCAGGTTTTCATATGTCTCTTGGCCTTCCTTCTGTCTTCTTTCGAAAAGTGTCTATTTAGATCAGTTGCCCATTTTTTGATTGGGTTGTTTATCTTCTTTTTGTTGAGCTGCATGAGTTCCCCGCAAATGTTGGAGATTAAACCCTTATCGTTGATATCATTGGCAAATATGTTCTCCCATGCAGTGAGCTTTCTTGTTGTTTTATTGATAGTCTCCTTTGCTGTGCAAAAGCTTTTTATTTTGATGTAGTCCCATTTGTTTATTTTCTCTTTAGTTTCCATTGCCCTAGGAGCAGTATCAGTGAAGAAATTGCTTCGGCATATGTCAGAGATTTTTCTGCCTATGGATTCCTCTGGTATTTTTATGGTTTCCCGTCGTATGTTTAAGTCCTTGATCCATTTTGAGTTTATTTTTGTGTATGGTGTAAGTTGGTGGTCTAGTTTCATTTTTTTGCATGTATCTGTCCAATTTTCCCAACACCATTTATTGAAGAGACTGTCTTGACTCCATTGTATGTTCATGCCTCCTTTGTCAAATATTAATTGAGCATAGTGGTTTGGGTCGATTTCTGGGTTCTCTATTCTATTCCATTGATCTATATGTCTGTTCTAGTGCCAGTACCAGGCAGTTTTGAGAACAGTGGCTTTGTAATACAGCTTGATATCTGGTATTGAGATCCTACCTACTTTGTTATTCTTTCTCAGGATTGCTGTAGCTATTCGGGGTCTTTTTTTATTCCAGATGAATTTTTGGAAAGTTCTTTCTAGGTCTGTGAAATATGCTGTTGGTATTTTAATGAGGAGTGCATTGAATCTATAGATTGCTTTGGGTAGTAGTATGGACATTTTGATGATGTTGATTCTACCAATCCATGAACATGGTATGTTCTTCCATCAGTTTATGTCTTCCTCTATCTCTTTTTTCAGTGTCGTGTAGTTTTCTGCGTATAACTCTTTTACCTCTTTAGTTAAGTTTATTCCTAGGTATCTTAATTTTTTTGGTGCGATGGTAAATGGGATTGCTCTTTTAGTCTCTCTTTCTGTAAGTTCATTAGTGGTGTATAGAAATGCCATAGATTTCTTGGCGTTAATTTTGTATCCTGCTACCTTGCCGAACTTATTTATTAAGTCTAATAAATTTTTGATGGAGTCTTTCGGGTTTTCTATGTACAGTATCATGTCATCTGCAAATAAGGACAGTTTTACTTCTTTTCCAATTTGGATGCCTTTTATTTCTTCTTCTTGTCTGATCGCAATGGCTAGTACTTCCAGCACTATGTTGAACAGGAGTGGTGAGAGTGGGCATCCCTGTGTTGTTCCTGTTCTTAGGGGAAATGGTTTTAGTTTTTGCCCATTGAGTATGATGTTAGCTGTGGGTTTGTCATATATGGCTTTTATTATGTTCAGGTATGATCCTTCTATTCCCACCTTGCTGAGAGTTTTTGTCAAGAAAGGGTGTTGGATTTTGTCAAATGCTTTTTCTGCATCAATTGATATGACTATGTGATTTTTATCTCTCAATTTGTTTATGTGATGTATCATGTTTATTGATTTGCGGATATTGTACCATCCTTGCATCCCCGGGACAAATCCTACTTGGTCATGGTGTATGATCTTTCTGATGTACTGCTGGATCCGATTTGCTAGAATTTTGTTGAGGATTTTGGCATCTATGTTCATGAGGGATATTGGCCTGTAATTCTCTTTCATTGTGTTATCTTTATCTGGTTTTGGTATTAGGGTGATACTGGCTTCATAGAAGGAGCTTGGAAGTGTTCCTTCCTCTTGAATTTTTTGGAATAGTTCTCCTCACCCTTCTTAACCACACCCGGCAGAGCAGGCACTGGATAAATAAGGATTGCATGAAATAAATGAGGCATGCAAGGGAAATATGAAAATATAAATCTGTGAAAGCACAAGAATGGCCAGCTTTCTTTTTTTTCATTTATTTATTTGGGGTCAAATAAAATGTTTGATAAAACTCCTCATTAAAGGATCACTATTATATTTTTAGGGACTTGATCATTAATGGAGAAGAAACAAACACCACTGTAAGAGTTATAGATGGGATCTATTTACATTGAGAGCAAAGAAGGTGGTCACCATAAAAATAATTTTTAAAAAGGCCTCCTATATAAAGATAGCAGGATGGTTTTTGTAAGTGAGGCAAGCTTTCGGGTCAGGATTTAAGTGGCAAGATGTGGCTGTGAACAATGAAAACAATGGCTCCCAAAGGCTGAGCAAAAGACCAGCATTAAAAATGAAACCCACATTCCTGAGCGCCCCTGTCAGCATCTCCAAGAGTGGGGTCCAGGAAACTGCGCTTTGGGAACAATGAAAATAGCCATGAATAGTAAGTACTGAGAGCTGACAGTGAGGTACTCAGTGCTTTACAGGAATCACCTCACATAATTCTCACTTCAGCGGAAGCTATAAACTTCATCCCTGTTAAACAGACAAGGAATGTGGAGGGTCAGAGGGTAACCTGTCCATGATCTCCCTCCAAACAAGCAGTTTTTAACCCTCCACTGCCGGCCCGTTCTTTACACACAGCTAACGGTTACAGGCCACTGACAATGAACCAATGTCCATGGGTGGTGCTATTTGCTCCTGACAATGCTATCCCTATTTTAAGGATGAAGATACTGCAGCCTAGGAAGGTCAAATGATTTGGTATTTAGCTCACACCTTTAATTTAAGCAAGTGAAAGGCTACCTTTAGACAACAGTGGGGCACAAAGCTAAGTGGGCAGATAAAGGAAAATGAAGTGAGTAGCCATTTGCTTTTGTTGTCTAAAGGCAGCCTTTCACAGAAAGACACAATGCCCCGTAATCAACACACTACATTTGGGAAGAACCATGACATAAACTTTGTGAGACTAAGATGGAAGGAAAAACTGATGGGGAAACTACACGTACACCAAATTCAAATCACACAGCTTGGTGCTCTTAAGAGGGTCTGTCCAAATTAAAGTAACAAAAGATTTAAAAGTTTTTAAAACAATGCCAACTCACTCTAAAGATAACCCTGGTTGGGCAGCAGGGGAGAGAACCCCAGGAAACACTGAGATGAAAAGAAAACTCTGGCTAAAGCTGGGGCAGTGTGGTGCTGGTTCAGAAATAACTCATCCAGCTGATTAACTATCACTAATACCGTGAGGGAAAAATAGCCCTGACCACATGTGCCATGCATCACTAAAAAGACAGTTAAATGGCGGGCTCCAAAAAGTCTGGGGGAGAAAAGAGTAGAAGAAGAAAGTACTCATTTTTTTAGACAACACAATGAAGAACCCTATTTAGCAAAATGCATAAAGAAACAGAATTAATAAGAAACAAAAGTTCGGACCCATAGCTTGTGACAGAGCAGAAGACAGAACATCGCACTTTTCCCTCTGGATTCTAGAGGACAAATCTGAAGGGTTCACCACATCGACGAACTCAGCTGCAGTTTTTCAGTGCAGGAGCTCCCGTCCCACAGAAAGTGTTTTGTGATTTCCCAGTCAGCAGGATCCTGGTTGTGAAAAACAGGCTCTGTAATTAGCAAATTAGAAGGCTCTTCCTTGAAGGTAACACCGCTAATGCAGACAAAGCCTCAACATAAAATAATCATTTTCAGAAGACGCTGGACAAAGGGGAGGAGGCGGCTGTCCCCCACCAGCTTCCATTCTTTCTGCAGCCTTTGTGCTCACTCCGGGGCCACTGCGGACCTTTCCAGGTGGGAGAGGTTCTTTTCATTTATTAGCATTAAATGTTGTCCCAACTCCCTCCCAAAACACCAAACTCAGAAAGACAAGGACAAAAAGCCCCATTTGATAAAGAACAAACATTTCTTTAAACAGCAGGTTCTTAACCATGCCTACGGGTCACATGAACAGACAGCTAACCACTGGGTCCAAGACTCACTGACAGTCAGCACTGCTCTTACTATTTCATTCTGAATTTGCTGTATAGAAGGTCAAACCCCCTCTCTCTGGGCAAAGCCCCTCATCTCAATGTGCTTTCTTCCTCTTTATGTTTTTTCCTCCATTGCACTCACCCACTAAAATTTTACACACAGATGTGTTTTGTATATCGTCTGTTTTCTGTCCACAGCACCCACCGGATTGCGAACTCCAAAGGACAGTGATGCCCCCCGACCTGCTACTGTATGCATAGAGCCCCACGAATACTCCAAACACCATACACAACCAGGAAGTCTCAGTGTGAAAGAGAGGCTTTAAACACCTTCCCTCATATATAACATGCATGCTTAAATCTATTCATCTCAAGTGTACAATTGAATGTTCTTTAGTAAATTTATAAAGCTGTACAACCATCCCAACAATTCAGTTTCAGAACACTTCCACTCCACCAACTGGTCCAGAGAGGAATTTTTAACTCGAAACATATCTACATTACATCTCCTCTCTTGTACAATGCAATCAAACGTCTAGAAACACGTTTTTGTGAAGTACTTGCTCCTAAACCCCTGTTAATCATCAGTCTATGATTTCCTTTTGATTCAAACATTTTTTAGTTCATACACAGTACTCAGCACTGTGAGAGCAATTGAAATAAGATGAGTGGAATTTAAATCCTGTTCTTTTATCAGAAACATTAAGTAACATACACAGGAAATCAACATACAAATACTGACTTCCTGGCACTGGCTCTACCACAGGGGGAAAGGATTTTCTCTACTTGAATGGCGTGATAGAGTCCCAGTCATGTTCTTCCAGGATGGTGAGCCTACAATAGCAACCTGCACTTTCTGAAACTACCATTCACTAATATTTAAACCACCCTTTGGCATTAATGGTAGAACAGAAAATACATAAAAAGCGGATCAACCTCTCATTGTTAACCTTAGGTTTCCCAAGTTTTCAGGAAACTTAGACTAAGTGGCAGGTATAACTTCCCATGTATGAGCAAACTGGCTTAAATTCCGTTATGGGTGTTTCTTTCCTAACTTGCCGAGTTCAAAGCCAAGAGTTTAATATGACTTTAAGATGCAGAACCAGACCCTAAAATTTTCATTGAGAGTTCAAAATAAATTCTGAACATCCACCCTAAAAATCACAATTAAGACACCACAACTAATCTGCCTTTGCTGTTAATTGTGTAAAACAAAAGAAAAGAAAACAAAAAAACCCACAGAAAAAAAAACTACTAATCCCAAAGGTATCTTTTCAAATTCCAAATCTATGGATAATTTGTTACACATTAACAAATAGAATCTCAAAGCAAAGCACACATTAGCTATCTGTCCTTTCAAATATTACTTATGTCTGTAGACAAAGCTATTTAATTAGCTTCCAAAAGTTGCAAACATTAACACCAAATTTGTTTCTATATTTTGAATTTCATGGTAATTTTTAAAATCAAAAAAGAAAAGAGAACTCCTTAAAAATGGTTTTCTTCCTAACACTAAAACACAGAAATCAGGAGATGACAAAAGAGTTACAAATCAGTTTTTCTTCTCCTCTTGAGAGCTGGAGGTTCTCAACACAGTCCAGAAGTCTCCTAGATACTCCATGCTGGTGAAACAAACTAACCTGAATTGACATTATTAACACAAACAACCAGAAGAATATTTCACATGGCTCCAGAAAATGGCATTTCATTACACTGCTTACGAATATTTATGACTGAAGTCAAGTGAACAATTATCCTTGCTAAAAAGAAATAACAGGAGCTCAATAGCTGGAGACAGACCTGCCTCAATCTTATCTCAAACTTATTTTGAAAGGTAATCTTAAAAACAACCTCAGAGATTTCAGATTAATTTGCACACCTGTGTAAATAAATCTGTCCTGCAGATAGAACTATCAGAGCACAGGGGCGTGTTCCACCTCCTACTGCAGCTTTCCGAGGGGAAGCCTGCATCCCCTATTCCTCCTCCCCCATCACAGCCCTGAGGCATGCTGGGCCCATGGCTTGCTACCCAGGTTGGCTGTGTGCAGTTGAAAGATGCCACATGCGTAGTCCTGAGAAGTCAGATGTCCTCACCAGGGTCCACAAATCAGTGCAAAATGGAAGAAATGAAGGACACTGAGACTGCAGGGCATGATAGGAAAGTCATTCTAAGAGGAGGGCTTTGGAAAGCCCAGATCCACCCCACCTCCTCACCTTGTTCCCTGAGCACCCTCCACTAACCAACTGCCCCCATCCTGCTCCTCTATATGAAGCTTTCCCTGCTCTTCTTCATTCGTTTTCCGAGAAAGATCATTTGCATCCCACAATTCAGTATTGGACTACGGTGAGCCAACTGCTATTTTTGAATTCATGTATTTAATTAATATTCCCCAAGAAGAATAATTCACTCATTGTAACAGACTGATAATCCGTTATTGATACATTGCTAATTCGTTCAATGTTGTTTTGGGGGGAGAATTCTCACAATATGTATAAAAGGGTTAACAATTTGCACATAAAATCTATCTATATGTGAAAATCTCAGAACCTAAGAAAGCCCAATTTAGTGAAAGCAGAAAGTTGTGCACAGATTGGCTTCACATCCTTATTCCTTATGCCAGAAAAGAAGGACACACTGCCTGGCCCAGTAGTGGGCAGGTACATTCACCAGGTGAAAGACAGCATAGCTCTGAAACATAACCGTTAAGACCATTCTACAAGGGAAATGATTAGGAAATGCAGATATGCCGGTTGGGTGGCTCAGGTGGTTGAAGCATTGTCCTGTACACCAAAAGGTTGCAGGTTCAATTCCCAGTCAAGGTACATACTTAGGTCACAAGTTCAATCCCTGATCTTCCTCTCTCTCTCTCCTCCCACACCCCTCTCCTTCTCTCTCCTTCCCTCCCTTACTTTCTCTAAAATCAATAAATATATCCTTGGGTGAGGAAATAAATAAATAAATAAATAAATAAATAAATAAATAAATAAATAAAGTTAAAAATCCACCATGATTATAACAACCACAAAGGGTAGATATAAATTCTTTACATTTAAAAATTCAGATCATTTTGTTAGCAAAATGTAGAACTTGATCATGATCAGAATGGCATTTCGCTTAATGTAGGAAGCAATTATTTCATGGAAAAATAAGGTATCATTGCAAGAAATTTCTCTCTATTTGGACTTTAATAAGGCATGCTGACATGACTTCCCATGGAAGTCCAAGATTTTATATCTAAAGTTAGCCAGGTGGCCCTGGCTGAGTAGCTCAATTGGCTAGAAAGTCATACCAATAATTAAGGTTGGTGCTTCAATCCTTGGTTAGGGCACATAAAGAAATAACCAATAAATGCACAAAAAGTGGAACAACAAAATCAATCTCTCAAATCAATCAATAAGTAAAAATAAAGTTAGACACCATTTTTATTATTACATAAAATACATGTTTCACATACTCACTAGAGAAAATCTGAGTCATTTGTGTATGTATATACATATATACATATACATGTATTCACAAAACACAATCTTTTGTTTCTTATACATCTTTAAAAACATCCACTTACTTAGAGCACGAATTACACTTCAAAGAATGTTTTCCTATAGCAATAGTCAGAGATAGACATAGCTGTCTTAACCAACTTGGAAAGCATTTGTTTAAATTAAATAGATGAATAATCAGTGTTTAATGACAGTCATGTGTACTAAATCTGGGGGAATGTCACTCTTTTCTGATCAGAAGGCCATGACTATCAGTTATTGCCATTAGCCATTTTCTGCTTTTAGCTATATTCCTTCTCTTCTCTGTAAGGGGATAAATGTAGACAACTGAAAGGCAGCTAATATAAGACCAAGGGTTTTGATGCATTACTAACATTTGAATTGAGGCCTGAGAGCATTCCTATGGCAGGCTAATATTTCTTACTACTTTTGACAAGTAGAACAGAGATTAGGGAGTTGAAAACGCTGAGATGAACTGAAGATCTTGCTGATAAAATGAGTAATGATATTTTTCTAATGGAGGTGTTTAACTATTCATTCTGCCTACTTTGTTAGAAAGGCTTTACAACTCCACATGAGAGATCAAATCACAGACCAGCAGAAGCCCCTTGACACCCGTGCAGGTCTTGGGTCTGGTGTCATAATGGCCAGGTCAGGCTGAGGTTAGTGCCACATATTCAAATTGCAGCAGAAAAGTCACTTTTTTCAAGAAATTGGTCCTTTCCCCCCATTCTAAGGTCAGTTTATTTTGTCATAAGCTTCAGACAACCACACTGCTGTCCTTTGGGACCACTACTCTTAGTGTTATTCGTTTGCTTCACAGAATCTGAGCCTATGTTGCTTGTCTCTCCTATTTTCCACCAGCCCAAGAATAAGTCTCATGGCCACTCCAGCAAGGAGCTAGGCGAGAACTTTGGCCATGGAGCTCCCGAAGTCACCTAACTAAACATACAAGTTAAGGAAAAGCAATGTGCTTGCTGCACAAGTGTTGCTGCAATACAAATCCCAACAGCTCCAAAGTGCACCCAGACTACAGTGGCTGAATCTTCCGTAGAAATTCTAGAGCCCACCTGTCTGTTGTGGTCTCCACTGTTCCCACGGAGTGTAGAAAAAGTATCTGGCACATAACAGCACCCATCTTTCTTATGTAAAGTGAGAAATGAACTAATAAATGAATGGGAACTAAGTTGGTGGCTCCATATATATTAATACGTGTTGTCCCTAAGCAACGGATGTGGCATTATAAATTCTGAATCCCTGTCATATAACTCCACTGGTGCCACCAGAAGACAACCTTACATCAGCACACACCCCTAAAACAATGGTTTGGCTCCCTGGCTAAACATCCCACCAGAACAGAGCTATTTTGACATCCCCATTGCTTCCTGACCAGGATGACTCACTGACAGCCCAGTCTCAGGGTCTCAAGCAATGCCCTGCCCTCCTATTGTAGGTGGCTACCTGCTTGCGGCACCTTCTGCTGTGCACACGAGTAATGAACTCACACTGCTCCACTGGCCCTGGCACGTTCCATGGCATCGAAACATTCCCAAGCAGGGATTAAGCAAGCAAGCCGAGTCCCAGGTTGAACTCAATAATCAAATATCACATGTAAGTGTCAAGTCAATACGGAAGACCTTGTTGACATACAAGTCACATGTCAGGTGCAGAGGCACCGTGACTATAGTTAAATCTCACTCCTCTGAACTCCATTCATTCGGGTCCTGCGTTAATGTAGACAGAACAAGAGAAAGACTTGCTTTTTCTGTGGAAAACAGGCTTGCTTTCAGAGTCCCGAAAATAAAGCTGTGTGGGTCACGTGTGCCTAGACAACACGTACAATAAGGAAGGACGCCACACGTGCACACACAGCCCAGAGATAAAAGCCGTGAGCTCCAGAACCAGACTCTGAATCTCACCTGTGCCACTTGGTAGGTGAGCCACCCTGGGCAGATTACCTGAACTCTCTGTACTTCATTCTCCTTGTTGGAATAATAGGGATAGTGATAGTACCTATCAGGGGTCCTCAAACTTTTTAAACAGGGGGCCAGTTCACTGTCCCTCAGACCATTGGAGGGCCGGACTATAGTTTAAAAAAGTAACTATGAACAAATTCCTATGCGCACTGTGGGCCAGGGACCAGTCGGCTGCTAAGCAGGACAGGCAGCGGCACCCGGCGGGCCCGATAAATGTCCTCGGCAGGCCACATGTGGTCCGCGGGCCGTACTTTGAGGACCCCTGAGTCCTAACTCATAGCACTAGGATGAAATAAAGTGCTCAAAGCAAAGCCTTGCCAATAATGAGCACGCTGCATATGAAACAGTAGCTGTTAGCGCTTTGAGCGTTACTATTCCCCGAAACTGAGCACATGGTAGGCCCACGGGATGACTGACTGACTGCTGACACACCTAAAACGTGATTTCTGCAGATACATTAGGAGGAGGAGCACTTACAAACAACTCAGACATTCTATTCTCTACTCATGAAGGTGGCCGCTCCTAAAAGCTTCAACTCATCCCCAGTTCCTTACTAACTACACAATTATTTCATTTTTGTAGGACTTTTTAAAAAGCTGAATAATTCAGAGGCACTACTCTAGACTGCATTTTCTTCTACAATTCAAGGTCAATGAGACAATATGCGATCAAATGACAATAGTGGGTTGGAATGACCCAGCAACTCATCAAAAAGGCATTAAAAGGAACACAGCCTGGAGCTTAGGCTGAGCCACACCACTAAACAGCAAGGACGGACAAAGCAACTAGTACAGTAAAGAGTGGAAAGGGGCTGAGGTCATAAAGACAAGAGGAGATGCACAAGATGGAGGATCGTTGGCTTTATGAGCACGTGGAGAAAATGGAGAAACACAGGACAGGCCGCATGGTTTGGAATTCAACAACTTTGGGTATGCATTCTTATTTTTTTTTTTTTTTTTTAAATCCTCACCTGAGGATATTTTCCCATTGATCTTTTAGAGAAAGTGGAAGAGAGAGGGAAAGACAGAAAGAAACATCTATGAAAGAGAAACACATTGATTGGTTGTTTCCAGCACGCGCCCCGACTAGGGCCCAGGACAGAGGTGGACCCTGCAACCAAGGTACAAGCCCTTGACGGGAATCGAACCCGGAACCTTTTGGTCTACAGGCCTATACTCTATCCACTGAGCCAAACCGGCTAGGGCGGGCATGGGGTTTGATCTCCAAGTAACATTTTGCTGTGGCAGAGGCCATGGAGTTGGGGGTTAACTCATAACCCACAGTAAATACATACAGGTGCAATGCTGCCCAGGACTAGACACCATGGCAGAACCATCCAAAAAATTCCCCAAATGTTCATGAAAGGATCTTTCCATGACATTTCCCACCTCAATCACCACTTTCTACCTCAGCAGAGATTTTATCCTCTCCAAGTCATGGTTTATGTTATACAGCCATCCTGCCAATACCTTTGGGAAAGTCTCCAAACCACATTAGTGATTATAGAATGAAATTGTCCTCTCTGTCCCATCAACTTAGCTTTACGTTCCTGAAAAGATAGTGTGTTAATCGCTGTGGTCTACACCTCCTGAAGCGGACTCCACCTGATACTTGCAATTCTATTTATACTAAAATCTGCTTTCCAGCTAGTTCCTGGCAGCATTAAATAGGCTACAGTTACTAAAGTACCAGATAGAATGCTATTTGGAAGAATCAGTGAAACCACAACATTCCTTTATTCAGATGCTGTTTACTGTCTCCTCTCTACATGACCATAAACACAGGGATCTTATCTGGAGAGCTCTCTGTGTCTCAGATATTAAGCACTAGGAAAACTAACTAAAAAGGATTCACATAATTTATTATGATTTGATATGATTTATAATTTTTATATTTATTACATACACATAAACATCCTATCTAATAAAGAGGGAATATGCTATTTGACCCTCAAGCTGTCGCAAAGATGGCAGCACCCACAGCCAATAAGGAGGGAATATGCTAATTGACTGTCCCGCCCTCAAAGATGGCAGCACCCACAGCCAATAAGGAGGGAATATGCTAATTGACTGCCACACCCTCAAAGATGGTGGCGCCCACAGCCACAAGATGGCGGCGCCCAGTCCCCACAGCCCCACCATGCACCTGCCTCCAGAGTCCCCCAACCCCCTCCGCCCCCAGCCACCCAGGGCCGGCCCGAGGCGCAGGCAAGCCTCAGATGGCGGCTGCCCAGCTGCCGAGGGCCAGCCCAAGGCGCAAGCAAGCCTTGGATGGTGGCTGCCCAGCTGCCCAGGGCTGCCCAAGGCTCAGGTAACCAGGGCTGGCCATGGCTTGCACTGCCAGCAGTGGCAGCAGTAGAGGTGTGATGAGGGCATCACCTTCCCCTGATCGCCAGGTTGCCTCCCGCCCCAGAGAGCTACCTGATTGTGAGAGGGGGCAGGCCAGGCTGAGGGATGCCCCCCACCCTCCATGAATTTTCATGCACCGGGCCTCTAGTATAATTAAATAAATGACATTAACCAACAAATAAGTTTACCAATTTGGACTATATTCCTAAAGTTTGTGTCAATTCTTCAGAAAAGCTTGAAAAACTTGATTATATGAAAAATGAATCTTGAAGAACAAGTTTTCTGTATGCGTATCACACAACTCTCACCATTTCTTTTTGAGCAGGGTTGTATTAAACCCATTTCACAGGTGAGGAAAGCTGTGTTCAGAGAGGTTAAAAATGTTTGTTCATGCCAGTCAGTTTCAGGAACAAAGATGAGGTTTTGCAACCCGGGGCACCCAATTCTAAAACTGCAACCAGTTTTCTAGTCACTAGAGCTAATTCCCTTGTATCTTAAGGAATAAAATAAAATATTCTCCTTTTAGACAGTTTATTATCCAGATCTTGTCTTGAGAGTCAACACAGCTGCCAACAGTTGTCTATAATGTTAAACATACTCTGAGAGGCACATCCTCTCAAAGTGAATTTCTTACTTAGGCTTACAGAAGCTTAGGGGACTTAAGAGCTTAAAGTGTCAGATCTATCTGAGGCAGAACACAAATCAACACACATTCAACCCAACCCTGAAATCCACACCAGTTCCCAGACAAAAAGTCTCAGGTAGCAGGGAGGTAACCTCACTCAGTGAGGGGAGATGGGGGTATGATGACAGGGAAGGCACAAGCTCTGCCCCAAACCTGCTCTTCAGCCTCTGACTAAAGAAGCATCTGCAGAGGGACCCATAGAGGCCTCTGGCCCAGCCTCAGACTCCCTCACGTAGAAGCCTTGGGGTGGGACCTGGAAACCTGCATCTCCTCCAAGCTCCCTGGCGATGCTGAGCCTGCAGGTCCAGAGACCACACTTTGAGAACAGCTGGTCTAAGGGGAGTAATTTCCACTCAGCTTCATCCCATGGTTGCAATGGAGAAACTCAGATCCACAGAAACCCAAATACTTTTCAAGCGAGGCTAGATTTTCCCATTCTATTTTTAGAATAGTAAGTAAACCAAATAGATCAAGACCAATATGTCCAACCTTTATTATTTAGGGGCAGAAACAAAGCATTAAGCCACATTTTCCCCAAGAAAACAGAACTCAATCTGATGTGGGCAATAAAATGAAGTGAAATGAACTCAGTCAAGCAAAGTGTAGAATTTTAAGATGCTCGTATGTACCTCGGCCCATAGGTGCCTTTCCACTGCTGAGGGAAGCTTGTGTGCAGGCCCATCTCCACACTCAGCCCCTAAAGATGCCATTCAGAAACAAGGAGGCAAGCTAAATTCAAAGCAAGAAATAACCAATGAACACATGTTGATAGGTGTTTATCTTGCCCAAGGTCATGTGTACAAGTAACTCCTTTCTCCCTTACTGGCCTCCTTCCGGGTCACACCTTTTCAGGGTCTCCTAGAGAGATGAAGATGATGAAGACAATGGTGATGACACAGTTTACACCATGCTTAACTGCCGGTTTGGCTTTGTGCTGAGAATACAGATCATCCTAATGAATCCTTACAAGATCCCAGGATAGACAATACTATTATTATGCCCACATTACAAATGAAAAGTGGAAGCTAATGGATTAACTTGCTCAAGATAATACAGGCACACCTGTTTCATTGTGCTTCACTTTACTGCACTTCACAAATGTTGCATTTCTTACAAATTGAAGGCAAGACCCTCCACCACCAAAAAGATTGTGACTTGCTTTACTGCAGTGGGCTAGACCCAACCCCGTAATACCACTGAACCATGCGGTGGAGCTGACCAGTGAAGAAGCTGGGATTTGAACTCAGTCTCTAGTACTGCTGGGAACCACTGTGTAGAGCCTAAGACCATCGGAAAACACAGATATTTACATTACGATTCATAACAGTAGCAAAATTACAGTTATGAAGTAGCAGCGAAAATAATTTTATGGTTGGGGGTCACCACCACATGAGGAACTGTATTAAAGGGTCGCGGCATTAAAAAGGTTGAGAACCACTGCTCTAGTATGCAAGCTTGGACCCCTACCATCAGCTGCCCTTAATTGTAGGAATTTCAGACCTAAGGATAAGGGGCACTAGTCGGAACACAGGGATGTAAGACCCCTTCCCATGTGTCACAATAAAGCTGTAATTGCTTACAACAGCAACGTAACCAGCTAAAACCCATCCTGTCCTCTGATTCAGAAGTAGAGGGGACAAAACTGCCTACCTTGTTCATCAAAAACAAACTCAAACCACCTTTTGTCACATCTGGACGATTAGTCCTGCATGGGGGAAGCAAAAACAATGACCCCCGTCAGCTGTCAAGCAGAGTCTACTGCATTTCTTGTTCCTGAGACAGATCTCATCGGTTTGTGTTCCTTAGACTGAGTCTCTACAGTTGACTTCATAACTTGACTTGATCAAATGATACAGAAAAACAACCCCAAAAGCTAAACGATTCTATTATGCACATTGCAGAAGGCTATGTTCATGGCAGCGCAGCTGACTACACAAACAGGGAGTTGATCACCCTGATACAGATGGCCTGACGCAGGGCTCAGGGTCAGTCATTTAAGAAGTGGTTGTGTCACACCTCTGGGAGGAGTATGACAGCCAGAAAACTGCACGTGAAAGAGACACCTATGGCGCTCCCACTGAATACCAAGCACCAGGGACCAAGGCGAACAAAGCAGAGAGGGCCCAAACCGTGGGGAGCTTGCACTCTAGTGGGAGAGAAAGGCATGAAAAAGTAAACAAGAACAAATGTACGCCAACTTGTGAAAAAGATATGAAATAATGGAATGCAAAGTAAAATGATCAGGAGTTCTACAAAATATAGGGTCTCTTGAGGAAGGAACATTTAAGCTCAGCCCTGATGGATACAAAAGGTGAGGGGAGGCATTCCAGGCCCATGGGACAGCATGAACAAAAGCTGTAATACAGAAGACAAGGAAGGGTAAGAATAGCATAGCACAGACAGTAGGGGAGCAGGGCAGGGCTGGGCCCAAGTAGACGTGAAATGAACAAACTGTAGGACTCTCTAAAAAGTGTAAAGAAAAGCAAGCTGACCCTGGGCTTTAGTGGCCCAGGAAGAGAAAAAAAGATCTATTGACAGAGACAGACAGAGAGACAGACAGACGCTGGGACCCTGGCACAGTGGCACCATCAGTTCCAGAGTGGAGGGGGGTCCCCAGGACATTCCCATCAGTGGCCCCTTCCAGCCCTGAGTCCTGGCTGGAGGTGTTCCCAGCCTCCAGTCTTAGAGACACACCTGCATTTTCCACATAAACTGCCTTTGCCTAAAGAAAGTTTACATGGATTTCCATTCTCCTACCCAATGATCCCTGACTGATACAAGGAGGGTTCCGAGGGCATTTAGTCTAGAAAATGTGGCTATCTCCGATTTAACAAGTCATTATCGAGTGCATATTCTGTGATCAGCAGAGCAAAGCAAGGATGAGTAAAACTCAGTTCCTGTCTCCAAAGACTCTGCCATCCGGTACACAGACAATCATTAAGGCAACTTATGCCAAGTGGGCTCATAAAAGAAAACAACCAACGAAAACCTGGAACTATGGGAGCATACTAAAGAGGGCCATTAGCTTAGACTAAGAGAATCAAAGACGCTTCAGAGGAGGGGCAACATTAAGGACCCTGTACCTTCATCTGTCCTCAGACACAAGCAATATCGCTAGGTTACTATTATTTTACCTGATTCAAGAAAATTCCTTAAATATTTGCAGTCAGCCCAATGACGTGCAGAATAAAAGTGGTAATAATAAGGTCTGCCACCGTTTGCTTGGGGAAATGGAAAGTGTATCCAATAAACCAGCAGAAGACATAAACCTCATTAAGGAAAATCCTCCAAGCCCGATAAGGAGAGGAAGTACAAGAGTCACAGATTATTAACTGGCTACAGACATCTGCTTTCGGATTAAGAAAGGGGTGGCCTACCCACCTAAGTGCCATTGTTTCAGCCCAGAGACCCTCTCTGAGGCTTGCAGGTGGGTGGATTCAATCATGCACAACTGGCTGCTGAAAACCCATTAAAATGGGGTTGCATGCAAATAGGGGCTCTTCACTAACAGACGCAAAGGAGAAATACGGAAATGGCCTGCGAGAGGCAGGATGAATTCCCTTTGACCAGGCACTCCAGGACTATGTGGAATGAACTTCTTCCACTTTCTGAGAGAGGACCTACAGAACCACACCTGCAGGAAGAAGGGAGGAGGCCAGGCATCCGGCTGCAAGCCAAATGAGATGCGAAGAACTGGCAACTACCTACACCAGAGGACCCAGGTTTGGTGATGGCGCGCCTGCGTGCTCCCCATGAAAACGCTGCACCCGAGTCAGTGAGTGTGTGGAGGGCATTATGCAGCACAGTGCCTCATTCGCCTCGAGCTGCACGGCCACACATCGGAGCAGATGGCAAGCGAGAAAGAAATATTGATCACCATGAATAATTTTGACTAAAAAGCATATAAAAACTGGATTTTAAAATATTTCAAAATAATTTATTCACTGTGGTCTCACTGTTTTACATTTCTGTTTATAAATATTTACAATGCACTACCTTTATAAGATAATTATTATTCAGGATTCGCAGTAGAGAGAGAGAGACATCGGAGACTGGCTGTGAGGATGCCTCTACTAAGCTGTGTGACAATATTTTAATTTAGCATTAATTCTCAGCTCTTCCATGTTAAACATACACGGCTTTATTTGCTCTGTTTCAGGTGATGTTTATAGGCAAACAACATGCGTCACAGAGCTGGTTTTCATTTGTGGTGATTTAGTGATACAAGGGCGAGACTCCGAGTTGACATTAATGTGGAATACTAACAAGTTTTCAACCCAACTTCCTTAAGCAAGTCCACAGAATGAAAGAAGCAAATCCTAGAGCTGGTGTGACATGACACAGTTTCCTTAAGGAGGGAGAGGCACACTGAGGTACTACTGAAGACAACGATAGCTATGTAGACAATAACTAAAAACCCCTCCGGAATGTCACATAACTAGTCAGGTCAGAAATGTTGCTACACCCTGAAATGGCTCTGAAAATAAAGGTATGCAATTATACCCTTCGATTGTGGGCAAGTGAAAAATCTCCACATATGGGTATGGAAGTCTTAGTATATGCCTTCATTTTAACCTACCAATAGCAACCCTTCTTGCTTGGCTTCACCCTCCTCACATCATTAGCTTTCAATTTCCCTCCTCAGCCTCTAGATCCAATGTCTGGTATATCCACTGGGTTGAATGTTGAACTCAATTTTAGAATAGGGATTGGTCAATGATCAGTCTTTCTAGTTCTCTCTAAACTAACCAGATTGTGAAGTATGAGATCCTCATTAATAATTTTTTTAATAAATAGCGACACAGAGGCAATGATAGTAAGTCTGTTCAGTAAGAAGATTCTGAAATGGTTCTGCATATGCTGGAATATTAGGATCAGTAATTGTGTCTTCCATTACTCTCCCTATAAAATAAATGTGTCAGTGTGCAGTGAGCATGTGCGTATGTGTATGAAGGATGGGTGTTAAACGGTGATGCGTGCAATACAAATAATTAAGGGAACAAAAATATAAGATAACTCCTCCAGCCCCTGTTTGGAAGATGGTAATCACATGTTTGCTAGAAATAAAGACAGACAAGACAATTCTAAGACAGAAAAAATTCCATTTTTTAAATTCCATCTCTTAATAAATACATTTCATTTGTTCAGGTTAAACTAAGGGGTTGAGATTTGTTCCTTTCCCCAGAATTAATAAACTTGGCAACCCTCTCTCTGAAACTAAAATTCTGTTCTTTAATTGAGCACAACTTATTATGTTGTGTTACCTATTTTAGGAGAGAAGAAAAAAAAATTCTGGGACATTCCACAGTGATATGAAACAATGCTTTTTTTTTAATTTCAGAAAACATTTAAATCATCTTCTGTTAAAGGGGAGCTTTCTCAAGTCCATCTGTAGATACACATAGACACTTGTGTCCCTGGGAATGCTATTACTTCAGTGGAACGGAAACATTATATAAATCTTTAATTCCCCAGAGTAACACAGTATGATCATCACCAAGCACAGTCCCTGCCAAAGTAAATTTAAGACAAAGATATTTTTAATAATGGGTTACTGTAGGGAAATGTGACATTTAGTTATAATTGAGCAGGCAGATTTCTAGCCAGATAACTACCTATGCCGCTCCGATTCCAAATATGCACATAAATATATTGAAGCCATGGTTGCATTTCTGAAGCCATTTTTTCCTGATGCCTAATTCACATATATTTATGTAGATGTTCTTAAGTGTTTCCTAAGTCTAAAATGAAACAGCACAGTATTACAGGGTATAAATGTTATTTTAAAATTAAAAACAATTTGGACATTAACATCGTCATTAGCTAATGGTTTTTATCTTTCTCTGGGACAGTAAAAGCATTAAAATTCTATTTATACTAAACATTTACTTCTCATAAAAAATGATCATTAACATTTTTTTTTTCCAGTTAAAAACCTAACATCCCACCGGGCCACAAATAATAAAGAAGATGAAGGTCTGAAAAAGACTGAAGTAGAAAAAACAATCAAGTTGAAGGAGTTGACAGACAGTGCACAGGTCTAGAGTTGCCAGTAATTCTTGTCCATCATGTTTTCAGCCCAAACTATAGTTTATATCCATGGACTAAGGTGGGGGTTAATGTTAGATTAATTGCTCGAGATGCTATTATGTGTGGTCATTAAATTGAAATAATCCTGTGATTATAACAGTGTATCAAGGAGATTCGATCAGACCATTATTATGAGTTTCCCAGGACATGTGGGTGTTGTTCAATCAATCTCAGATGCAGGCCTCCCTGTCACCTGAATTGATTTCCGTGCGAGCGTCCCCTTGCCCATCTGATTTGTTAAGCCCTCTGCTCCTCGTGTCATTGAGACGTTCTTTCCTGTACCTCTCCTGATCTTTCCAATTTATGCTGCAGAATTCCCATCATTTCACCACAAGATATTTCCAGCAGACCTCTGCTATAACTTAGCTCAGGAAAGAAAAATGGATGTAGTTGGTATTTCATAAAGAATAAAGGAAGGTATGTTACGAGTGTCAGCATCCAAGAAATCTTCGCCTTAAATTTTCTGCCTGCATCTTGAGTCCAGTCTCCCCTCTCCAATCTCGCCTGCCCAAGCTGTGCCATTTTTCAGGGTCGTAAGAATCACCCTCCCCATGAATCTCTGTGGGCCCCTATTGCTTACTTCATTAATAGAAAATCTCTACAAGGTTTGCTTTCCCCAGCGATCCGACCCATCACTGTTTGTCCAGGGAGCACTAAATACAAGTTAGCTTACAAGTTGGCCTTGTGTAAGACTAGACATGTCTTTAAATTCAGAATCATGTGAGAGTCACTGTATGAAGACGTTGCACTATCTGGGAGCAGCAGATTCACAAATCGCCCCTCACATTTTCTCTGGAAAATTGTATCCTCAGACCAATGTGCTTCAGAGGTGAGTGGCTGGTTCAACCACTGGCACTATTTACATGCAAGGGCCTTTGTTTCCTCTCCCCTCACTCTCACTCAATGTAGCTGAATGTGATGAGTTTAAAAATGTATGCTGGAACAGCTACTGGGAAAAACAGTATGGGGGTTCCTCAAAAAATTCTGAACAGAGCTACCACATGACCCAGAAACCCCTCTTCTGGGTAGCTACCCTAAAAATTTGAAAACATTTATTCATAAAAATATATGCACCCCTATGTTCAATGCAGCATTATTCAGGGTGGCCAAGACATAGAAACAACAAGTGTCCTTAGATAGATGATTGGATAAGGAAGATGTGGTACACATATACAATGGATTTCTATTGCACCACAAGAAAATATGAAATATTGCCATTTGCCACAACATGGTGGATCTTGAAAATGCCATGCCAAGAGAAGTAAGTCAGACAGAAAATGTCAAGAACTATATGATTTCATTGATATGTGGGATATAAAACTGAAAGCAACAATGAACAACACGACAGACAAAACTTCATAGACACAGGAGGAAAGGGGTTGGGGATTAGTAAAGGGGGTCAAATATATGGTGATAGAAGATTTCACTTTGGGTAGTAAATAGACAATGCAACAGGCAGATGATGTAGTATAGAATTGGCATATTGAAAACCTATATAATTGTATTAACCAATGTCACCCCAATACATTTAAGTTTTTAAAAAATGTTATCTCCATAGTCCTCCTACGTAGGAGAAAGCACAGCAGTGAGCCCTGGGGCAGAGGTTATGGTAATTAGAAGAGCAGTAGGGAATATGCCCAGCACAGCCTGCAGGATGAGTCTCCCCTCCCCACAGAACAACCACAACAGCTTTACTTATTACACTGCCGAAATGCCATGGCCATATCCAATATTAGGTTACTAGGGAGCCCTTATGAAAACCCTTAGAAGTGCTACTTGGGACCAGAAGTGATCAGGCTCCTGCAGAGTAAGACTAGGGATTCTGCCTGGATTTAGAGTTGTTATTGTTGTTTTGTGTGGGGTTTTTTAGAGCAGTTTTAGGTTCATAGCAAAACAGAGAACTAAGTAAGGAAGGTACAGAGATTTCCCATATACCCCCTGTCCCACAGGTGCATAGCCTCTCTGAACATCAACCTCCCACACAAGGGTAGTGACTATGTTACAGCTAATGAGCCTACATCAACTCATCATTATCACCCAAAAGCCACAGTATACCTTAGGGTTCATTCTTGGTGCTGCACAGTGTATGGGTTTGGTGTAATCACAGGCAATAATAGCAGCACAGGGTATCTTTACTGCCCTAAAAATCCTCTGTGCTCTGCCTATTCATCCTTCCCCCCCCCCCCCCCCGCCCCCAACCTGTCAACCACTGAGCTGTCTTTGTACTATCTCTAAGAGTTCTAGAATGTCATGTAGTATGTTGTCCTTTAGGTTATGCCCAGGTTTTTAAATACCAAAAGACAAATACAATAAAGAAAGACTTACCCTCAATTCCTTCTCTCACCATTCCTTTTGCCTGAATGCCTACACAGGTACCTCTTTGCTCTGTATTTTTGTCTCTCTCCAGTAATCCTTAACCATCCTAACAAAGGTGGTACAGGGTATTGGGAGGACAAGCAAGGCTCTGGCTTCCGTGGGAGAGAAGCCTCCTAACGGAAGTAGTTTAAGTTCAGGTCTAATGTGTGAGTTAGGATAACCAGCGAGGGTGAAAGGTAAGGCTGGGGGGAGCAGAAGATGTTCAAGTAGATGTGGCTGTAGAATTAGAGCTTGCTGGGAAAAGTGTGGATGTGGTGTGGGGCAAGGGAGGAAAGCAGGGTGAGATCAAGAAGAAAAACCATTCTGGACCCTGGATTGCATCCTCAGACCGATGGAAAGCCACCAAAGAGTAGGTTGTTAACAAAGGAGTAACACAGTGATATTCCTATTTTAAAAGATGCCCCAGATTTCTGTGCAAACGAGTGAGGTCACAAAAAAAGTAAACCTGGAGGGATGTCCTGAGGCTCCCACAGTCACCTAGGCAAGAACTTATAGAGCGGTGGCAGTGAGGAGGGGGCAAAACCGGATTCAAGAGACATTAAGAGGCAACACTGACATGGCCAGCTAATGGTTCATGTACATAGAGGGACAAAGGAACCCCAGGTTTGGAGCTAATGCAAACAGACATATGGTTCCGCCATCAACGGGACAGGAAACACAGGGAGAGCAACAGGTTGGAGGTAAAATAGCGGAGGGTGTGGATACTGAGCTCAGCTTTAAGGTCCCCTGAGGAATGCCAATGGTCCCATGTCAAGAAGGAAGTAGGCTACCCAGGCCTTAGGATCAAAAGGGAGAGCTCAGCCAGAAATATCCTGAGAGTGCTCTTAGAATAGAGGGCAACAGGCCATCCTGAGGCTGCTGGGTAAGACAGTGTACAGAGTGAGCTGAGAAGGGGCCCCTGGAGGGATCCTTAGAGGAATTCTAACAGTTACATGGATTTAATGAATGACAACGATTCAACCCTTTCATCATGCAGAGCCTTGATGTGGTTGAAATGATGGCTTGAGTTGAAATGACAGATCACAAAACTGCAAAGAATCCCCCTTGACCACTCAAAGCAAAAACTTTTAAATCCTGGCTGACAGGTTAGGGGCCAAAGCGGGTACCCTGAGGTCAGTGCTGGCTTTCTGGGGTCCCAGGCTTGAAGTGCTCTCTCGGGCTGCTAAGAATGAGCTGAAAAATAGTGGGATTCTGATTCTATTGATTTTGATTTGGGTTTGAGTAATCACAGTGAGACAAAGTGAACTTCTTAGGAACAAATAAACAACTCCATGGGTAACACAGTGCACACGTTCTGCGCTTAGGGGAAAGCCAGCAGTTAGTAAGCTGTTGCCAAGAAGAAATCCTTGCACAATCCCCACAAACATTTCCTGAGGGTACCTCTGAGCCAGGCACTGGAACGGGTGCTGGTGACAGACAGGAAATCCACAGAGCCCCCCAAGCTCCCAGGGCCAAAGATGGCAGAGTGGGGTGCGTCCTGCTGCTGCACGATCCACATACCAACACTTGAATTCCTACCAGACACGGAGGAAGAATGTTTCCAAAAAGGCTGCTTGAAGAAAGTACACAGCCTTGATGGGATACCGAGCATTAAGTGAAAGGATATGTTTCTAAAATAAGTTAAAGAAACAGGAATTCCAAGCAAATTCTGAAAAGGGAGGATTATTATGAAACAACACTAAAAACTATAGTTTGAGGAGCCCCATAAGAAACCAATAGAAAAGGGCATCACACTTCTAAATAGTTATAAAAGAGGCCTCATGAAAAACACAGGACAGACTCAATTATCAATGACTGTCACCTCCAATCCTAGGAGCTAGGACAGGGAGCTCAGCTGGGAGGAGAAAAGACTTGTCACAGAAAAGCTTAGGAGCTCAAAGAGGCCCAGGCATTGGTCCCTCCCGCGTGGGCGTGCATTATCGCCTCTGACAGCGACTACTGTCCCTAGAGCACAGAGCAATCCATAGCCTCCTGCACTCCTCAGGAAAAAAACTTTTTATCCAAGTTCCAGGTTTCCTCAATGCAAGTCCTGCAGGACAGTGGCCTGGAAGGGAACGGTGGCATGGCTGGGAGCTGGGGGTCCCTGCACAGAGAGCCGTACCCCCACCCCAGGACCAGGGCCTGCTGCACAGCTTGCCAGTGCTCATCCCATACTCTATTCTTCAATATGAGGATGTTTCCGAATATAGCATACTAGTAGCAACTGAGCCCTTTCCATGTGTGACTCCTTCTATTAATAATTTAAACCTTTGAATCTAAAATTAAACAATTTCACATTTTCTGTGGCAGGCATATAAATACAGTGAAATAAATATGAGGGTTGCATCATCAGCCAGTTCAGGTATGAACCAAGATTTCCCAGGTGAATGAAGACTTTTTCACCCAATTACAGCAGCACCCCCTTATCGGCTGGGGACACGTTCCAAAGTGGGTGCCTAAAACTACAGATATTACCAAAGCCGATATTTACTGTCTATGGTGTTTCCTATACGTACATACCTATGCTAAAGTTTAACTTATAAATTAGGCATCTCATGGATAGAAGATTTGCTCTTGCCATAGATTTAACAAGCTCTATTTACAATATTTCTTCTTTCCTTATTAAGTTGAGAACTTTCCTTTCACTTGAGAGGAAGCACTTTACGGCTTCTCTCTGGCATGTCTGAATTGCCAGCATCGCTACTCTTGCACGTTAAGGCCATTATTAAGTAAAGTAAGGCTCACTTGAACACAAGCACTGTGATACGTGACAGCAGATCTGATAACTGAGATAGCTACCAAGTGCCGCGGCGGCGAATATAATAGCATGGAGATGCCGGACAAACGCATGATGCCCGTCCCAGGCGGGACAGAGCAGGTAGCATGAGATTTCATCATGCTACTAAGAACGGTGTACCATTTAAAACTTATTAATTGTTTATTTCTAGCATTTTTTTCCATTTAACATTTTTGGACCAAGGTGGACCATGGATAACTAAAACCATGAACCCCCCGGATAAATGGGGGAGGGGGACTTCCATACTTAGGGAACAAGATAGCAAATGCAATCTGTTCCTAACACAACCATACAAAACGAAGCAAACAAAACCCTGTAGTCAGTGATTTTAAGTTTATTAGTAATAAGCATTTAAGACATGATTGCTGCTCCTGAAGTTCTTCTTCAGGCTCAAATCTGAAAAGAAAGACTAAGAATTATCTGCTCTCCCAAACCTACCATTTACACTTTTTCTTTCAGCATTCACTTCATTGAACACCTACTCTCTGTGGGGAAAAAAAATCACAAGATACAAATTCTGCAAGCATTAGGGAAAAAGAACTGGAGGCATAATTCTCCCACCCGAGGTATGAGAAGACTGCACAGGAATCAAGGTGGGGCAGTTCAGGGGCAGGAGAGGAGGGAGCCAAAATAGTGTCAGCACAGACAGCACAATTCCCTGCAGGCCAGGGGACTGCCTGCAGAGGAGCAGGAGCCGAGGGTCAGAAAGAACTTTGTAATCCATGCAAAAGAATTTAAGTCTTTATCTTACCAGACGTGCAAAGCCACTCAGGGAATCCCGGAGGCAGGGTCCTGACCACCTTTCCTAGGTTTATCAGACAATCTAAGATAGTCCGGGGGGTGCTTAAAAACAGAAGGCTTAGGAAACTTACTTCCTTAACCTCTCTCTGTCACAAACTCCGAACTTGTAAATTTAGGACAACTTTGGTTCCCAGGTAGCATGAGCTGTGTGAAAGGTGAGATACTGGACCCTTGCGAGGCAAGTAGCATGTGGTAAATGGTACACAAAGCCTCTGCTGAATTACAGATTCTCCCCCAATAACACCCAGACCCTGGTTGTCTTGCAGATCCTTAATTTCTAAAGCTGCTATGCTTCATCAGACAGCCTGATTCAGATCCTCCCCTTCATAGCTGTACCCTCAAAAAATAAACAGCGACAGAATCCTCGTTGCTTTACTACCAGTAAGAAAAAGTGTGTTATTTTAATTTTCCACCTCCTCATTTAAATCCCATTGTTTTTCTCAGTTATAAAAAGCCCTATCACACCTTTTTTTTTGTTGTTGTTTCTAAAGTCATCAGGTAATAATACTCTACACAAGAAAGGCCTTTGGGGGGAAAAATCAGGCCTTTGGCGAGACCATTTGAGAGTCCCGTTATGATCTCATGGCATTATTTTCCTTATTATTTTGTTGTTGTTGAGTGTGCCTTTGAGTCTCTTGAGCGTTAGCAAGTTGAGCTCTGTTACTGAAAGTGAAAAAGCAACGCCTTTTTCTTTCCCTGACAGCTATATTCCCACCGTGACAAAGATAATCATAGACATTAACAGTGGTAACAAGCTATTAGATCATCAACTCGGTGCTTCTCCCAGGGCAGGCAAAGCATCGAAAATATCATGACTGCGTTCTCAAAAGTAAATACATTAAATCTCGCTACCCGAAAATAACACAGTATCATGACTGCATTCTCAAAGGTAAATACATTAAATCTCGCTACCAATTAACAAAAAGGCTCCTCACACATCAGCTACAGCCCTCTGTGCTGTATGAACTGCTCCAGGCATCTAGGATCAGCCTCCTCTTCAGAGGTAGTCAAACCTCGCGCCATCATTTCTCTCTGTTTCTCAAATACACCCAGTCTACTTTTCTCTGGATTGTTTTTGCTACTCCAGAACCAGTCAATCCCTCTGCCCTTTATTGCATCTACAGCAACCACCACTCCATATCTAAAGAACACACCCCATTCTTGACCCCTCCAACCATAGCATGAAGATGTAACAAGATCAATGAAGAAAGAGATTTGGGGGTGTTCTGTGCACTGTTGAACTCCCAGCACCTAGAATGATGCCTAGATAGAGTAGGTGCTCAATAATTCCAGGTTGAAAGGATGAGTGAACGAATGAATGAATGAATGAATGAACGAACGAACAAACGAACCACAGTTTCCTTCCTAGATACTTACATAAGAGGTACAGCTCTTGCCTAGCCAGCATTGATCACATGCACATTTCCTTTTGGGGAACCATGGCCTCAATTCATACCCAGTCTTTCTGAAAAGGGCAAGCAAGCTGTCGGGACCTCTGAATAAAGAGGCAGACAGAAATCCGGACCTAATAATTAGACACATGTTAGGATCTGAGAGACTAGTCCAAGGATCAGAACTTCACAGGAAATGTTAGGGAAAGGAGCTACTGGTGCATTAGTACTGCAAGCCCTAAGGATAATCTCAGTCGACCTACGGAACTGAAACAACCCACTTAGAAAGGGGGCCACCGCGGGCAGATGCACAAAGACCCAGTCAAGCTGAGACCCAGGGCCAGCCCCAGACTTTTAAGTCATTTCAGCCCATAAATTCCAATTTTTGCTTCAGTCCAGTTTGTTCTGGATTTTCTGTTACATGCTCCTGAACAAGGCCTCAAGGATACATGTAACTCCTTACCTTCATCTGGACAACCCCCAATCTGAAGCCTTCCTAAATGTCACCAGCATGCTTTCACGGCATACCTCGTTGCGTTCTGTCTCAATCTGTCCTTCCCACATGGCCCAGGGACTGCTCAGAAGCACTGCTGCTGAAAATAATCCACCCCAGTATCAGGCATTTCATGTGAGTAATCCCTCAGGCATAAATCAACCCATGTCCATTCCATCGTGAGGTAGTTTTGAAAGTTGATGTGAATTTTGCAGTCATTCTATGTACTTTGAAGAGATGCTCATTACACAGGCCAACCACAGAACTGACCTTTAGTCCACAAAAGCTAATCTCCATCTGCAGGCCCACAGATAAGCATGGGATCAAAAGCCCAAAGGCTGACATACTTAAGATGGACTAATTATCAGAGTCCATAAAAGCACCGTCATTCCGGTCAGCTCGCTTTGGTGATTTTTAAAAGGAACCTGGGCCTTTTCTATAAATGAATCTCTGCTGGAAACCTCTGAACCTCTTCCCGACGGAGCCAGAGCTCACACTCCCCAAGAACAGATGTTGGCAGAACACCCGTTCTTTTATGAGGAGCTGTCATTTCTCATCAGACCGTGTCTAAATCTGTTCAAATGTTTTCACTAATTTGTAATAATTTGGGGAAACGTTCTAGAAGAGATAAGATACCAAAAGGAAATCTAATGGAAGAACCTGCTCGTGTCCTACATATTGAGGATGCTTGCAAAGGTCTTTCAGAGTTGAAGGTAAACAGATGTCTTCAAATTCCTGCAACAGAAGAGTGTGGTGCCAAAATAACACATGGGTGCAATAGGCGGTACTAATTACTGAGCACGGGTATTTTTGGCCTCCTGTTTACAAAATCAAGACAGCGCTAAATCCATGGTGATGGACTATACCTGTGCTCGGCTTACCTGCAAACCGGCCTCCCATTGGGAATGAGATCTCAATGCGACTCGTGTGGTATGGAGGGTACTTCTGAAGGCAGCCGCAGACCCGCTATTAAAGGCCCCAGAAAACAGTGTGGGGTTGTGGGCCTTCGTTCTTCTTAATTATAACCTAAGTCTCTGTGAAATCAAACTAAACCTTCCTCTGCTCCCTAAGTTAATTCCTTTTCTGTTCCTCATTCCAAACCTCTCAAACACAGTAGGAATTAACATTTTTATCACATTGAGACACGTCTTTTGCTTCCTAGCTTCTGCCAGTTGTGGAGTCACTCTCAGAGCCCAGCCCTGATTATGCATCTGGCAGACAGAGAATCTGAAACTCATCCTGTGTGCTCTTATTTACCGCGAGTGAGGGTGGAGCTGCTTTTGGAATTACAAGAGGAAGATACAAAATACTAATCCCCAGCCGAGCCTTAAGGGCCTCCCAGCAAAAGGAGTTTTGGATTTTGTGCTGTCTGAATATTTAGTAACTAAATCACAAGTCCACTACTCTAAGTGACAATTTATAGTTCATACAAGGGAAGAAACAATCCTAAAAATACAATGAATGACTGAGTCAATCAAAAAAACTTGGCTAGCAATGATTGATGACCTGATCACCTGGGATAGAAACAGTAACCATGTCAACTGCTGGGCCCACCCTCATGGTCCCTGGCAGTTTTAATTCTACATTCAGAGTTCTCAGGACAGCGCCAGGATACACAGCACGTGCTCAATAAAAGGTCGCCCTTTGTAACTATACGAAATTAGCAAAATTACTTGAACAGAGGAAACAAGTATATGGTTATAGCGTCTGACCAAGGTAGCTCAGAGAAGCCTGCAGATGAAAGCCTGGGGGCTCAGGTGAGTCCCGAGGTCTCCCAGGAGGGCCTCAGTGTAACATTTCCCTTCAGGACTTCAATGTCAGCTGGACCATGTGCCTCCATGGGTGTCTGTGAGAGTAGACCAAGCTTCCTACTAGGCTAAGATGCTCCTACTGCTTGGTTTACACTTTGTTGGTCACGACTGTATACCTTAAAACACAAGCTGCTTGGCTGTCCATGCTTGGTTTACACTTTGTTGGTCACGACTGTATACCTTAAAACACAAGCTGCTTGGCTGTCCACAGCAGGCACACACACTGTGATGTAATGTAATCCCCGTCTTCCTCAGCAAAACCACTGCCATCTACCGGACACATCTCAGCGAACTTTACAAAACACCACCTTTAACCCCAGGGAACTTCAGAGAGGGGTGGGGAGCCAGCTGGCAAAGGCACCGCCTGCATCCGCAGCTACACCAGCAGATGCAGGTTAGACCAAGCAAGGAAAACCATTTTTTTTTTTAAACAGAGCCAGTCTATCGCAGGTAATAGTACATTCCAGAGGAAAAGATTGTCTATTAAAATTGGGAAATTTTTTTTTTTCAAGATTATATATTGGGAAGACAAAGCCTGGCAACTACCCCGGCCATTCGCTGATGAATTCAAAAGGCTCCAATCACAGACAACCGATTACAATGAGGCCTGAGGGGTCTGGCCCTTGGAAAAAGGAGAGTCCGTCTGTCAGAAAGTCAACCTGAGAGGGACTTACATCCCCCTTGCTGTGGTCTCAGACTCGCCGCAGCCAGGGCACTGGGCTCTGAGAATGGAGAGGAGGGAATGGTGACGAGGGCAGAAGCCCTGTCGCCAGCTAACCTAGGGTGCCACCCACACACCAGAAAGAATCACCTTGCCAATCCTAAGTACAGGAGGTCATCAGTTACAAGATGCTTCCTAATTACAGGGACCCTCATACATGAAAACTGCGCATCACTAAGCTCAGCGGCTCTCCACCCGGAGTGATTTTGTTCCCCAGGGCACCTATGTACAAGGTCCACACAGATTGTCACAACTGGGAGGTGAAAGTCCTGGCATCTAGCGGGTGGAGGCCAAGGATGGTGGCTAAACCCCGACAATGCACAGGACAGCCCACAAGATGTCAACAGGGATGAGGCTGAGAAGCCCTCATATTACTTGTGAAATGTGGTTATTTTGTTTGCTACTGTAGCCCAGGCAGATAGTACTTGCTCAATATATATCTTCTGTAAAATAACTTCTAGTGTAAGGAACTAAAGGAAGCAAAGGTAGCCCCAGATAGGAAACTGCCACTGAAACCAGCTTCTGGTTTGCTCTGTCCTCCAGGCCTGGGACTGGCGAGGACCCCCGGTCAGTGGAACATTAGTCCTCTGAAAGCCTAGCTCCTCTCATTTCATTCACGCTTTCTTTCTTTTTTTTCTTTACATGCTTTCTTTAAAAAGGCCACTCTAAGTAACTGACAATTTGAACAAGCCCATCAAGAGAATAAAATATTTCGGGGCATGATGATGACAGTGGCAAATCAATGACATGATGAAATCTACTCCTTGAAAATTTATTAACTGTTCTGTGTTCTTCAGAACTGCACAGGCATTGTAACCCTACAAGGTAAAAACTATGAGGTTATATGTTTCATATATATATATATATACATATATATATATATATATATACATACACACACACACACACACACATATATATATATATATATTCTTTTTTTCTTCTTTTCAGAAAGGAAGGGAGAGGGAGAAAGAGAAACAGCAATGATGAGAGAGCATCAGTGATGAGCTGCCTCCTGCACACCCCCTACTGGGGATAGAGCCGAAAACCAGACATGTGCCCTGACCAGAAATCAAACCTGACCTCCGGATTCATAGGTCAACGCTCAACCACTGAGCCACGCTGGCTGGGCAGATTATATGTATTTTTACCAACATCTATATATCAGCATTCTCAGAAAGAAGGCTTAGAACAATGAAAGGATATACCCACGTTCCCAACTTAGACTATGGTTAGGTCAACAACCCCAAAACTCGGGCTGCAATTCAATTCTCTTCATACTACAAATAATCATTTTTAATGTATCTGCTTTTTATGTGAGGGAATTTCTGCATCTGGCACCTGAACACCAGGCATGAAAACACAGTGACTTCTACACAAATCACTTGAACTCCACAATGACCCACTGGCATAGCTGGACCATTTGATGTTGCAGAGAAAGCCTAACCAGCCATGGGCAAACTACAGCCCGCAGGCCGAATCCGGCCCGTTCGGCTGTTCTATCCGGCCTGCGGAGCCGAAAGAGCGGAGGGTTCTCTTGCTCTCCCCTCCGCTCCTTTACTTTGAATTTATATTAGTTCACACAAACACTCCATCCATGCTTTTGTTCCGGCCCTCCAGTCCAGTTTAAGAACCCATTGTGGCCCTCGAGTCAAAAAGTTTGCCCACCCCGGTACCCTACGCACGTGGAGAACAGACGTGCTCGGCCACAGGACACACACAGGTCACACTGATCCCGTGTTCTAAGTATGAGCCCTGCCTTTCTTACTCCTGGTAAGTAGTGCTCCAGAGTCTGACCTGGCTACCTGAAGGAAATGCCACTCTTCACTTCTTATCATAAATTATGTTTGGGAAGAAAGCTTACTCTGGGTTTAATTTTTTAAATCACAGTTTCTATACATAGAAACAGATTTAAAAAGATATTTAATGAAGGAGGAATACTTTCCAGGTTATTTTCCACATTTAAATGAAAACTGACCATATCTTAGTTTCAAGATGTGGGGTAGAGTTTCTATGGTGCAGCAGAGATAACCATAACCAAGAACTGCCCACGCCTGGGTGAGAGGCCAGGCTCTCCTAGTTAACAGCTCAGGACTGAAGCTAATTTACAAACCTTCCTGAGGCTCAATTTCTTCATCTCTTAAAAACAAACAAACAAACAAAAAAACCTGAAGCCCAGCTGGCATGACTCAGTGATTGAGTGTCAACCTATGAACCAGGAGGTTAGATTCCCAGTCAGGGCACATGCCCAGGTTGCAGGCTGGATCCCCAGTGGGGGCCTGCAGGAGGCAGTCGTTCAATGATTCTCTCTCATCATTGGTGTTTCTATCTCTTTCTCCCTCTCTGCTTCCTCTCTGAAATCAATAGAAATACATTTGCAATAAGTTAAAAAGCTGAAACAAAGATAAATAATCATTGCTGTCTCAAAGACAGGTTGGGAGAATTAAAGGAGATATGTGAGTGAACCCAGCACAGTCCTTAGCAGAAGGTGGGCAATAAACATTTGTTGGGCCTGACTGGACCTCTACTAACGAAGTCTGCAAACTAAAAATGACCAAAGAGGCCAGGCAGTAAGAGGGTCAAGGAAAATACTAACTGATCCTGGTCTCTTTTTGAGTTCCCTTACTAAATAAATAGAACAGGTATTTTGCTTCTTAGCTCTGCTCTTTGGAAAGCTAGAGCAAATGGTGGTGCCAAAAGCCATTCCCATCTGATCTCTGAGTGGGAAGGCAGGGGGACAGGAAAAGGCAAGGCTAACATGAGAGCGCGTGTCCAGATGAAGAGAGGGGACAGCCCTGACTTAGCTTTAGCTAATTTTTGTTATGATGCACAGTGTTCTGATTTTTCCAGAACACAAAATAGGTTTGGACATGTTAGCACACCAAACATTTCTTTTTTTTTTTTAATATATTTTTATTGATTTCAGAGAGGAAGGGAAATAGTAACATCAATGATGAGAGAGAATCATTGATCGGCTGCCTCCTGCCTGCCCCTACTGGGGATTGAGCCCACAACCCAGGCATGTGCCCTTGACCGGAATCGAACCTGAGACCCTTCTGTCTGCAGGCCGACACTCTATCCACTGAGCCAAACCAGCTAGGGCCCAAACATTTCTTTAAAAATGAAATGTAAACCAACAAAGTGTCAGCCAAACTGCCCCACATCAACCTGTGACCTGGATAACTATGTAGTCAGTATTGCCTATGAAATATATAACTTTTCTCTTTTATAGTTAAAGAGTGTGCAGAGGAAATAAGTAACGCATCAGAGGACATCAAATCCAAATTAGTTATGTGCTCACTTCAGCAGCCCACACACTCTACTGGCACAATACACAGGAGATGGGTGTGGCCCTGCGTAAAAAAAAAAAAGTGACGAAGACAAGACATGAACCCAGCCCAGACTCCTTCCTATTCAATTCAAAAGGTCTCCGCATTTTCTTTTGCTACTATGGTGGACATGCCTCAGAAACTCCTTCTCTTCATGAGAGGGGAAGCTAGAGTCTTCTTTGGCTTTCCAAAAGAGATCATTATTATTTCATAAACAACACGTCAGCACCATTTGGACCCTTGGATTAAAACAGGAGAATAAACACACTTCTCCAACTTTTCACGAACTATTAACAAAAATGGAAGCCTGTGATTTCAGAAACAGAGTGTAATTTACTTTCTCCAAAATGTAGCACCTTACTTCTGTTAATGCCCACACCTCAAAAAAATCTTAGGCAAATTCTCTACGTTTCCTTGGAATTTGCTCTGACAGTACATGTAGCCATGTATCTCCATCCACATGGTGACCTCCTCAAGCACTGGCTTTTTCTTAGGTTCAATCATGTGTGACTTTGTGTGAGCTCTACAGGTGTTTCCTCTGTTTGGAGATGCAAGCATCCTCGTAAACTGACTGCAGGTAAGGAGCATGTTTGAGGTCTGCTTGGAGGCACATTATGACACGTTATTCCACTGAGATTTGCAAGCCCAGAGTGAGTAAACAGAGCTGCTCTGCCTCAGTAAACATTTTATTTTTAAAAGTTTCCTCAATTTGTAGCAAAAAAAAAAAAAAAAAAAAATGCTTCCAAACACATTCCAAATGTTTGGTCTCATCGGCACAGGATCCAAACACCTGTCCAAACCAAGAGTGTGCACCCGCCGCTGTACCAACAACTTTGGTTTTGCCACAGGCTTTGGTAATTTCTACATAGAATGACTGGAATGACACCCTCACAGTCAACATAAGAGGCCATCTCAAGGAATTATTATTGATGTCTGAATTTACCTTCCATTCATAGAAAAAGAGCTGTTTTTGCATTAATGACTGAAAATTAAAAACTCCTTATAAAATTTTTGACATACAAACCAAAAATCTGGACACTGATCACCCTGGACACTGAGCGATGAAAATGTTAACTAATGTACCTATTCTCATTCCAGAAGATCTAACTGTGAATTTCTTCTAGAAAAATAGACCAATATCATAGTCATTGTTATTTTTTTTATACTCTATTTTGTACAAAGTATAGAGCAATAGTAAATATTGGAAATGGCCACCCCCTAAATGAAAAACTGGTAACAGCTTTCATTAGCAGGCTCTTCTGAAAGGTTATTTAAAAATATATAACTAATAGAAGTGGAACCTTTACACATTTCAAACACAATATTCACCATAGAGTACTGAGAGCTAAATCAATTTCCCTTCTCTCCTGGCATTTACAGATTCCTCAAGAACACCTAAAATAGAACTTGATTCATAATAAATTTCAATTTGCATAAAACTCCAGGGAAATATATGAGGCATACCAAAAGTCTTTTCCAGATCAGAAAGTCTCTAATTTGCAGAGTAAGATGGTGCAAATACTTTCTTTAAACCCATTTTCAAATTTTATGGCCACACAAAAAAGTTTCTACACCCATACTCTGTGGTTATCCAAGCCAATCTGGAAAGAAAATTTAAATGTCAAAAAATAAAAAGATTGGAAAAGGGAGGAGGGCAAAAAAAAAAAAAAGTCCAGGAAAAAAATATATTGAAGCTTTGTTAAAATGAGCCCTTCAGGTTTGGTTAACTACAGAGAAAAGAAATTTAGATTAAAAGCAAGAGCATTTTTAAAGCCGTTACTAAGATAAGATAGATAACTTCAAACACACGCAGTCTTAGAACAGTGGGAAACCTTAATTCCAGACAGAAGGAAAGGTGGCATTATAGTTAAAAATTCCAATAAAAGCACCCAGAGCAAAATTCTATTCTCAGATAATTCACAGGAGGGGGAAAAAGAAACCAAGATCAAATGCAGGATTGTTTTTCCTTTTCATTTACAGCTTAAAAGCTTCTTGGCAGCACCAGTAATCTGTCAGAAAGGGTGAAAAATTATGCCCGATAGATAATTTTAAGACTTTACTCAAAAGATGTTAATAAATATACCGGAGCTGGTGGCGGGGAGCAGCAGCGGCAGCTCGGTGAGCACAGTGTTGTCCTTTTGCCGTCACCTGTTATAAATCTAAAAATGTGATCACTCTGACTGCATGTTTCTTGCCTCTAAAATAAGCAAGAAGCTGTGAAAATGGTTCCAGGTTTCCAGGCCTCCAAGAAGAGAACAGAGAACTCAGAAAAGGAGCCTGCTTCAGCTGCTTGCATCAAAGGCAAGTTCGTTTTGCCTTTGTGTTTGCTCAGAATAATGGACATATGATGAGCTCTACCTCCTTTGTGAGGATAAGGGTTTTTCAAACGGCTTCCAAGACCTTGGATCTGATCACCAATATCTGAGAATGGTCTGGCCCAGAATCCAAGTGTAGTTTACAGGGACTGGGGCCCAGCATGGCCATGATGGGAGAATGAGCAAGCCTTGCAGAAGGCCAGCCTGCAGCAGTGAGAGAGGAGGGTAAAAATGAATGGCCGGTAATTTTCCATGAGAAGGAACTGGCAAGGGAGCCATGTCTGTTGGGCAAATTCAATCCCTCTACTTTCTGACTCTCACTCTCCCAGGTTAGGTCTCCCTCCAAGACCCAGGTATTTTAAGGAAAGACGTTTGCAACTGAAATGTCCTGAGTGCTTTCTATTGATCCTATTTCTAAGTTAAGTGACTGGGCAGTGCTGCATTCTTTTTTTAAAAAAAATTAAGTAATTTATTGATTTTTAGAGGAGAGAGAGATCCATTCATGTGAGAGAAACATCTATCTGCTGCCTCCTGCACATCCCCTACCAGGGATCAAGCCCACAACCTAGTCATATGTCCTGACCAGGAATCGAACCGGCAACCTTTCGTGCACAGAGTGGCATCCAAACAACTGAGCCACACTGGCCAGGTTGGTGCACTGTCTTTAAAGAAGCAGCTTCTTATTTTTGCTCAGAACACGCAGAGGGATGTCTAAAAAGAAAGCCTCAACCTGCCTGGCCACTGGATTTGCAAGATACCTGAGAGGCTTAAGCAAGAAATTCTGAGTGTGGCTTACTTTTCTGAACTTCTTCAAGGATCAAGTTTAGCTTCTGAGACAAAAATCCTTCTCCTTTGTGAGTTTGTTAGGGGGATGTTTTTGCAGTTGCCTTTTATAAAGAAAAGCCACAGAAGGTATTCCTTCCCTATTAACACTTCTGATCATTCTCTTCACGTGTCAGCTGTAAGTAAGACACAATCCCCACATCCAGAACTTAAGGGACTGAGATGTAACCCAGAGCCTTCACCGTATTGGCAGAAGTCAAGTGTGATTATCCCCACTTTGCTGAAGAAAAAGCAAAAAAGCATGATTTGAGCGACGGAGATGCAATGGAAATAAGGCCTTTTCAACACAGAGCTCTCTCCACTGGTACCTCATCTGTACCTCAGCAGATTGGGCATAGTTCTATTTTGACCAGTGTGTTTGTACATATAGTACATGCCCCTATGTGCACGAGGGGAGGGATGGTGGGGGGAGGGAGGGCTGCATTTATTTTCTGGCTTTATTTATCATTTATTTAATGCAAACTAAACTGCGATGCAAGCCACAGGTTGCCCTGATAAAAGCCAAGCTTCAAAGACACAGTGAAAACAGTAGGGCTTAATGACCGCTCAAGAGTAAAACATCTGGAATCAGACCTGGAGTGAGTCTCATCTCCCACTAGGAAAATGGGACAAGTTACTTGAGTAATTCAACCTCAATATTTTGAAGAGGAGGAAAATACTCCAAAGAGTTATTAAATATTCTAAATAAAGTGCTTAGAGAACAATGCTCAGGTCAGAACAAGGGTTAGGCGAGAGTAGCTAATCCTATCTAATAAAAGAGTAATATGCAAATTGACCATCACTCCAACACACAAGATGGCTGCCCCCATGTGGACACAAGATGGCCACCACAAGATGGCCAGCAGGGGAGGGCAGTTGGGAGCGATCAAGCCTGCAGGAGAGAGCAGTTAGGGGTGACCAGGCCAGCAGAGGAGGGAAGTTGGGGGCGACCGGGCCTACAGGGAAGGGCAGTTTGGGGGTCCCAGGCCTGCAGGGGAGAGCAGTTGCGGGGGGGGGGGCAGGCCTGCAGGGGAGGGCAGTTAGGGGCAAACAGGCTGGCAGGGGAGCAGTTAGGCATCAATCAGGCTGGCAGGGGAATGGTTAGGGGGTGATCAGGCTGGCAGGCAGAAGTGGTTAGGGGCAATCAGGAAGGCAAGCAGGTGAGCAGTTGGGAGCCAGCAGTCCTGGATTGTGAGAGGGATGTCCGACTGCCTATTTAGGCCCGATCCTACCGGGATTGGGCCTAAACGGGCAGTGGAACATCCCTCGAGGGGTCCCAGATTGGAGAGGGTGCAGGCGGGGCTGAGGGACACACACCCCATGCACAAATTTCACGCACCAGGCCTCTAGTATTAATATAATTTTTAAATATACACACTTAATATAATCAGGGTCTTCATAAAATTGAAACATCTTGCAAATATGTAGAAAACATCATATTAAAAAAGGGGGGTGAGGGCATCTGAGAATGAGGGCAGGCAAAAAGAGTTAACTGGGGCAAACACAGTGGTCAAAATGAACCCCTACATTGGTGCTACCACACTGAGAGTGGTGTGAATGCACCCCTGACCCGGCTAGGTAATGTGCCTGGACTCTGTGCTGCATGGGCTTCTCCCAGCTTCTGGAGAAAGACCAGGAAAGTTCATTCCTCATTTCATGTGTATTTCTGGTCAGGCAGCATGTCAGTGGGTATGTATGCATGTGCATATATTTGCCAATCTGTGCCACACAGAAAAGAAGCTGTGGATAAGAGTTTGGAGAAGACAGGGTGCCCATCAAAAGCTCATGAAGCAGACTGCTTTCTGTCCATCTGTTCTGTGCAAAACTGAGAAGCTGTGCTCCATGCTGTAGATCAATCACACCATTAAATGAGAAATGAGCAAAGCTGGCAGGTGCTTGGAGGTGAGAGACAAGTATGGGGAAGAGCCTCAGTTTATGAAAATATGCAACAGTTAAAAGAAATTTGGGTCCCGAGCCTTCTGAGCCTGGTGGTGGGGGAGGTAGGAAGGGCTGCAGCTGGCAGTTGTTTTCAAAGCAATACAGGCACAATACTTGGAATGGGGTTGTTCTGTGCACCCCTGGAGCACAAAGAAGAGCCACGAGAGGGAGGTGAAAGAGAATTACGTGGAATTCAGAAAGTTCCAAAGATGAGATGGGCTCCATTTTATTCACTCCTTCAAGCAATGCACTGCTGATGTGCCAGCCACTGAGTTGAGCATTCAAAAGGACAAACAGGCTCCTCATAGTGAGATAACAGACTATGTTTACTCAACTGGAAAAAAAAAGTGAGTAATAGAACCCCAATGGCCACCCAACTGACTTTTCCCAGCTTTCCTTGCAGCTATGTATGCAAATGTGAATAAATTCTGACCAACAGGATAAGAGTGGGAGCAGCATGTACAGCTCAAAGTAGTAATACTTAAAGAGAATGGGACATACCCTCCACTTCTCCTTTACACACACCTTCCAGCTGGCTAGAGAGCAACTATAATAGCTGGTGCTAGGGTTCTCACCTCAGATCATCAGACATGCTGTGGGTGGCGAGTAACAGGACAGAAGGAGCCTGGGACTCTATATTGCTACCACATTGGCACTAAATTACTTGGGTGTAGACTATTACATGAGAATTAAATTCACCAAATTGTTTAAGCTACTATTACTTGGGCTATTATTGTTGCAGATGAACAGGATTCCAAATACATGTGCCTACCAAAAAAAAAAAAAAAAAAAAAAACCAAACAAACAAACATTGATTTTGTGAATGGCTGATTAGTATTAGAAAGTCCATGTCTCAAAGCAAATGCAAGAATATTCCACTTTGTAGATCACTTAAGCAGGCACCTCATCAGAACAAGCAATGTCAGTGATTCTGTTCTAATTCATATGTTATATGTCATGAGAGTTGTGTATAAGACTGACACCATTCCTTTTACTCTAACTAGGATATATAACTTGAATACACTGAGAATCAAAACACCCAAGAAAACAAGCTAATGTGTTCACAAAGCGAGGCAACTATAATATAACTGCATCTTTGAGTCCATAAAATATTCAGAACGAAAACACAGGTGCAGGAGGGAAAGCCAGGCCCCCCAGCCTGATCCACATGGGGCTCACTTGGAGAGAGGAAATTTGCTTGCCCTGGGCGTGATGGCTCAGATACCTAATGGGGTGAATTTAAAAATGGAGGCTATTTTCAAATTGGCTGATCGACTGATTACATGCTAGAATATAAATGCCAATAAAGAAAAGGCCGGTTTCAATGAGGAGACAAGGGGAAAACCTATGAGATTATCTCATTGCTACAGGAGAGATATAAGTCTGAAAAGCACTCCAGAAAATGTAGAGAAACAATGGGATTAAAAGAGCAGCAGCAGAAGACCCAAAATGGCAGGTGAGTAAGGAGATGTTGCACTCACCTCCTTCAGGACCAAACTAAACTTACAACTAAAATATAAGTCGACCAACCTGAATAACCAACTGAATAGCAGCTGAACAGAAGTCTTATAACTAAGGATGTACACAAGAAGCCACAATGAGACTGGTAAGAAGGGCAAAGAGGCAAAAAGGGCTGGGTCTATACCCAGGGGCTGCAGCTGAGATTTCGGAAGGATATCTCTCTCAGCTGCAATGTTTCCCACCTGAGAAGTATGGGGTCTTAGCCCCACAACTAGCTACCCAGCTCGGAGTCCCACAGTCAGGAAAATGTGCCTATACAACATCTGGCTGTGAAAATCAGCAGGGATGCTGTCTTCCAGAATAGAGACAGGCACCCTCTTGAATGTCATTCAGATCAGGTGGAGAAAGGGTGGCATGGACTAGAGTCCTGTGAGGAGAAATTGGAATTCGTAGTTCTCAGGAGACAGCTGAAGGGGCAGCCACCAGGATCCCTGTGCTGAGTCCCTCCCCCACACTGCAGATGCCACCTTTCTGGGTGAAGCACTACCCTCCGTACAGCATCAGCACGGGGGAATGCAATAGCCTCACCCGACCTTAAGATCAGGAACAAAACAGGGATGTCCACTTTCACCACTCTTATTCAACATAGTACTACAAGTCCTAGCCTCAGCAATCAAAAAAGAAGAAATAAAAGGCATCCAAATTGAAAAGGAAGAAGTAAGACTGTCAGTATTTGGAGATGACATGATACTGTATATAGAGAATCCTGAAGATTCCACCAAAAAAAAAACTACTGGAACTGATAAATTCAGTAAATAGCACAAAACAAAATAAATATCCAGAAGCTAGTTGCATTTTTATAAACCAATAATGAACTATCAGAAAGGGAAACTAAGAAAACAATCTCTTTTTACAACTTCATCAAACAAACAGCCCTGGTTGGTTTGGCTCAGTGGATAGAGTGCCAGCCCAAAACTTTAATTCGAGAGAATAGGTGCATCCCTGTGTTCATTGCAGTGTTATTTACAATAGCCATGTTATGGAAGCAACCCAAGTGCCCATCAATAGAAGAGTGGATAAAAAAGCTGTGGTACATACATATAATGGAATATTCCTCAGCCATAAAAAAGAAGGAAATCTTTCCATTTGTGACAGTATGGATGGACCTACAGGGTATTATGCTCAGTGAAATAAGTCAGTCAGAGACTTACAAATACCATATAATCTCACTTATATGTAAAATCTAAAGGACAATGTAAATAAACAAACAGAAACAGAAACAGACTCATAGATACAGAGAACAGACTGGTAGTTGCCAGAGGGGAGGGGAGAGGAGTTGAGGAATTGGGTGAAAAAGGTGAAGGGTTTGAGAAATACAGATTGGTGGTTACAAAACAGTCATGATGATGTATAGTACAGCATAGGGAATACAGTCAGTAATATTGAAATAACTATGTATGGTGTGAGTTAGGTACTAGAGACTTTGGCGGGAACACATTATAGGGTATATGATTGACCACTATGCTGAACACCTGAAACTAATACAAAATAATATTAAATGCAAAGTGTAATTGTTAAAAAAAAATTTAATTAAAAAAAAAGGGCAGCAGAAGATGGGAGACAGTCACCACTGTGAATGTGAAAAGACCTTAGATGATCATATCCAAGGTTTATCGCTGCCAAATAAGCAAGGAAGCAACATGGCAGGAATCAATTAATCAACCACTGGAAACCATTAACAGCAAACATTTTAGTTATCACGTACCCTTGACCAGACACTAAAAGCAAAGTGCACTTTGAGAATCTCAGTTTATCCCTCAAAAATCCTGAGCTGTGAAGTGCTATCGTGACCATTTTTCAGGAGAGACAACTACAACTGACAATTTATGCAAAACATACTGAATGCATGCCTATGGAATACTGTGAGCAATGACTAACTGAGGTGAGGAACATGCCTTATAGACTAGCATTGTAGCTACAGAGGCACAGCTCATACCCCCACAACATTCTGATTGCCACCAAGTTTTTAAGATGCATTGTTGTTACTTTCTTAACCTGAAGTGGATGAGAGCATGAGCTTTTGATCAACCCCTTGTCTTCACCACACACTTGCCCGCAGCTTCTCTCTGGGTGGCACAGGGTGGCCAAGGTATGTAGGGGGCAAGTAGCGCCACCATTATCTCCTATCTCCTACCTCCCTTTTGACATATTCATAACCCCTGACTTGGCTTCCTAAAGATAGTGGCTTTTGGGGGGAAAAGAAAAAGGGAAGGAAAAAGAGGGGGGGGGGCGGATTTCTCAAACAGTTTTGCTTGTTTGACCACTAATTCTTAGCCATATGGGTTTCCTCATTGGCAGTCGCCTCTCCAGACGGCCAACATAATAACTTTTCTGGACTTGAGCTTCTTTAGCTCCAAGTAGCAGGTGGGGACTTTCACTGGTTTCTTCCAGTTCTGATCTTCGTCGGGACATGCCTCTGAGGGGCGGCCTGCCTCTCAAGAGAAACTGGGACAAGGAAGAGTTGGGACACGGAATCCCTGCAAGTCTGCAAGGGAGCGCCAATAAAGTCAGAGAAACAGTGAGACAGTGAATTATTTCTGACTCTGTGGTTACAAGTTTGGGGGTCAGTGGATATGGATTCAAATCCCACCTCCTTCTATCCTGTGCCATTGAGCCAAGTCTCACGACCTCTGTGGGCCTCCACTCCCTCGGTTGTAAAAGGAAACTTTAAGATACTACAATGTGGAAGACAAGCTGTGATAAGGCACATGCAGCCATGAAAGCATGCCTTGACACGGTTAAGAACTCAGCAAATGACGGAATTAGACGTTTTTATATTTGACCCCTAAAGGCTAGTAGTGCCAAAGGCACTTTGTCGGCTCATGCTGTGAAACTCACAATGCATTTAAGTATTCATATTTTCCTACATCTTCCTCCCAGCGAAGATGCCCGAGGCTGCCAGAAATAATCACACTATTTGTGATCCTATGTTTATGCAGCAGAAACGAAATGGAATTTTATGGTCTGCTGTGTTCAACACCGACGCCCACACGGGGATAATTCCATGCAGTACTGGCAACAGGAATTTATGCAATAGCCAGTCCAAAGATGCAGCGCCCAGGCCGGAAAAGCACTACGAAATAGCGGCTTTGGAAAGGGGCCCCCAGCCCCACAACCTCAGACCTCATCTTACATGCACTTGGTGGGGAAATCTGATCTTATTCATTTTTAAAAGCAAACAGGTATGGGTGGGGAAAACATGTCTTAACAAAAATGTGAGTGAAAAAATAAAAATACAAATAAAGAAAAACGGCCATATTTACTGTATGCCAAAAAATAGACGAAAAATAAATGGTGCTGGTTGAGGAGAAAGGGAGACAGCACGGAAGAGTAATGTTTCAGATGTAATCTTAGAAAATCCTCCAGGCCCAAAGGTCTCCCTTTGGCACTAAGGACAGAACAGATGTTGTTAGTAAAGATGCTATGCTCCAGCAACTCTCATGGACTAAACACTGAAAAAGGTGAACGTGATCATCACTCTTAAACAATCTACTGGCATTGTCTTTGTTTGTTTGTTTGTTTGTTTGATTGTTTGTTTATTTTTGATGGAGGGCATATTCTTTTGTTTTTAAGCTACCACAAGGAAACAGACTGGAGTCCATTGCTAGTTTGGCTGTCCTCAAACCATGCAATCAGGGTGTCTCACTCCCTGAGCTGGGGCTAGGGGACAGAGGGCTTGTGCTCTGAGCAATAACCCAGTTGGGGCCAGAAGATCCAGTGACTTTAGCTTATCTCTAGAGGTAGCATGGAGGACAGAGTGGTCACAACTTGGGAAGGAAGGAATCTACTGACTGGGTACAGGCCATGTTAACCTGGTTAGCATAAGCAATGGAAAAGCAATCTGTGCTAAACCACAGTCTACTTCTCAAATACTGTCATGCAGAATTCCAGAAAATGGGTGTCTGCTCCTTTAAACATTACATTTGCAATCACATAAATTATTTGGGGTACAAAATATTTCACCCATTCAACACATATTTACTGAGCACTCACTCCATGGGGTGGGTGAGGGTAGAGGACAGGGGAACGAGGGATAAGCTCTCTCCATACAGGATTTACATTCCCGAGGTGGAAACTGTATTGAAAAATTCTGAAACCAATTCAGAAGTCAATAAGATAACTTGGAGTAGGTCCCAACAAGGCATGAACCTTAAGCAGAGACACTGAGGATGAACAGAAGCCAGGAGCTGAGCCTCCCAGCCACAAGAAGCAAAGAAGCAGAGAACGAAAAGGAAGGTGAGAACACTGTAACATGAAGCAGGACAGAGGAGAGCGGGAGGGAGGGGGAGGGAGGGAGGGAGGGAGGGAGGGAGAGAGAGAGAGAGAGAGAGAGAGAGAGAGAGAGAGAGAGAGAGAGAGAGAGAAGAGGAAAAACAAGTCACAACTCCGATCATCAGAAAATCACCAACATTCTTATTCTTCAGGATGAAATTCATTGGGACTAATTCTCTGGTGTCCTTGGGTCAAAATGTCTTTCAAAGTCACCCTTGAAAGTAAAAAGCCACACAAAGTACAAAAACGAATTTATATAAACATAAATGTTCCATATTCAGACATCCTAAAAACACGCACATCTGACACAGTAAGGAGATCGCCGCCATCACGTTTTGTACATCCGGCTGTATTTATAGATGCAGTGTAGGTAGCCCCATCTTCCTCTGTGCCTATAAATAAGTACACCTGATCATTTGTCAACCTGATCATGAAGAATTGAAAGCCATTTGTACGACTCAAATAAGACCACATGCTGTTATTCTATCATTAAGAATATTCCCAATAGCTAAGTACCCAGGGTAAGAAAGGGCATTGCTACTAACTTTAAAGCCTGAGAGATCATTACTGACAATTCAATGCCTTTTATTTAGTACAAACTGGTACATATGAAGCTGTACTCATGTGATACGCACCAGAAGAAAATAAAACTCAAAGAGCTGGAACTGTACACAAAAAAAACTTTAATGCAGTTCAAGGTCAAAAGGAGGTCACTTTGCAAAGAGCCCGGCAATAACTCTTTCTACTCAATGGGCACAGGCTGGAGGAACGAGGATGCAGCCAGGTCTGCACTGAGCCTGAGGATGAGGCTCACGTGGGCTGGTAAGCAACCTGTGTTTCATTGACACCATGCATATGTGTTCAGCTCAGTCAAAACTAAAACGATTAATTCATCACCTTTTGGGCAGTGACCCACAATGGAAAAACTCACATACAAAGGACACTCTGGCTTAATTAATGGGCTTTTCTCAAAGGAAGCTCACAATGAAAACCATACAGAAGCAGAGCGGCCTATTCATTTTACAATGGAATGTTGCGTTGGAGTCTCGGAAAGAAACCGTAGGACTAAATATGGCAACATTTGAAAATCACTGAATTAAAAGAGAACACTTCTTCGAAAACCAGGATTTTGTCATGAGAAAAGAACTCCTCGGGCTTTATTCCCAAAGTACGAACAAACTCTAGGAAAAAGTTGAGCTCGAAGGCTCACATTTGTTCTTCTGAAAAAACAATGCTTTTTGCATGGGGTAAATGGGTGAAACGCTTCAGACAAGTTCATGGTACTGTCTGAAAGGTCACATGAAATAACAGCCCAGGGGCAGTACATTTGGGTTTGGTTACGCCAGGTTCTCAATAGCAGACCAGCTGACATTTCGGGACATGCAGTTCACTGGCATGCGGGCGTGCTGTGCCAGGTAAACGTTCATTTTAGCAGCATCCCTGGCCTCTGCCCACTAGATGCCAGCAGCAGCATTTCTCCCTGTGTGGCAGCATGGAAGTCTCCGGACATGGCCTAATGTTCCAGGAAGGGACACAAAACCCACCTCCAGTGGAGAATCGCTACGCTACCAGAGACGGTCAGCATACAGTTGATGCCTTTATATAAACATATCAAACCTGAAAAGAGGTAAGACACTTTCAGCCTCCTTACCTCCAACATGTTTGTAATTTTTAAAATAAACCTAAAACTTTTAAATGCGAGTAAAAACCAAAATGGGAAAAAAATTAAGCCACCATTGCCTCGGTCTTCTCAGAGTCCGGGGGTAGAAAAGTTAAGGTTTATAGAGACTCCCAAACAACAGCCTATAATTTAAAAGCTCCTAAACTTCAGAAACTGATCCTAGAAAATATTGGTCCCACTCATGAAAGATACACAAACCCCTCCTCGCGCAGTGTGACAACTGCTATGATTTTCTTTCAGTAAATTCACGTAACCGAATCCTCCCAGGGGAAAGCAGGGGAGACAAAAATGAGCAGGGAGGCCAGGTAACAAGCCTGATTTGAAACAGGGTTGGGTTTCATTCCACAGTCACTGGAGACGGGAAAGTGTCACACTCGTGTGGTTCACACACACACACACTGGGGGTCCTCGGTGTCCCGTGAGTTCTGGGGTGGGGATGCCTTCGTTGGGGGCATCTGTTGCCTGCTGCCCAGGTATCTCAGGCAAGTTCCCAGGCCAAGACAGAGAAGGAACCGGTGGGGACACGGTGAGCAGCTGGGTGTGGGCCTGAGGAGCCCCGATGGGCCATGCGAGCCACTGTGTCCTCCCACTGACAAATGAAGTGACTGCGTGTTGGTCACTTAACCTCTCGCCTCCTATTCCTCATAGCTGAAGGAAGATGGCGGACAATCCATCATCTGGCTAACTTATCTTCCTCCACAATGTCCTAGAAAACTCTCCTTCAGATTCAGATGGTGGCCAATAGACACAAAAATACCCCGAGTTACAGATGGCTTCCTGACACCCATTTTCCCTCCCAATGACCCCAGCCCAAGTCTAACTGAGTAGACTTGCGCTTCCCTTGGAGAGGGGAAAACATCCAACCTTACCAAACAATTATGAAATATTTACAGGGGAATCTTATCTCCAATTTCTACTAAACATTAGAGTACCACCATTACAAAAGGAAGATAATCTGATTTATAAACCATAGAAAGGACACAACTTTAAAGAAGGCCTCAATTTTATAAAGCAAGAAAATCCTATAGCGAGCTTTTAAACCCTGCGACAAACCACACCAAACACAGCCCCGGGGTTATTTTGTCCCGGTCAAGCTTAAAAGGCATCATTTTGCAGACTCAGAAGGTTAGCAGCAAACCACAGCGAGTTCCCAAATGAAATCATGCACTTCTCAGAACCCAGCCAGCACAGCCGCATAAATGGGATAGAGGGCTTTTGGCCGACACTCATGGCCAAGTTCATCCTGTTTCAACAGGACAGGATATAACCATTCTCAGAACAGCCAAGTGGGAGACCTGCCCAGCTGGCAAGGACAGTCTTCAATAGGCCTCTCCCCATATTTAGCTCACAAGAGCACACAGTTATTGAAATTCCAAGGGACCGTTGAGAGCTCTGACTTAGAATGTGTAGCAAGTCTTGCAAAGATAACTCCTGGCACAGACCTGTTGTTTGGGACCTAAACATGTACCATGAGACCAACCACACTTCCTGTTAGCCAGGCTTTTAGTTCTTGGAAAAGCCCTCAGAGTTTTGAGTAGAAAAAAATATTCATGCTTTGGAAGCTAATGTGTCTGCCGAAGGAAAAGATCAAATGAACAGAACAAAAAATAGAAACAGAATTCTGAAATGGAATTGGGTTGCTTAACTGTGGAGTTTCCTGTGGTCAAAAATAGAATCCAGACACCTGACAGTCATGTGCATTCTTGCAGTTGCCTATCATTGATGATGGTGAGTTATGCTCAAATAAGGAAGGGCCAGGTCACCTGTGTGCACTTTAATATGAAAACGGGTAAAAAGGACAACGTTTACAGACTTTGCCTTACTCCCCTCCTAGACTTTGTTCCACTCCCCCACCCCGCCCCAACCTAATAACACCATGAACACTGTTAGGACCTGTTGTGGGGGAGGGAGGGAGCAATGGGGTGGGTCCTCTAAATAATCATGGTCCACTGTGAACACTGAACACCATGAAATGCAGTTAAGATGGTAAATGTGAAATACCATCACAGACTGGAATTTATAATGGCATTATATGAATAAGAGTCAGGAAGGGGCTACCAGTCCACTCTCTCCAAGTCTCGGTTTAGCCATCCTCACGGTGGCCTTGCATGATCCCAGAAGTACTTCTGAAACTTAGATGTCTCTGCAAATCACCTGAGGATTTTGTGAAAATGCAGACTGGGTTCTGATTCAGTGGTTGTGGGCAGGCTGTGAGGTTGTGCACTTCTAACAAGCTCCCAGTGGTGTGATTCCGCTCATTAGAGGGTCAAGCTGAGAGCAGTCAGGAGCTTGTTCATACAGAAACACTATGGGCTACCAAACCAATAGCTTTCTCCTTTCTCCTCCATCAGAGATCCTTGATCCCATTGGAACAGCAATGTATTCCACCCAAGGATAACTCATGCTGGCACCAACCAGTCCTGGGAGTCCCCTCTGCTCCACACTAGCATTGCGCCAATGACTTGTAAAGAAGCCAACTAGAGTTCCTGTGATGAAAAAGTCCCATTCCCTCCTTCCTTAGCTCCTGCTTTGCCTCTGCCATGCGAGGTTGGGCTAAAAGAGGCTCTACCAGTAATCTTGGAACCACAAGGTGACAAGAATGAGGGAGAAAGGGCACACATACTAGTAGAGGACAATTGAGTGAAAGTAAAAAAAGAGCCAAGATCAGGGGACAGCAAGCTGTGAGCCACAAGCCAAATGAAGACTGCCAGCTGTTTTTGTAAATAAAGTTTTATTGGAGCAGGGCCACATTCATCTGTTTACTGACTGTCTGTGGTTGTGTTTGTGCTTTGGTTGCAAAAATGAGTATCTGAGGTAGAGACCATATGGCTCTAGAAGCCTAAAATATGTACTTGCTGGCCCTCTTCAGAACTTTGCTGACCCTTAGCCAAGATCATTAAATCGCCCGTCCCTATGCTTTAGTCCACCCTCCACTCCACCTTGGGAGCAATTCAGCAGCAGGCATTTCTTCTTCAGTAGCTGTCCTCCCTGTTGCAGAGTAAACTCCTTAGCTACTTTGCTTACTACAATACATCAGCCTTTAGCACAGTACCAGGCACATAGGAGATGCTCAGTAAGTTGAACAAATTGTAATCAAGCCTATACTTTTTAATCAAGATGTTTTGAAGTTTCCATTTCCTTATCTGGCACTTCAATTTAAGGCATTTAGAATATGCTAAAAATGACAGTTCTTAATATAACCCCCATTACTAACAATAACCCACTCTTCATCCTCCACAAACTCCGTTTCCTTCCTTCTTCAGGCAGGACAGTCTGGAGTTTCCAAATGTGGACTGCCTGCATCCAGCAGCAGGGGACCCCGAGACCTGGAAGTCCAGGTCGGAGGTCGCATGACCACCAGGCCCCTGGCCAACTTGAGTGCACACCAGAGACAACATACAGCAGCGGGTGGCTTTTTATGAGCCCAACAGGAAACATAAACTTGGAATAAAGGAAGAAAAGAAAAAAGAAGTCAAAGATCCAACCATGATAAAAGCCTCAACTTCCTACAGCAGCGATTTTCAACCTTTCACATCTCATGGCACACATAAACTAATTACTAAAATTCTGCAGCACACCAAAAAATATATTTTTGCCAATCTGACAAAAAAATATAAGCATAATTTTGATGCATTCACACCAGATGGCTATGGTTGTGTTGGCTGTTGTCACTGATTTATTTGACAATCTAAGGGAAAAGAAGCCAGTTGATTAAATAGCTGGTTATTGCATGTTTTAAAAATCCTTGCAGCAATCAGTTAAAAATCACTATCCTACAGCATTGGAGCTACTACAGGGTATCTTAAAGAGACCTCTAATTGTCTTATAGCAGACTAGTATGATGGAGACTATGTTTACTAGTTATTTTCTTTTTTTAAAAATATATTTTATTGTTTTTTTACAGAGAGGAAGGGAGAGGAATAGAGAGTTAGAAACATCGATGAGAGAGAAACATTGATCAGCTGCCTCCTGCACACCCCCTACTGGGGATGTGCCCGCAACCAAGGTACATGCCCTTGACTGGAATCAAACCTGGGACCCTTCAGTCCGCAGGCCGATGCTCTATCCACTGAGCCAAACCTGTTATGGCTTACTAGTTATTTTCAAAGAGAAATAATGCCCTTGATAAAATTAGCAGTTGAGCCTGGCTGGTGTGGCTCAGTTGGTTGAGTGTCATCCTGTGCACCAAAAGGCTGCCATTTCGAATCTGGTCAGGGCACATACCTGGTTGCAGGTTCGATCCCCTATTTGAGGCACATACAGAAGGCGACTGATCGCTGTTTCTCTATCACATCTCTCTCTTTCTCTCTTCCTTTCTCTAAGCATGTCCTCGGGTGAGGATTAAAAAAAAAAAGCAGTTGATACTATATTCCTTTACTATATTTTACAGCACAAGAGCACAGTGACGAAACAAACCACATGGCCGTGGAGTCAGAACCTGCTGGTTTCCTGCATGGGGACCTGGGGACATTATTTTTACTTTCTGAGCCTCAGTTTCTAATCCATGAAATAGGTACAATACTAAGACCTCTGCTATATATTTGTGAGATGAATACTTCTTAGGTGATAAAAAGGCATTGTGGTTGCTGTTTCATTTTTAAAGTAAAAGTGTAGAAAATCATTCAAATACATTACCTAACAGTCTTTTACCCTGTTTAAAACTTGAGTGCCTTTCCTCTTACACTATTTTGACATCAAACCCTTCATTTTCTATACTGCAAACTCCCCATCCCATACTATTTACCTGTGCCTGAAAAAGATATTACAAGTAATATATAAGCTAATCATTAATAATCCACTGCAGGCTCCTCAAGGGAACATGAATAAGAAAAAGGTTACAATATGAGGCCTTTCCTTTTGGGAAGCCCAGGTGACTTCACTCAGCAAGTAAAGAAATACAATGTACTTTTAAATCCACCCTTACCACAATTCTACGTTATTTATCATTATGTAGCCCAGGGACTCCACCTACACAACTGCAAAACACAGATTAGTTTTGTGATATTTGTGGAAAAGACACACAAATAGTTGAAGGGCTCAAATTTATGAAGAAGACTGAACTTGAGAAGGCTAACCCCTATTTTGTAAAACTACTGTTTGGAATTCTCTGCTCTTTCTTAGACGGACTCCTACTCTAAAAAAATAACTTTGCTTTCTAGCCTGCTTTAGCCTGCTTGAATAATGAGGAAGATAAACTCAGCTGTCTGACCTTGTAGGCCAGAGACTAGATATGCCCATAATTTCAATGCCATGCCAGGTGCATTTTTTAATTGGATAGAACTGTGCTGTTTTCAAGGCCAGCAGCGAGATAACCACTAATTGCACAGAGGGCTGGCTCTTTAATAAAAAGGGAAGTTCTGCTTGTAGCCTTGCTTAGAATTTGAATTCATTTTCTCTAAGCCCACCGGTGAATAAAGTGTGACTCCAAACTCTCCGGCATTGTTTGATTATTCCGGTTCTCCGTAACAAACTGACATCTCAGGATTAAGTTAAATTTTAATCGGTTCCTACTGAGCTCTAGGCCAGTGGTCAGCAAACTGTGGCTCGCGAGCCACATGCGGCTCTTTGGCCCCTTGAGTATGGCTCTTCCACAAAATACCACATGTGGGCGCGCACATACAGTGCAATTGAAACTTCATGGCCCATGCGCAAAAGTCGGTTTTCGGCTCTCAAAAGAAATTTCAATCATTATACTGTTGATATTTGGCTGTTGACTAATGAGTTTGCCGACCACTGCTCTAGGCAGTGGGAAAACAGCAGGCTTCAAAGGGTTAAAGTCTATTGGAGGAGTCTAACAACATGGCTGGTGGGATATGTTTTCTGAAGAAAATTAAAGGAAGTGAGAAGAAAGGAACAGGCATGAGAGAGCACTTAGATGGGCTTATTGGTGGGTCTCTCTGGGAAGGTGAGGTTTGAAAACAGAATGGAGTGAAGGAGCAAGTTATGCGCCTGGGGGTGGAGTGGGGGAGAAGTGGTAAAGAGAAAATCATGTTCCAGGCAGAAAATAGGGCATGCACATCCCTGACCCTGTGCCAAAGGAGGGCCTGCCTTGGGTCCCAAAACATCACACACACACACACACACACACACACACACACACACACACACACTCCTTCACCAGGGAGGATCTTCACCTCTGTGCCCCTGGTTCCCTCCCTGTGAACCCCTCTACTGTGCCCAGCGCTCTCACCCATCTCCCACTCCAGCCCATGTACCCCATAAGGCCCAAAGCTTGTTTGCCTCGCATTTTGGCACAAACATTCATGAAGTGTTAGTTGAATAACGGAAAATTTTTCAGATGAATATGCAGGAGAGTGATCCAGGAAAGGAATGTTTTCAAGAATTATGTGTAAAGTAAATTTACCCCAGTCAAGTCCATTACAGTGATAGTATAACCCTGGCTGACAGGCAGCATACTGGGAAGCACCCTAGAGGCAGATCCCATGCACTGGACCAAGTCGCTCAGCAGCAGACCAAGCCTACTAACTCAGACATGGCGTCTAATTACAGGCAGTTTGCATTTTAGAAAGAGCTTTTTTTATAATGAATCTAGATTCATGCTTGATACAATTAAAAAGAGGTTTTAATTTATCATGCTAAACACACAGAGGCAAAGTGAAGTGACATGTGAATGTTAAGGTATGTTTTAATTAAGCTCAGTGCCCGGGCACTCTGCTTTCTGCATTACATAAAGACTTTATGGAAGGAAGCCAATTTTCTGACCTATAAGTACAGAATCTAGGAATATCCCTCGGCAAGGCATGATCTTCCAATGTGCCATTTGCCATTTCAGATCTGTTTCTACTATCCTCTATAACACCTTCTCATTCCTTCACTACTTTATTTTCATCAGAGTTTATTTTCATCCAGGTTTACCTTTAGCGCATTACCTTTAAAAGCACAGAAGAAAATGACGCTTTCCTGAAACCAAATGAGTACAATGTCCAATGCTTTTCCTCTAATCTGTTCTCATAAGGCACTAACTGGAAGGGAGGAAGGGAGGGAGGGAGGGAGGGAGGGAGGGAGGGAGGGAGGGAGGGGAAATCAACTCTTAATTATTTTATTGTAACAAGACCCTCTCAGTGTGCTGTGACATAAAGTTGCCTGCTGTAAGCCAAGGTTTGTGGTGTTCAATGGAATAAAAGAGCACTTTTTTTTTTCTTTTTCAGGGCAGTGGGGATGTGAAAGGGGGCTTATAATTGAACAGAAGAAGCCAAAGAAAAACATCATAATTCACCAAATCTAAAATGCCTTCAGTTCAAAATTCACCTTTATTAACTGTATCATTATAATTCTTAAAGTATTACCAATTCTTTAATAAATAGCACCCCAATGTTTAAAAAATGCACTTATTTTTAAATGTTAAAATGTACATCTAATTTTTTACTGTTATTCATCTTCTAGCTGACAGTTGGTACCCTTTACCAACCTCTCCCTATTTCCATCTTGAAATGCTGTAATTATCTTAATATGTCTAACTTAAAATGGAATACATCTATCAAAACACTCAGCAAACACACCTATTAAAATAGCCTAAATCGAAACCCTGCTAACAACAAATGCTGACACATGTGGAGCTAGGAACTCTCCTTCATTGCTGGTGGGAATGGCAAACGAATACAGCTACTCTGGAAGGCATGTTGGCAGTTTCTTACAAAACTAAACATACTCTTACCATAAGATCCAACTATCACACTAACTGATATTTCACCCAAAATTTGAGAGCTTATGTCCACACCAAAGACTGCACACAAATTTTTATAACAACTTTATTCGTAACTGCCAAAACCTGAAAGCAACCAGAATGTCCTTCAGTGGGTGAACGAACAGATACACTGTAATACATTCAGACAATGAAATAATAGTCAGCACTAACAAGAAATGAACTATCAAGCCATGAAAAGATATGGAGGAACTTTAAATGCGTATTACTAAGTGAAAGAAGCCACTCTGAAAACGCGATATAGTGTACAATTCCAACTATCTGACATTCTGGAAAAGGCAGAACTATGGAGACCATAAAAATGATCAGAGGTTGCTAGGGCTTGAGAGGCAGGGAGGGGTGAGCAGGAGGAGCACAGAGGACTTAGGGCTGTGAAAACACTCTGTATGCACTGTAATGGTGAATATACACTGAGTGGCCAAATTATTATGCGTTCAGAGATCATAATAATCTGGCCACTCAGTGTATGTCATTATCCATTTGTAGAAATCCACAGAATGTAGAACAACAAGAGTGAGTCCTGATGTAAACTGTGGACTTTGGGTGATTATGATGTATCAGTGTAGGCTCATCATTTGTAACAAACATTCCACTCCGGTGGGGGATGTGCAGAATGAGGGAGGCTATGTGTATGCCGGAACAGGTGGTATTTGGGAAATATTTTTAAAATACTCAGCAGAACCTCACCCATGTACATTCACACATTTGAGAGGAGCTTGCAAATGATGGAGGATGTAGAAGATTTCTGGACACGTCCTCCCCTACACAGAGTTGGAAATACTCTGGAAAGCACATCTGACAAGTGAGGATGGGTTTGTTCCAGGACTGACATGTGGGGGACAAGCGCAGGCATACTCCGTCTCCTTCTGAGAAAAACCTCTTCTCATGTGGGGAACCTGCCCGCCCCCCCCCCCCCCCACAGGGTTCCTCACACTCTGAGGCCACCTCCGGGCTGGACAGTGGAGTTTCACACTCACAACTCCTGTTATGAGCAAAAACCAAGAGAATTCCCTAAGCGGTGCCTGGATTCCAGCACCTCCATGTGACCATTTCTTCTTCTCAGGGGTAACGAGCAAGCTTAACAGAGTAACTATGGTGACTGCTCTCAGGGCCGGCTCTGTGAGGATGCCTGTCCCCTAAGGCCAGGCAGCAGAGCTGATCAGGGATGGGTGAAGGAAAGCATGGGTAATAATATTTTAGCCAAAATTTGAAGCATTTCTTTTTTTAAATGCTGCTTTCTCACCCACAGTGGATAGGGAGTGTTCAAAGATAGACTGAAGCGTGTTAAAAATGTTAAGGGTTTATTTGAGCAAAGGTAGATTTGAACAGGTCAGCACCAAACCGAAAACCGGTTACCAGCAATCCACCCACAGAAGCTGGGGAGAGACTTTCACAGAGAAAAGGCAGAGGCAAAGTCAGGAAAGTTCCTAGGCTACTTGGCCTTCACGTTTGTGACTGGTTGTCCTTTGTTTGTAACCTTGAGGCATTTACCAGCTTTCGTTTGGGTTGGTCCATAGGCTGCCAAGGCATTAGAGCCACCTCAGTATCATGGCCTCCTTGTTTAATCCACAGGAAGATTAGTGGACAAGTAGGTCCATGGGCAAGTGAAAATAGACAATGTCTGGCTTTTCATTTGCTTTCTATTTGTTGCACCATAGATGGAAAGTAGCCATTTGACCATTCTCTTAATGTCCTGTATTTCTGTAGCATCCCTATTTTGGAAAGACCCAAAACACTCCCCGAATTCATCCATCCACAAATGACCACGTGTGCATCTCCAGCCCTCCGAGCATCATCTGAAATGAAGCCAGAACAAGGCTTCATAAAAGCAACACTCCTTTTAGAGGCTCCATAAAAGCAACCCCCCTTTTGCAACTCCAGAGCTGTGCCTCCCAAGGACAGCCCCAGGCTACTGTAGTTGAGGCCTCTGACTTCAAATGCAGGCGATCACAAGAATTCGTGCACTGCTGTCCCGACCTTTTGGGGGACATTTGCACCACCGAGAACCAAGTTACAAACCAGCTCACCCGCTGCAGTGTGGGAGCTGACTGCAGAGATTCCCAGCTCCACAGTCACAACCACTGGACTCTCCTCGAGAAGCCATTAACAGCATTTACAGAGAAATAAAAGGGTATTTACAGAACCAGGCTCTCCCCAGGAAATGAGGTGCCCTTTTCGACTCAGTGCAAAAGAAATCAATGAGGATCCGCTGGCCAGCGATAGAAAACGTATGTCAGACGAAAAGGAAAAAGAGGCAGAGAGAGATGGTTCCAATCACTGCCACATTCAGTGAGTGGTGAGGGCATTTCCCTCCTCCCACCCTCCAATCCTATCTGGGTGTCTGATTAAAATACAGCCCTTTCAAATCTTAAAAGGATAGAAGAAGCTATTCCAGGCACCTTCCTGTCGATGTGATTTCTGAGCTTGCAGCTGAAATCAACAGACAACATTTATGGATTCTACTAAATGCAAGTGGCATTTACATACTACCTCCTACCCTCACTACTGTTGTACAGGGGGACGTCATACTCCTTTTGAGATAAAGTCTGAAGGGTTCATTGGCAAGCCTCTCTCTAGCTGGTATGTCACCCAACTAGAAAACAATGGAGATGAATGTCAAATCCAGTTCTGGAACCCAATGCTTTTCCAGAGTACTGTGATACTTCTTAGGGCAATTAAAAATAAATAAATAAAAATATATCTCCAGTCAATAATTGGTTACTTTTCTTATTTATGGCCTTATGAGTCCAAATGTCCCTGTGTCCTTATGACATCGCTTTACTAGAACAGCTGATTGTTTCTTTCTGGATGAGTCTCCCAAGAATGCCACACTTTCATATAGACATCAGCATTTCTGCTCGTAAAATGACCATCACATCCAGAGACCAGCGTTCTACCCTGAACACAATGCAGGTGCTTTTTGTTTAGCATCTTTCTTGGATCATCTCTCCACCACACTTGCCCTTCCTTCCACTTCCTCACCTCTCTCATTTATTACTGGCCAAGTCACAGAGGGGAAAATACAGTACAAGTGTCTATATTACTGCTTCCTACTTTAAACTTTTATTTTAGTGCTCTCGATGTGGCATGACATCCTTGTTGCAGGATGCGCTACCTCTTTTATCAATGCCTGTTTGGGTTCTTGACTTCAATCTGAAAATAAACCTTAATTGAATGTCCCTTGTTAGCAAGACATGGAACTGAGCTCCTGAGAGGTGTTTGTCGAGCTCCGAGGAGCTTCCAAAAACTGACACATCAAAAGAAAGCCTGGGTGAGAAAGGCGAGTCACCGAACTTCATGCTTGGCTCGCACCAAGGCAGGGCGTCATTTTAGCAAGACGCAAAGAACCTGCAAGACGAAGATGAGTTAGACGTGGAGAGACTGCCAGGCAACGTGGCATGTTCATCGCTTAAACACTCCATTTCATTCCAAGGTACCAAAACGATAATAGACTTTATTCTAATTGGATTGTCTGCAATGAGCCAATTTAAGTGCTAAATGCTGCGAATTATTCAGCCTGACATAGCAATGCACTGATGTGAGTCGCTGCAGGGCAGGAGGCTTGCGCAAAGTGTGAGTTCCCGAGCCGTATGAGGAGCCAGGAGTCCAACTTGGCAGACCTCCACAGCACAGATTCATATCGTCTCAAGTGCTGTGGGGACCCCAAAAGCATTGGCTGCCACCTTGACCCAAGATGCAACTGCCACCAACCAGCCAGTACAACTGATTCCATGGAGTCCCAGTCCCCACATCATCACTGGGACAAAGACAGGTCAAAGGCTGCATAGGGGAATGAATGGCTCAGCACACCAGAGAAATTTACCCACAAGAAAGGACATCATTCACCACTTCTTTGATTCTCCTATTTTGACACTTTCAGAATGTTATCATTTTTAAAATATAAAGACACTGCTAGGGGCCAGAGTTTCATAAATAGTGATTAAAATCTTAAGACCTGGAATGGAAATGCATTTACCACATTCAACCACAGTTCACTGACCCCAAGGCAAGTTACTTAATATTCCTATACCTCAGTATCTTCGTTTTTAAAATGGGCATGATCACAGAGCCTATGTCACATGACTATTATGACAATTAAATATATATATATATAATTTAATTGAGATTTTGGACATATATGGAGCCCAATACAAGTTAAAGACTAAAAATTTATAATAACTGATGTATAAACATAATAATAATGTATACTTATAACTTTTCTCCCCAAACAGGTTTAAAGAGAGTTAATTACACAGGCTTCCACGGAACTCCATGTGTGAAGTAATGGCCACCATCGCATATTAGAGTCCCATACAGAGGTGCCTGATTTGAGCGTGAGATTTTATTCGCGGCACAGTTCTGCCCCAGCCCCGCTTCCAGAAATCAATTTTAAGAAACACAGAAGGGTTCAAATAGATGGTCTCTTGGGTGCCATCTAGCACTCAAATGAGGATTTTCAAGATTAATTTATAACTGTGATAACCTTATTACAAAAATAATTTTCAACACTGCTCTGATTCTAAATCAAATTATATTTTCATTAGATATTAGGGCTCTCTGTATAAAGCCTAAAATCAATCCAGGACGCTATGCAAACCTCCATTTACAAATGCCAGCGAAGAAAAATAGTGAGCCAAGTTTTAATGGCTCCAGAGGAGACTGTTTCTTCAGCTTCCCGACTAAAAGGTAAATTAAAATTTCTCCCGCGTCAAATGCAGCCGCTCCGTTTGGGCGGAGGAATTAAAGTGCCATGGCGCTCGTGCCTGACTTAGTTTCGCAGTGCTCTGTACATTTCCTGTCCATAAGAATTAACAGCAGTTGGATCGTTTCCTTGCCGACTTTTCCCTCCTCCGTGCTAAGGCACACAGGCCCAAACACATCCATTCATTCAACAAGGACCTGCAATTCGTGCTGCTCCTGAATGCAGCCCAGGCTGCCTTATGACACTGTCACTATTTGGGATTTTCTAGATGACTCTGGTCAGGTATTTGACTTTAAATCAAGTGATGATATGATGCTTTGTTCTCTAATAATACCCCGTAAGATTTAGCTCTTATTGAAAATTTAATCTCCATTTACATAGAATATCTGAAAAATAATCAGATAATCAGACACAAGCATTTCCTGAATTTCGGGTGTGGGGATGGGGACAGGCACACTCCTGTAAGCCCCCCCCCCCCCCGCCCCCCGTCACAATCAGCAGAGGCTCACTCTACAGCTTCTCAAGAAGGAGTCACACACTTGATCCCACCAATCCGCAGAAACAGGCCCAGGAATAAGATGATGACAAATAAGACAGATCCCACAGCTCTATTTACAGAACAACGCCGCCATCCTCCAACGGGAAGCCTTCCCTTCTAAAAGCGGTACAGAAACAGCAATACTTCCACATTAGCCAGGATTTTGGCACCGCTCCCCCTCTGCCACGCTGAGGCCACCAGGAAGGGAGAAGTGTCCTGGAATATTAGGAAACAGCGGGCAGAGTGGCTAGGAAACACTGCCTTGCTGCGAACATGCCCGAAGGAGAGGGAATGCAGGACCACCAATAGAGACGTTAAGATTAAAATTATTTTTTAAAAATTTTGTCCATGTAAAATATTATTTTGTAAGTTAAATAGATTCTCATTTTCAATGAGTCAAACAATACAGTAATTTTGGTGAAACAAAATATGTCCCTGATAAAGCCGGTATGCCCCCTGCCTCCTCCTCTTTGTGAATTCCAGGTCTATGTATACCCTTTCAGTTCTCTTTCTGTAACTGACTAACATACTGAGGCACTCAGACCTTCTCTTTAGGGACAACCTTTTATTTCCTTGGTTATACGCTAAGAAGAAAATGGATCTGATGAAACCAGGTAGACATGGCATTCCAAAAAAAAAAAAAGTGTCATTTGCGAACATCTCTATTCTTAAAGAAAAAGACTATTCTGACTTGCTCATGAAGAATGCTTTCAGATGCTTAAACGTGGAACAGGCAAACCAGAGCGGGGCAAATATCCCCTTCTCCACAGCTGTCTTCATAGCATGGAGGAGACATAGACAGTGACGGCCACCAGCCGGCAAAGAGCTGCCCAGTGTGGCTGTGTCCCAGCACATTTCTCTAACATTGAGCAGGAGGCAGGCAGACAGGTGAAGTCCCCAGAGGGCATTGATTTGATCTAGGTCTCCAAGAACAATGAACTTTCTATCTGATGCCAGCAACCAGCATGGAATCATAAAGAAATGCTTTGCCACGGAAAAATTAACCATTTCCAAAACAGGGAAAGTGGGCCAAGGAAGTAAAAAAGACAGGGGCCAGTGGTATGTCTATCTTGACCTCATCTCATTTCTAACTGGGAAGTCAATTACAGGACCACCGCCCTGCAGTCCTTCCTGTTCCACTCCAGAGAGGAACGCAGAGATTCTGCAAGAAGAAAGACAACTCCATGACCCAAGGTGTCCCACTCCATGGGAAATAAACCAGAGCTTCATTCACAGTGATCCCACTGTGAAATACACTCAATTAGGCTGAAAAGCAAGGGAGTGTTCCTTTTGTTACAGCACAGACACAAAAGAAAACTCTTTAGGATATGTGTGCTAATCTGAGAACTGAGCTTTTTGCTAAAACTGTGCCTCTCAGTTTACCTGGCTTTGAAAAATCAGACATTTCCACTGGTGAGAAGAAAGCAGCAGAAAGAACTAAACGCTGGGGAGCATTCCCTCAGAGCTTTGTGAACACAATGGGGCACACCCACTTGAGGTTAAATGAACAGGGTAACAATGATCCAGCCAGGGGTGCTCACTTCTTGAGGAACATGCTATAAATAAGAAGAAAGAAAGAAAAAAAAGGCCCAGACACCTGAAGATCCCAAAAGCAAAGCTAGACAAAGACAAAGGAAACTCAAGTAGAAACACAAAACCTAGAAAACTCTCAGCAACTAGTAACATCATAGGTCCCCAGCGATGGCCACGTTTGCTGGGGAATGCAGCCGCCATTTGCCCTTGGCCAATGCTCTCCACAGCGAGCAATTCACACAGTGAGCATCTTGCCCAGCTCTCCATAGCAGCCCTTCATGTGTGAAAGATCACCTGAAGGGCTGCATAAGCAAAAACAGCAAGAAGAAGAGAAACTGGAAGAGAAAATATTTTTAAATGGTACAAAAAAAACTTAAAACCTAAACATCAAGCTATGACTTGCTTTATTTTTTTAAAATTTTTATTGTTAAAGTATTACATATATTAGTACATATATCTCCTTTTTTTTTCTCCATTGACCTTCCCCCAGCCTCCCCTACCCCCTGTCACATGCCCTCATCCCACCCCCACAGTGTCTTATGTCCATTGGTGTGCTTATATGCATGCATACAAGTCCTTTTGTTGATCTATTTCCCTCCCTCCCCAACACTCCTCAGCCTTCCCGCTGTAATTTGACAGTCTGTTCGGTGCTTTACTGCCTCTGTATCTATCTTTTTATTCATCAGGTTATAATGTTCTTTGTTTTCCATAAATGAGTGAGATCATGTGGTATTTTTCTTTCATTGCCTGGCTTATTTCACTTAACACCGTGGTCAGCAAACTGCGGCTCGCGAGCCAAATGTGGCTATTTGGCCCCTTGAGTATGGCTCTTACACAAAATACCACGGCCTGGGCGAGTCTATTTTGAAGAAGTGGTGTTAGAAGAAGTTTAAGTTTAAAAAATTTGGCTCTCAAAAGAAATTTCAATTGTTGTACTGTTGATATTTGGCTCTGTTGACTAATGAGTTTGCTGACCACTGACTTAACATAATGCCCTCCAGGTCCATCCATGCTGCTGCAAATGGTAAGAATTCCTTCTTTTTTATAGCAGTGTAGTATTCCTTTGTGTAGATATACCATAGTTTTCTAATCTATTCATCTGCTGATGGGCATTTAGGCTGTTTCCAAATCTTAGCTATGGTGAATTGTGCTGCCACGAACATAGGGGTGCATATATCCTTTCTGATTGGTGTTTATAGTTTCTTGGATATATTCCTAGAAGTGGGATCACTGGGTCAAATGGGAGCTTCATTTTTAGTTTTTTGAGGAAACTCCATACTGATCTCCACAGTGGCTGCACCAGTCTGCATTCCCACCAGCAGTGCACGAGGATTCCTTTATCTCCGCATCCTCGCCAGCATTTGTCATTTGTTGATTTGTTGATGATTACCATTCTGACAGGTGTGAGATGGTACTGCATTCTTCTCAAGTGCACATGGGTCATTTTCAAAAATAGACGATAGGTTGGGTCATAGTCAAAGTCTCTTCAAATTTAAGAAGATAGAAATCATATCAAGCATCTTCTCAGATCACAGTGGCATAAAACTGGAAATCAACTACAATAAAAACAATCCAAAAAAAAAATCAAATACATGGAGACTAAACAGCATGCTATTAAACAATGACTGGGTTACCAGAGAGATCAAAGAAGAAATAAAAAACATCATGGCAACAAATGACAATGAAAACACAACAATCCAAAATCTATGGGACACAGCAAAAGCAGTCTTGAGAGGGAAGTTCATAGCTCTACAAACCTACTTCAAAAAACAAGAAACAATGGTAATAAATTACCTAATCCTACAACTGGAAGAGTTAGAAAGAGAGCAACAAGAAAAGCCCAGTATAAGCAGAAGGAAGGAAATAATAAAGATCAGAGTGGAGATAAACGACATTGAGACCAAAAAAACAATACAAAAGATCAACAAAACCAAGAGCTAGTTCTTTGAAAGGATAAACAAGATTGATGAACCTCTAGCCAGGCTCACCAAGAGGCAAAGAGAAAGGACCCAAATAAACAAAATCAGAAATGAAAGAGGTGAAATAACAACAGACCCCACCGAAATACAAAGGATTGTTAAAAAATACTATGAACAACTCTATTCCAACTAACTGGACAACCTGGAGGAAATGGACATATTCCTAGAAAAATATAACCTTCCAAAACTCAATCAGGAAGAATCTAAACATCTCAATAGGCCAATAACTATGGAAGAAATTGAAGCAGTCATCAAAAAGCTTCCAGCAAACAAAAGCCCAGGGCCAGATGGCTTCACAGGGGAGTTTTACCAAACATTCAAGGAACAACTAAAACCTATCCTCCTCAGACTATTCCAAAAAATTCAAGAGGAAGGAACACTTCCAAGCTCCTTCTATGAAGCCAGCATCACCCTAATACCAAAACCAGATAAAGATAACACAATGAAAGAGAATTACAGGCCAATATCCCTCATGAACATAGATGCCAAAATCCTCAACAAAATTCTAGCAAATCGGATCCAGCAGTGCATCAGAAAAATCATACACCATGACCAAGTAGGATTTATCCCAGGAATGCAAGGGTGGTACAATATCCGCAAATCAATAAATGTGATACATCACATAAACAAATTGAGAGATAAAAATCACATAGTCATATCAATTGATGCAGAAAAAGCATTTGACAAAATCCAACACCCTTTCTTGATAAAAACTCTCAACAAGGTGGGAATAGAAGGATCATACCTCAACATAATAAAAGCCATATATGATAAACCCACAGCAAACATCATACTCAATGGGCAAAAACTAAAACCATTTCCCCTAAGAACAGGAACAAGACAGGGATGCCCACTCTCAACACTCCTGTTCAACATAGTACTGGAAGTATTAGCCATTGCAATTAGACAAGAAGAAGAAATAAAAGGCATCCAAATTGGAAAAGAAGAAGTAAAACTGTCCTTATTTGCAGATGACATGATATTGTACATAAAAAACCTGAAAGACTCCATCAAAAAACTAATAGACTTAATAAATGAATTCAGCAATGTAGCAGGATACAAAATTAATGCCAAGAAATCTATGGCATTTCTATACACCAATAATGAACTTACAGAAAGAGAGACTAAAAAAGCAATCCCATTTACCATTGCACCAAAAAAATTAAGATACCTAGGAATAAACTTAACTAAGAAGGTAAAAGACCTATACGCGGAAAACTACAGGACACTGAATAAAGAGATAGAGGAAGATGTAAACAGATGGAAGAACATACCATGTTCATGGATTGGTAGAATCAACATCATTAAAGTGTCCATACTACCCAAAGCAATCTATAGATTCAATGCACTCTCCATTAAAATACCAATGGCATATTTCACAGACCTAGAAAGAACTTTCCAAAAATTCATCTGGAATAAAAAAAGAACCCGAATAGCCACAGCAATCCTGAGAAAGAAGAACAAAGTAGGTGGGATCTCAATACCAGATTTCAAGCTGTATTGCAAAGCCACTGTTCTCAAAACTGTCTGGTACTGGCACAAGAACAGACATATGACTTGCTTTAAATCCATGAAGTCTGATTCCTCCCAGTAAACCCAAATACCCTTATCAAACCACTCTTGAAATAATTCTAGGTTCTGCAAAATTTAAATGTGTTAGAGAAAACCTCTAACTGCATGGAGGATAAATGCCAGTCTCCCAATCCTAGCTCCCCACTGATCAAGAACAAGGGGAATTAAATATCAAAACGATGTAGATTATTCAAGTATATCAAACACAAAGGCAAAAGATCAAAAAAACAACCATGAAAGTTTGGGGAAAGATTGCCAGTCTTCTGTGCACAAGAATCAATCATAATGATAAATGCTGACGGATTTTTTTTTATTTTTTATTTTTTGTACATTAAAGGGGAATTGAGTCATGCTTAAGTGGCGTTTGAGTTCAGAAAGTAAAGCCTAATTCTAAATGATGGTGAGACATTATGGAATGCAAATCCATACATAACTTTTACATTTTAAAGGGAACCAAGAAAACACTCCATTATATGAATTCCTATCTTTTCAGTGGAGTATTTCTCACCCAAAGGAAGAAAAGTGTTACTGTCCTGGTTTGATTTTAAGAGTGCTAAGGGGCCATAACATTTAAATGGGAATTACTTACAACGAAGTATTTCTGAAGGTGACTCTACATTGTTGCATATTTTCTAAGACTATCAAAGAATATTCTTACAAGCAAATCATTTGAATCTCCAAAAATACTCCAAAAAGTAGTTAGCTGGATCCTGACTACCTGGTCTCTATGCCACTCACAGAGAGACAACATTTGATTACATTGGAGGACATCAAGGATGCGCTCGGAGAGGAAATTGAGGATGTAAATCATCACAGTGTAAATGCACAGCCGTACCAGCAGAGAAAGGAATGCAAACTGAAACAGCTTTAAAGTTATAATTCAGAGCTATTAAAATACAAAGAAATTCTAAAACTCAATTTTGGTGGAACTATGGATAAACAGGTACAGACTGCCTCGCAATTAAACCGACTTCAATCTTTCCAAACAATCTATCAGCCTTTAATAAGAGCTGTTCGAAAGCAGTAATTCCAAAGAAATAACTTGCGGGAAAAGGAAATTAATTTATGCCAAGAAATATTATATTTCATTATAAAGTAATGAAATTGGAAACAACCTAATGCTTCAAAATAAAGAAACGATTATACAAACCATGAGAGAGCAGCACAGTATAGGATATTTAAGCCAGTAATAAGCACACACATCACTATTAAAAATAAACCTGTAGACAACGCGAACAGGGAGAAATGTATTTAAATATATGTATCTGATCAACAAGAAAATGCAATTAAATGTATTTATATCGTGAATGTAAAAGGCAGAATCAAAAGTAGGTCCAAATGGACTAACGATCCCAATATTTTACTAAAAATGAGACGCACAGCAGAAGTCATAGAATTAGCATTTAATGTGCATACATGTTTATCCCTCTGTCAACAAATATTAATGGCACTTCTGTGTCTAAACTGCTAGGCTATATGTTTTTGGGGTACAGTAGAGAGAAACAAAGATGCAGTTACTGACCTCATGGAGTTCCCAAATGCCTCTGCTCCCACCCTTTTATTAAACAAAAATGTATTAAATACTGTAAGTGCAGAAAGAGTTTCAAGGAAGGAAGCAGGGGTTGCATTGGGGGACATAGAGAGATCTAACATAGTGTGACGATGCCATGAGAAACTTGGAGAGTAAACATTACCCGGGTAGATAAAGGCAGCAATGGGAGCAGAGGGAACCGCATGTGCTGGGCCAGAGAGGCAGGACACAGCACAGGGATGCCCAGAGTCAAGGATTAACTCAAGGGGAGCCTGAGACCCAGCAAAGATCCAGGCCTTTCTCTCAAATCCAAAGAAGCCTCCTAAAGGTTTTAAGCAAAGCAATGACCCCACAGGGTCTGCTTGTGTTTTGTTGGCTGCACTGCAGGGAGGCTGGAGCTTCTGTGAGGAAAGCAGGTGGGGAACAAGTGCACAGGGACCAGCAAGACTTGAGCTGTTAAAAGGCAAAAGGAAATGTAAGGAGTAAACGCAGGGGGTATTTCAGTCACGGGGTCTGCCCCAGGGGCTGCAAGAAGCACTCATTCTCAACTTCTTAAACAGTTAAGAAAACAGTAACCGCTCCAAGTAAAGAAAAGGAAACACAAAGTTTAGAACAGAAACAAATTTGAATAGGCAATTTCTAGGAGGTTAAAGATATAAAATGATGTTCAACCGCAACAAGAGAAAAGCAGAATTAAAAGAGTGTATGTCCAGCTGGGTGGCTCAGTGGTTGAGCATCAACCTATGAACCAAGATGTCACAGGGCAAATGCCAGGGTTGCGGGCTCAATCCCTTGTGTGAGGTGTGCAGGAGGCAGCCGATCAATGAATTCTCTCTCATCATTGATGTTTCTATCTCTCTCTCCCTCTCTGAAATCAATAAAAAATATGTGTATATTTTTTTAAAAGAGTGAATTAATCCATTTGGTTGGCAAAATTAGAATTTCAGATAATGCAAGTTATTGGTAAACTCATGTGAATCCATATACAAACAATAGTGGTGTAGAATAAAACAGTTATTCTAGCAGGTGAGAGAGCAGATTTTGGTGAAATGTATCAGTAACCAAATTCACTAAATGTGCAAAATTCATCAATTCACCAAAAATACAAGAAACCCACTTCTGGATGGATGGATATATATACATATATACACATCTTTATATATAGTATATCAACATATGTGTAACTCCATCTATTGAAAAAAATCCGCATTATTAACTGGTACACCTAGTATAAAGATGCTAAAAGCAACAGGTTATAGACAACCAAGGTGGTCTTCCCTGGGGGAATAAGTGAAATGGGATTGATGGATGCCTGGAAATCTACATAGCAACCAAAAGCAATTAACAAGATGTACATAAAACAAAGTGAATAGATTTTCAAAGATTACATTGATTAAAAATGCATAATAATAGAATGAGAGCTATAGTACAAAGACATTCAGCTGAATTAAAAACATTACAAGCAACAATCTTTAGAGGAAAAGGAATGAAAGCAGAATGAAGGAGAAAAATAATAAAGATAAAACAAGCCACAAGAGGCCTCTACACAAACCAAAAATGATAATACACTAGACAGTATATGATACCTTTGAATCTTATACCCAAATTTTTATAATAAAATTTCTAAATGATTTTGAAACAAACTTTAATCTTTATCAGTGATTTTTTAAAAATCTCACTTGATATTTTATCATATATAAATTTCATGGCAGCAATATTAGCAATTATATTTTCTAACAAATATCAATTCTAGCTGGGTATTTTTATTGATTTCAGAGAGGGAGAGGGAGGGAGAGAGAGTAAACATCGATGATGAGAGAATCATTGATCGGCTCCCTCCTGCACACCCACTACTGGGGATCAAGCCAGCAACCTGGGCATGTGCCCTGACCAGGAATCGAACCATGATCTTCCTGGTTAATAGGTCAACTCTCAACCACTGAGTCAGGCCGGCTGGGCCAGCTGGGTATTTTTTAATGATTTTGCCGTCTTTCATCTGAAGTGCACTAAAGATTAGAACCTGAGCGGACAGAGATTCATGCCAGCCAGCTGGAAGGGCACATGAGCCTCGGAGAACAGCTCCTTTCTCTCCAAGAAATACTTAGGTAACTTGTATCATTGACCTCTTGTAACAGGAAATCAGAAATTCTTGGTAACTCATCTTTGAATTTTCTACTCAAGAGCTGCTACTGAGCATGTGGATGCCAACGTGCTACAAAAATAAAAAATCACAATACTGGCCAAGAAATGAAGCCAAGAATAGCCTTACCCTTAAAAGCACCTGGTTATTCAAGGGGTGGGAAAACCCAGTTTATTCCTATTCTTTAAAACACAAAAGCCCTTTTAGCCTCTCTGAGAAAAGATGGCATTATTTTGAGAAGGGTAACGAAGTGGAAGGAACACCAGGAAGTTTCACTTGGGAGAGGCAGGGCAATGTTCAGATGCTCTACCATCCTGGCTGCCATGTAGACCTTCGGTGTACGCACTGCCCCTGAAATGCTCTAAGTCTGCAATCACAACATAACTAGTGCTCTTTCATTGAATGTCAGTATTTTTCATTTTTATGCAGATTGGTGGTAACTTCTGCCACACCAACAGATTCTCATTGTGTCTGCTTAGGCACATGAAATAAAATTAATGCATGTTTGCCTTCTTCCTGTCTGCCCTTAATTCCTGCAGAGAAGAAACACAGAAGCAGAGGGTTCCAGGTTTTTTACTGTGCTGAGTCACTAAATAATACAGGAGTGAACTGTGGATCCTTAACCATTGAAAACTTCAACCAAAGTGTCTGTGTAGAGCCGGAGCCAAATGCAGCCAGTGGCCTCCCAACATACACAGGGAGGGGCGAAAGTAGGATTACAGCTATTCGTATGGAAAATAATACAAAAACTAATAAATAAAACAAGAATAAACTGTTTCGCATATTCACAATTGTAAACCTACTTTTGCCCCACCCTGTCTATATCATAACTAGGATTTCCATTTCTAAAATACTGATTTTAAATGTTGGTTCAAACCTGTACCTTGGGGCTTGCTCCAAAACTTATAGCAAAAACAGGTTTTCCATCTTTACCACAATTGAGAAAGGTGTTCCAATGACAGTTTGTGGATAAAATCATAGCAACTCGGGACTTTCCTGGGCAGACAGTGGTCATCTGTGTCTCTTAATTACAGGAGCTTCACTTACGGTTCTGTCCGTTGTTGGAATAACCTTCCCAACCAGAAATATAAATTTCTAGAATAAAAAATGTCTTCTGTACCTCCCTTTAGCACAGGGTGTTGCCCGCAAAAGGACCTTAAAAAAAGACACCCTCATTCGAAGACGGGAGAGAAATTGTACGCTGGCCTGGGCGGGAGCGGGGGGGGGGGGGGGGGGCGGGCAGCTGGCAGAGCCCTGGGGGAAGGGATCAGGGGCCTCTCTGGCCTCTGCCAGGGAGGCTGACAGGGAGATGTCTCCCAGGAACGTGGACACAGGGTAAGTGCCTGTGATCCAGACAAAGGCTTTCCTTTTTTTTTTTTTAATGTTTTTATTTATTTGTAGATAGAGAAGAAGGGAGAAGGAAGGATAGAAACATCTATGAGAGAGACACAGAGATCTGCTGCCTCCAGTACGCCCCCTACTGATGATCGAGCTCACAACCCGGACATGTGACCTGACTGAGAACCGAACCCAGGACCTCTTGGTCCATGGGATTACCCTCAATCCACTGAGCCACACCAGCTGCGCCAGATAAAGGCTTTCTAATTGTTGGGTTTTTAAATAGTCTTAGATTTGAGAGCCACCCTTACGCTTTTCTTAGCAACAGTACAAAGCAGGCATACTGTAAAATAATAGTTATTAAATGTAAAAAAGGAGGGAAACCAAATGTTACCCCAAGAAAATTCTTTACAATTTCAATATTGTATGTTTTAAGTTGTCCAAATGAAAACTGCAATAATTTCATTTAATGGCTCAATTAATTCCATTTTCTATAAAGGAAGAAAAATCGAGCTCTTTGCCATAGAGAAAGCTGCATTTTTCTAAAAGCTTTAGCTAGGAGCTACAGTAGCCAGATAGAACTTTAGAAACAAAACTCAAATATGTTAGAAGTATGCAATAAAAATACAACCCCATAGCTTTTACATAGCAGGCGTTCAAATGTTTTCTTCAAATATGACTTCACTTTCTCCATGGCAAAAAAGAATGTGTACAACTTTAATGATTGTATTTGCTACTCTGGAGCTAAATGAAAACCTAAAAATAAGGTTAATACATTCATGACCCTCCAACATGAAACACATTAAAGAAAAAAATTAGTAATTCCAAAATTATTTCTGAATAACACAATTTCTCCAAAATACAAAGGACCTCCTTTTTAGATACACAATGAATCTAAGTGAGTGTTAAATAGCATATATGTTCTATTCCCTCCATAGAAGAAGTATTCGGAAAATCAAATGGACAAAGATAAAGAGGGGAAACACTTTGGTCCTTGCTTTAATTTTTATTAACTCAGTTCAAAGTTTTCTAAGATGACCACAGTTTATTATTTCTAATCTGACCACGGTTTATGGCAGCAGAGCAAGACTAAAAATCAGCCTAGTCAGGCAGATCTCTGACCCTGCCTGGTGTGCTTCCACAAGCCCTCCTTTGAATGTGATCTTTCACTCAGAGACCAGCAAACACTGAGAGCCTTCTGGGAGGTGCACCAACGGCCCTTGAGTCCTGGGATTTGTGTTAAGCGTTTAACAAACGAATGGCAGGACTAGTAAACGATGCCCAGCAACTGTTGAAAGAGCATGTACACCCTGAGAAGAGGAACGTCCAACCCCGAGAATGGAGTCTGGGAGGCACAGAACCCTGAGAAGTAGATAAACAGTGTCAAGAGTCAAGGGGGGGAGGTGATCTTGAGAAGACTGCCCAGCCTTAGATCTGGTCTGAGCCATCAGATTCGACGTGACTCCTGGAAAGTGTGAGGCAAGGCCCCTAAAGGAGGGGAACTAAATCTTATGACACATTGATCATAAGATCACGGGCCCTCTCTAACCTCAGTTTACCTCCACTGAAGTATATGTGCCCTGCCTGGCTCTCATGGGGTAATATGCATATGAGTCTAATATAAACGACATGGGTCAGTGCCATCAGATTATAAGAATAACCTAAATTATTAAATCTAGTTTTCAATTATCTAATTACATATAGTGCGGCCATTTTTGAGCACAGAGGAGCCTGTTCCTGTAAAGGAGCTTCTTTGAGGCCTTCCATGTGCTGAGAAAAGCCCTCCCCTCAGCACAGCGTGGGGAAGGCTGGCACAGGAACCGACGTAAACTGCTTTTCCCAAATTTACTCTTGAGCATCAAAAAGACCGTCTTTCTGATTAAAATAAAAGATCACTGGACACTTTGGTAATACTTAACAATTTACTTTCCTGGGATGAAAACCCAGTGTAAAAGTACTGGGTTGAATTTTGTCAACTGGAAAAAAGAAAGTGAATTGCCAATATAAATATATATGTGTATAAATGCCAACTGTACTCATATACATGCCTTTCGAGGCTTTTATAGACTGGATTTACACCTTTTTAAACCACCTGGGGGATGACTTTTTGAAAAGATGACATTAAATTCTGAGTAAGAATTTAAATGCAGTGAAAAATGCAGCTGTATGCTTGCAGATTATGTTATGTAAGAGTTAGAAAGCTGGCCACAAAAGTAGGTAGATAAGAGCCAGCTGGAAGCCTGTGGGCATGGACAGGAAGGTTTTAAATCCTGTAAAGAGGAAGTCCATAGCCATGATACAGTAAAATACCATATCACAGTCACTCTCAGGGGGCCCTGAGGGCTGGGCCAGCACTGCCCACATGTGCTCAGGCTGGTAAGGAGATGGTTAGTCAAATGACATAAAAAAACACAGAGTGGAAACCACTGGCCCTGCTTTAAAGGCAGAAAACAGAGGGTGTTTGCACTTCCTTCTCTTGGCACAAAAGTTTTCCTTTTCAGGAGACGTTCACAGTCTCTTGAGTCCTGAGGGAAAAAAAAACCAGCTCCTTCTGGAAGGAGACTTAGGATCACAGCAGGGCCCAGTTTCAAGTGGTGGGTTCTGGCAAGGCTGGGGCGGATGCAGGGCCCCACAGCTGCACTTGGGTGTTGAAAACGAGCAAGAACAGGATGAGGTTATAGAGCGGAGGCACCGAGCAGCACAGGCTCCGTCTGTCCTGGGGACGGAAAAAACATACAAAGCTCGTCAGATCCCCGCAGCCTGAGCCGGAGGACTGAACACCCAGATGTGAAAAAGACTATTTACAGAAGCATCTCCTCCTGCCAATACCTGAGTGACATCCATCTTTCTGGCTGACAAGTTTAAGTGGATCCAGAAATGCGAGAAGATAGAAAAGACACATATTAAAAGGAAAGGGGTGGGGAGAGCCTTCAGATTTTAATGACAGGCTTTCCGTTAATAAAATGTAAAAATAATTAAGTGCAGACTGCCATATGGCCCAACTAGAAGGCCTTGGACTTAATTCCTTTAAAATAGAGAATCTGCATTTGTGTAATTCAACAGGACTTGCGATGCGTATTAGTAAAACATGTATCTCTGGCCTGCAATTGTTGTTGACTCGGTTTCCCTTAAGGAGCCTATCTCCAGTACAGCATTGTATTAGCAGTAAATGCGCAAGCGCACAGTGGGAAACACCTAAGGAAATAAATGATATTCAGATGGAAGGCCTAGGAAAGGCATCAGGAAGGAGGTGGCTTCTGGGATTGCTGGGGAAGCTGCATGTTCATGGCTGAGGGAAGGAAATACCAGAGGGAAAGGAAAAAAAAAAAAAAAGGAGAAGAGGGAGGCATGGCATGGCATGGTTTATTTGAGATTTGAGATGAGCCACTGGCTTAGGCAGAGTGCAAGGTACATAGAAAAAAAATGCTGGAGGGTAATGAACTCTAAGGAGTTTGGTAGATCTTTTAGTATGTATATGCTACTGACACACATATTCAAGCCCCAAAGACATGGCCCATGTGGCTCAGTTGGTTGGGTGGCGTCCCATGCACTGAAGGATTGATGGTTAGATTCCTGGTTGGGGGTACATGCCCGTGTTGAGGGCTCGATCCCACTGAGGTGTGAGCAGGAGGCAGCCAACTGATGTTCCACTCTCACATCAATGTTTCTCTCTCTCCCCCTCTCCCTTCCTCTCTCTTTAAAAAAATCAATAAAATAAATCTTTTTTAAAAAAAGATTTATTGATTGATTTGGAAGAAAACAGCACTGGGACAGAGGAGGAAAGAAGGTAATGATAACTGAACACTCACTATATGTTAATACACGGCTCATATTTTACAAGAATTAACTATTACGGTTATTATAAACTTGTGATTGCTTCCTTATTTTACAACTCATACCTTTATCTCTCTGAAATCAGGAGAGAGCTTATAGTTGATGGTATCCTTAGCAATACATGAAATTTCTTCCCTACTGGTACATTAAAAAATGGTAAGTTTTACAAACAACAGTGAAATAAAAATATGAGTAATACTCAATTTGATAAAAGCAAAGAATTAGAAATCTCAGGGTGCAGGTGATGGAAACGAAGGCTCCATGAACTTAAGGTTGCTCCCTTGGGCCCCACGCACCTGTCTCCAAGCACATGCTGCTCAGCTCCACAGTGCTAACAGCACGCTTCGGAAAGTTGCTCTCCAGATGTTGTTCACCTAATCCTTTCCTCACAACCGGGCAGAAAGGCTGTGAGGCCCCGTGAGAACCATGTGACCCCCTCCTCAGTCCCCATCAGCCTGGAGACAGAGCAGAGGGGCTCTCCCCGGGCCTCCAGGCAGGCTAACTGGTCTGCATGTGGACCTCTGCACAGAGGGACAGACGGACAGCCCACACTGGGTCATAACCAACCAATCTGGGTACACTTAATGTTTCATTCTCTCCACGCTGAGCTGGTAGGGAGTTGTAAAGTACCTTCTCATCCAATCTGCTCCTATTGCCACGTTTCATTACAAGATAATAATCTTCACTGAGGAGTAAAAAGGCATAAAAATAGGCGATCAGAACTATGAGGTAATGTAACTTGGAAATGTCAGTTTTACTAGATAAATTCCTTTTGCCTTTTTAATGGTGCAAATATGGGGCAAGGATATCGATGCTGAAAACATAAAGACATTCTACAAAACAAGGATACTAAAATGGTCTAAAACAGGATGAAGTAGGCCCAGGAACAGGTGGGCACCCTAGGAAAGCAGTTGGCAAATTGGCTTATCTCAGGCAGTGTGAAAAGGCCTGCAGCTTATCTCAGCTCCTGGACTGCAGGCCCTGGTAAGCTATTAGTACACTGCAATCTCAGTGGACAGTGCTGAAGGGGCCGCTTCTTTGGGGGTGAGGGCTCTCCAGCTGAAGTTGGGAAGCATAAAAATCATGTACGTATCATGCAGCTTTACCTTCCAATTTATAGCTTCCAAGGAACCTAAAACACGATCTTGAAAGTTTTTCTTATTTATTTTCAATTCTACCTGACCTCCTGGTGTATTACCCAGAACAGTGGTCGACAAACTCATTAGTCAACAGAGCCAAATATCAACAGTACAACGATTGAAATTTCTTTTGAGAGCCAAATTTTTTAAACTTAAACTTCTTCTAATGCCACTTCTTCAAAATAGACTCACCCAGGCCGTGGTATTTTGTGGAAGAGCCACACTCAAGGGACCAAAGAGCCGCATGTGGCTCGCGAGCCACGGTTTGCCGACCACTGACCCAGAGTGGGCAATTAATCCACTTTGCCATCATCAGCAGTCCACAGATATAGCCATCATTAGGAGTAGAAAGCCATCCAATAATTTTGTGCACAAAACTCAAAGATAGAGGCAGTTCTCTACTTACCAATCCGAGGTTCAAGCTCATTATCCTATAAAAACACACTGTGAAAAATCACTTTGTGTGGTTTTATCTATATCAAAGAATTACAAACATACACCGACATGGTAGCAAAATACAACTGAAGAAAAAATGTACACACCACATATAGACAAATTTACTGGTTTCTGGACTTAACAATATTTAAATGCAGATTACTACAACCTCTGAGATCCACATTTATTCACCTGCTTTGCTTTCGATTTCTACAAGGCACCATGGCCTTTATCAGCAGATGAGACTGTTCAGCTAGGTGGAGCACATCACATGAGCCAAGCCCCCAGCTAGGAATTCTCTATGCCAATTTCCATTGTCCTTCATAGCATCCTCAGACTGAAGATGAAGACTGCTGAGGTTCGCTGCTCCCTTGCCTAAGGCCACAATGGATTGCAGACCTGTACCAGGCCAGACCAACTCCAGAACAATTAGTCAGAACTGCCACCTTCATTTTTTTAAACTACCAGACATTAATATACCAACAGCTGCCTAAAATAATGCATTCTACATGCCCATGGACTCTACCCCCTAACCTGTCTGATAGTTGTTACCACTCAACGATCCTGTCATCAATTTTTGAGGTGGAAAATAAGTTTATAGCCCGGCCAGCAAGGCTCAATGGTTGAGCATTGACCCATGAACCAGGAGGTCACGGCTCGATTCCCGGTCATGGCGCATGCCTGAGTGGCAGGCTTAATCCCTGGTGTGGGGCGTACAGAAGGCAGCAATCAATGGTTCTCTCTCATCATTGATGTTTCTGTCTCCCTCTCTCCCTCTCCCTTCCTCTCTGAAATCCATAAAAATATATATATTTAAAAGTGAGTTTATAAGCTGTAAATCTTAAACTTAACTCATGTACCTCTGCATAAATGGGCCTCATCGTGTTAACATTGGAGGAAGGGCGGTCTGGGCGCTGCAGGCCGCATACCTGCTGGCATGGATGAAGGACAGAACACCATGCATCAGAGGCCAGACTAACAGTGTCCTCGCCAGCTCTGCAGGTGTGCACCAATTCACAGACGTGTCTGGGACAGAAGGAGCGGGCCTTTAATTGAGAGATCGGGGGAAGGAGGGAGGAAAAACATCACAGTAGCCAGGATAGAAGTCATTTATTTTTCTAATTAAATTCTCAAATTGGTGGGAGTATCCTATTAAAAATACAGAACAAACCAAATGGGAAAATGTGGATTTTAGAGGTTAGTGTCAGCACTGTTTTTAACGATAATACAGATAAAAGAAAACACTACAACGTTGCATCGTTTGCTTAATGCCTCCAACTCTGGGTTCCAGGCACCATGCTACCAGGTCATCAGATGCTTGTAATTTGAGCTGATGCACCCAACAAAACTATTTGTGTTTAAAACTGTGTTGGAAAATTACATTTCTTTAAAAAGGCATTTACAGAGCAATTCCTATTTGCAAAATGCTTTCCAGTTATTTTTATAAAAGTAATTTTAACAACAATCATGTAAAGTAGGTCGGACTTTTTTCCCCTTATGCCTCCCTTCTCAAAAGGCTGAGTTGAGGAAAGTACAAAAAGGTTAAGTGATTTTCCTGGGCGTGCAAACACAATCGGTAGCAGAACTTAAAATGCTCCTACCACTGTTAAACCTCAGACGGCGACTTCATCCCGCTGGTCCTCATTCCTCTTTTGACTCCATTTCAGAATTTCCTGGGATCTTTGTCTCAATGAACATATACAGAGTTCTGGGCCCTCCCCCAAAACTGCTGACTCAGGATCCAGGAAACAGGCCCTAAATCTACTCCTGTAACAGCTATTCCCAGCGGAGCCTGTGGGGCTCTCCAGCTGGACCCGGAGCTGGGGATCTTCCTGAGGCTCAGCCCACTCCTCCAGGCAGCTGACAACAGGCAGAAGAGCAGGCATCTGACAACAGGCAGCTGACAACAGGCAGAAGAACAGGCAGCTGACAACAGGCAGAAGAGCAGGCAGCAGTCTGCACCCAGGCGTGACCTCAGCACAGCAGAACCTGGTGGCTCTCTCTCAAGAAGCAGCCTTAACAAACCATTTGGAACCACTTTTCCTTTCAGTTCCCACCATGTTCCCTCTCAAACACAGCAGTTTCAGGCATTTTAGCTTTTTTTTTCCTGAAAAATGTTCCTGTGGGTTCTTTTTACCCCAAAACAGCAACAATTCCATGTCAGCATTCATTTCACAACCACCTTCTAGCTAAGGTCATTCTTCTTCCCTGTTAAGATTATTCATTCAGCCATTCCATCCATGTGCAGACAGCACCCAGGGCCAGAGCTAACCGCCATTTGTGGAGACACACAGGTTCCTAAGGCACCTGGCAGGGTGGGCGACTTGCATTAACCCACCTAGAGAGTGATGCCCCATTTCACAGATTTAAAAATTTTGTAAGGGACTGAGAAAGTTGCCCAGGGACAAACTCATTCCCAGAACCAAGGTCCAAGATATGTTCATCTGACCTCGGAATGAATATAATCATTTTCTTTTGTATTCTTATTTAAATTAACCCTTTCCTCTTTATTTCCCTGATTCAATCGCTTCAGCAGCAAGTGAAACATTAAGAAATGGCCCTCTTTGCGTGTAAAGTCTCTCCCCATAGGCTTCAGCCAATGACAAAAGAGAATCCATTGCAAACTCATAGGATGAGGAGGGCCTATGCCTGGGAAAGCCATGCATATGCCACATGCAGCAGCTATTTCCACTGCCAAATCAGAAAATCTAGGTCTAAATATGAACTCAGACGATCCGATGCATCAGACAATAGCACCTGCTCCAGCAGGTACAGCCTGGAATATCTGAGGCATAACCTGTAAAGCCGTGAAAGATAAAGTCAGAACAAGAGGGAGACAAGAGAAACGGAAGGGCACGAGGACAAACATGAGCAAGTGCACCTCGTGTATGTTTAAAAAGAGGGAGGCTTCAAGACTCCTTTCCTTCCCCAGACCCAATGTCATGAAAATAAAAGATAAAATTGAACAAGTAAAAAAGAAAGAAAAGGATGTAGTCTATGCAGCCCTACAGACCAACAACCTAAATGAGAAAAATCGTATGATCTTATCAGGGCCTTAGAAAAAGCATATGACAAAATCCAATATTCATTCATGATAAAAATTCTCAGGAACTTACAAATAAAGAGGAACTACCTCAATGTGATAAAAAGCATCTAAAAACACACCTGCAAAAAACCTACAACTAGCACCACATCTCACAAAGAACTGAATGTCTTCCCTCTAAGATACAAAACATGGCAAGGATGGCTGCTCCCTTCACTCTCCTTCAACATAGTACTGGAAGTTTTAGCCCCAAAAATAAAGCATGGAAAAGAACTAAAAGCATACCGAAAGAAAAAGAAGAAATAAAATGATCTCTATGTGCAGACACGATTGTCCACACAGGAAATCCCAAGGAATCTACAAAGGAAAACCTCCTAGAGCTAGTGAGCTCAGTAAGGTATCAGATCAGCACATGAAAATAATTCACATTTCTACACACTAACGGTGAACAAACAAGACAAAAATGATGCCGTTTACAATTGCTCCAAGGAAAATGAAATAATACTTAGGCATACACTAAACAAAACACGTACAGGATCTGTATGCTGAAAATTCCAATGGTATTGAAAGAAATAAAAGATCCCAATAAATGGAGACACACAGTGTTCATGGACAGTGTGACACAAGATAGTAAAAATGCCGATGCCCCACAAACTGATCTATAGTGTTAATGGAATTCCCATAAAAATCTCAGCAAAGTTTTTGTGGACGTAAAGTAGTTTCTTATAAAATTTATATGGTAAGGCACAACTGCACAGCTAAAACAGTCTTGACACTGAGGAATAAAGAGGGAGGCGTGACTCTGCCTGGTATTAATACTTACCATATAGTCACAGTAATCAAGACGGTGTGGTATTGGAGGAGGGACAGACACATAATTCAATGGAACAGGAAAGAGAACCCAGAAAGACACCAGCACAAATATGCTCAACTCTTTAATGAAGATTTAAAATTAATGAAGGAAGGACAGCCTTTTCAACAGATGGTGCTAAAGTAACCAGACATCCATAGGCCAAAGAAAAGGAAATAAACAAACATCGACCTTACACAAAAATCAACACTAAAGAGATCATAGATTTAAAGGTAAAATGCAAAACTCTAAAAAAACAACATAGTAGAAATTTCTTGGGATCTAGGACATGAGAAAGGAGTCAGACTTGAACCAACAGCATGATCTTTAAAGGAAAAGCTGGTAAATTGAAGATAATCAGAATTAAAAGCTTTTGCTCTTTGGAAGCCCACAGGAAAAGAATAAAAAGACAAGTTACAGACTAGTGAAATCACTTGCAAACCAAAAATCTGAATATATATACTCAAAATTCAGAAGAAAAAACATAGTCCAATTAGAAGAGAAAGTGAGCAGAAGACAAGAAAAGATATTACACTAAAAAGAATATACAGATGAGCCCAGCCAGTGTGGCTCAGTGGTTCTCAACCCATGAACCAAGAGGTCACTGGTTCCATTCCCAGTCAGGGCACATGCTGGGTTTCGGGCTTGATCCCCAGTAGGGGGCATGCAGGAGACAGCTGATAGATGTCTCTTTCCCAACGATGTTTTTATCTCTTTATCCCTCTCCCTTCCTCTCTAAAATCAATTTAATAATTTTTAAAAAAACAGAAAAAATATATACAGATGAAAATTAAGCACATAACAAGAAGACCAATATCATTAGCCATCACAATGAAAATTAAATTCACAATGAGATTATCACTATATTCCTAACAAAATGGGTAAAATAAAGAAACAGTGGCAAAAGAAAAACTGGAAAAGATGCAGAGCAACCGGATCCCACATAAAGCTGTGAGAATGTGAAAGGGAACAGCTACTCTGGAAAACCACTCGCGTTTCTTATCATGGACACATGCAGCTACCACACAACCCGGCAACTGCACTCTTGGGCATTTATGCCCGGAATGGGAACAGCCTCATGCAGAAGCCTGCACCGGAATGTCCACAGCAGCTCTATTTGTAACAGCCACGCTGAAATCAGCCCAGATGTCCTTCCACAGGGAAAAGGCTACATACACTGTGGCATAGCCATACCTGGGAATATTACTCAGCCCTAAAAAGAGCAAAACTAGTGACAATACAACTTAGATGAATCCTCTCACATTACTGATGAAAAAAGTCAATTCCTCAGATTATATACTGTATGATTCCATGTACACAACATTTTTGAAGTAACAACACTTTTAGAAATGGAGGGCATATTAGAAGCTTCTAGGAGTTGGGGATGGCGGTAAGAGAGGTGGGTATGAGTATAGAAAGGAATCATGAGGGATCCTGATGGTGCTGGAACTACTGAGCATCTTGACTATTATGCTGGTGGGTACATGACCCTACACAGGCGATATAATTGTATAGAACTTAACACACACACACAACTAAATATAAATTAACCTCAAGAAAGGTAGATAAGATCAGTAGGATATATGTTATATATATATAGATCCTACAATATACTAAAGTTTTATTAAATGTTAAGATGGAATAACTGGGCAAAGTATATTAAGAGGTTATATATAAGAGATTATTCTGTATTATTTTGTACAATTACATATGAATCTAATATCTCAATAAAATATATTTTCTTAAAAGATGCAGGATTGAACCTGCAACCTTGGGTATCCGGACGACACTTTAACCAACTGAGCTACCTGGCCAGGGCACAAACGATGCCTTTTTAAGGTGAAGGATCACCTCCAAAGGCAATGTCTTCTAAATGAGGTTTTGATAAGAACACACTGAATACTGAATAGGAGAACTCACCCAGAGAACCAGGCTTGCTTATCTGCAGCAATAGGGACGAAGGACCACCTAAAAACTAAGTCGCATCGCTTAATCCCAAACTTCGTTTTCACCAACTGTTTGAGCCTCTCTTCGCAATAAAATGTTGCCTTAAACTGCTACCAAGAAGTCCAATAAACAGATACTTAAGAACACAAAACTTGACTTCCTAAAATAAAATGCCTTCTTGGTGATATTTTCAAAGTCACAAGATATGCAGATAATTGCTTCTGGGTTTATAAGGTCAAAATCCTACACATTTATATGCACGGCATACAATTTTACAAGCTGGGAAACCGAGAGCGCATCGTTAGATGAACTGTAAACTTAATCACTGGCAAAATAGGCCAGGAGATCAGAGGAGGATTGAAAGGACAGAGAGAAAAGCAAATAAATACCGCAAAGGCACTACCTGTGTTGCTAAGTAGAAAGCATCGCTGGCCTTTAGGGAAACGCGGGAGCTCCCTCTCCTTGTGGCCACTGCCTCTGAAAGTGTGCTCCAACACAGCCCAGGTCAACCGCTCCGCAGGTTTCCTTGGCTCCTGCCCAGACCTTCTAAGGCAGAGCAACGCTAGAAAAGAAACGCTGGCAACCAGACATCAAGTGACTTCACACTCAGCAAGTTTCAGACCCCCTGTTAAAATAACTGCTCGCTTACAGCTTATTGCTTTCTTCATCATACAGAGCAGTCTGCAGACACTCTGGTCGGTACAACTGGGGAGTGGAGTGAGGTGGCTGTGCTCCTGGCCTCCAGTGGGTAGACTCCAGGGTGCTGCTAAACGTCCTACAGGCACAGGACAGTCACGAGACATAGAACCACTCGTGCTGAGGTTGAAACTCCCCGACACAGAAGATACTTGCATTGGCTTTAACAAGAGAAGACTCACGTACTATAAACATGTGGAACAAACTTAGTAACTCAGAGCTACTAAGTGGAAGTCACCCTCCAAGGACATAAGTAGTTCTTACTCCCTTCACCCTCTTTGGGCAATTTGGTCCAAGGAAGAGGGTTCTCTTGGTGGTCACTGAGCTTTAAAAGCATCAATTCCAGAGCCCTAAAGTCCAAGCCAGAAGAATCCCTGTTTTGCCACTTAATATCTGGGTGACATTAAAGTAGGTAATTACCTTTGGTGGGTATCCGTTTATTATCTGAAAGGGGAATTCATAACTGCTCTTCTCTCTAAGAGCTGGTAGGAGAATGAAAATAAGTACGATATGGCTGTCTCGGAGACTCTGCATAGACCCCAGGCATAAATTTGTTTTATTATTGTCAATGACCTCTCATCCTTAATCACCCCCATCTTTATTATTTTTCAACTGCCAATGAAGTGAACCATTCCTGATTCTACATCTTTCTCAGGTTCAATTTCATTAATTTATAAACTGGTTTCCTCTCCTCTGGCACTAGACAAGGGCTGCCCATTTCTAAGTGATCTATAAACTCAGTGCCAGGTGCCAGCTAAGCTGCTCTCTCTGTGGACAACCTGCCCAGCATCCTCATCAGCCCCTTAATTCACTTCCCCACTCCTCTCATGCAGGGGTAACCCGCATTCGGAGGAAAGCGCCTTTCCTATGATCCACGCAGCAGTTCACCAGACTGACACCAAAGAAATGTTTGGTAGATCTATTCCTTAAGAGGTGTTTGTATAATCAAAGTGTTTCCTTTGGTTCCTAACCACATCAACTAGATACCTTAGCTCAAGCATGTGAGTCTGGCCAACAAATATTCATTGCACATCACTAAGAAGAAAGTAGTGAACACACAGGCACCACTTCAAGGTTCAAAAGGAATTGTTTGTACCTAAAGACTCCAAAACACACCGTAGAAAATCAGATAGATGAAGGAAACCCTTTCTGGTAAAAGAAATAATATCCAATCTTCAAATGGATCTTTGCAGGAGCCATCAAACCACAGTGCCAGCTGAACTACAGTATAGGAGTAAAGAATTCAAACACTGAATGGCTCCTCCACCTACAATCCATACACCCTAACCACGCTGAGTCTTATTTGTTCAGAATGCTAATAAGAGATAAAGCAGTACCTACTTCATGGGGTTCTTAGGAAGATTAAATTAGTTCAATGCAGTTGAACGGTACCTGGTGCTCAAGGTGTAGTGCTACCATTACCCTTATTAGCAAAGGAATTTGAATTCTGCAACCTTGTGTCTCAGAGTTCTGGATTCTCCAACGTGTCTACTATAACATCTTTCAGGAGCTTGCAGACCCACTATGCTACCTCCTAAAACCTCATAAGTTCTTACATTTTCTGAACTCCAAGCACTCCAATTAGAACGCCCTCCCCGGCTCTGCATGGGAGCATTCATCTGCTCCTCATCAGCAGTTGCCCATAACGACATGCCACCTATCAAGATAACAGTCTAAACACAGTAGCATCTGTTACGTCCCTGGGCTGGAAACTGGGAGTGGAGGCTTTGAACACATCAAGGTTGATTCTTATTCTGCATTACAACTTCTCCTTAGTTATTAGCCAGCCTACAACCTTAAGGCCACCTAATTAAAAACTGAACAAAGTGTCCCTGATATATTATCCCATTAATTAATACATGTAGATACTGATCATAAGCTAGGGGGTCCAGATACCTACCTATATACAGTGAATTTCTACTACTTTAACTTCAGCTAGATGGATCAGGGAATGTTCCTCAAGCTGAGATACACCCTTCTCATCTATAAAATGGAGATCACAATATTAACTCCTTCACAAAGCTACTGAGAACAATGAATGAAACTTCTTAAAACTAGCACAATGCCTTGGCACATTATCATCACTCAGTAAATCTAAGCTATTATCATTTTCATAGTGATAGCTAGGAAATTATTTTTTAAATCAGCCAAATTCATGTATATGGAAAATGAATGATTGGTTTGTGCTAACAATTTAGTGAAATCACACAACTGTTCTCTGCAAAGTGCTAACTTCCAGAAGGACTGACACCCATGTGAGTGAACACATTCCATGAAAGTGAGATCTGAGTGTCTTCCCATAGCAAGTTAAAGGGTCAAAAACAATCAGTAAGCAAATACACGTTTATTTTCCAGTCACTCTGTCCTGTACTAAAGCCATCTCTTTAAAGATTTTAGATCAAGTATATCAAACTCAAAGGTAAACACGGGCCAAATAAATGAGCCATGTAGCTCGCGGGCTGCGAGTTTGACATGCTTGCTTTAGATGATAGTCTTTTCTAGTCATCGCTACTGCCTTTGCCTTCCAGAAGGCAAGTGTCTACATAAAAGCACATCTTGATCTATAACTTTATTCTTTGAATCATGTATTTATTCACCAACATTAGACAATCACCAGGTCAATTCACAAAAATATGTATAAGACTGAAAGAATACTTTAAGTCTGGAGCTGTGTTTTCACTACTAGACAAAATTAAACAGATTGCACATAGAACCTCCATGTAGCCTCCTGTCATTCAGAGGATTCAGGGAAAGGTCTCTCAGGGCGTAGGTGTGAGTCAGCAGAGATCCAATGCAGGGTGGGACGAAGGAAGAGAAAGGTCACTGTAATACCAAATTTTAAAAAGATAAAACAGACACCTAAAACCAACAGCTCTCTATCCATGAAAACAGTGAATTTTCAAGAACCAATGAAATGAACTGGTCAAAGTCTGTGAAAGCACATTACTAATTATCAAACAAAGAACTATCTTTTTATACTGATTTAACAGTTTTAACACTATTTGTAGAACATTCCTCATCTTCTCTCACACAGACATAAGCAATGTCTTTTGTTAGAATCTCAATGGTTGATAGGACTCAGGTTGGGTTTGGATTTAAAAAGCAAATTTTTATACCATATTCCCTTTCTCAAATTCGGGAGTTCAAAATGGAGACTGGATTTCAACCCTCTGCACCTTCGGAACTAAAAAGGGATGGAGCACAGTAGCATAGCTATTTCAAGCAATGCCTGTAATTTCACTGTTGCTAGAGGGGCCAGATGTCTTCGCTCAAAGACTGCAGAGCTATTGAGTTAGAACCTGAAAAGAACCTAAGAAAAGGCTAAAAAGAACAAAGACAAAACAAAAACCTCGTAAACATTTCCATCCCCAAGCACCCTTGTGTGGGAAAATGCTGGTTAATCCAAAAGGCTAAGACAGGTAATCACAGAAAAAGGAGACAGACAGAATCAGAGGGTAGAAATGACAACATCCCCTGATAAATTGTTCCTGTAGTTAAATTAGGCAATGCAGTTAATCTTAAATCCCAAGCTATGGATTATTTTCAATCCAACAAATACCTTAAGGATGGTAATTGAGTTTCAAGTCTGAACTTCAGATAGCAATATGCATCCTATTCTGCTAGGAAAAGAATGCAACAGCTGTCCCCATGTACCAGAAAAGCTTTAAGTGGGAAAGCTGAAAATAACTTTCTTCCAAACGTATGAGAAAACTTAGGTGCAAAACCTCAAGATTTGGCGGTCTCTTGACAGAACACTTGCTAAAATGATTCCAGATGTTTCATCGAGACTCCTCCCTTCCCTCCCTCTGTTTCTCTGACATTATTCTTGACTTGTGTGCAGGTATGGCTGTAAGTCTCTGTTTTTAATTAAACCCAGATTATCAATATGGGCTGCTGCAGAAGTGACAAGGGAAATAAGCTAAATATTAAAATGACAAGAAAATTCTCACTAAATCTTATCTGCAGTTCATTATGCACATAGTTTAGCAGGGCATGGCTGATTTGGAGTAGATTGGGATGTCATCCCCCAAGAATCACCCACTTATTGGAAGATTCCATTTTAAGAGAAGATTAATTAACTTTAAGTAAACTATAATGTCTAGACCAGCTAACAATTCCCATATATGCACCAGAAATAAGAACAATCATTGGTACAAGCGACATAATAATACTGGTAGAGGAAACAGAGCAACAACATTACAGCCCTTAAATTTTCACAAAGAAATATTACACTACTGTGTTAAGATTTAACTTGCCTAATCATGTTAGACATGAGGGGGACATGTACAAATGACCCAGGAATCAGCTGGAAGAGATCCCACTAGGCAAACTGGGGACAATCTATTTGAACACCAAAATAATGAGAGTAATGAGTCCTAATGATAAACATCAATGAGTGAATTCATGCTTATCCGTGAGTGAACAAATATATAATTGGGGGGGGGGAGTACTTCCTTCCAATAGCATGCCAACCAATGTAGAGAAATAGTGTAAAGGAATCACAGTTAGAAAGTCACCTTTTGGCAACCATCATAGTATCATCAACAATTATCAATGGGTGTTAAAACTAGTGGGTAGAGGTTTGACTAAAAAAAGCATATTTACACAGATGCAAAGCATCATCAACAAATACGTATTAATAACTCGTGAAAATGGTAGCTTTACAACTGAGAAATCTGATGGATTTCACCTGACATCCAAGGCACTGAAAAACACACATCAGCTATGATAATTCCAGTCAAAAATGAATAACTTAAATCTACTTACAAGGAAATATCAGAGAAGCCTAATTTAAGGGACATTATAGAAAAGCAAACATCCTATAGAAAGGCAAACAATCAAAAAAACAAGCTAGCTTTTACTTCTCAAGATGCCAATTTCATAAAATGCAAAGACAGATTGAGAAACTGTTCCAAATTATAGAAGACTAACAACGCGTGACAACTAAATGCAATAAGTCATCTTGGATTGGAGTGAAAACCGCCATGAAGGACATAATAGAAGCGACTGGTAGAATGTGAATATGGAATGTGGACTTAGATAATGGAATCAGGCAAAGACTGAACTTCCTAATTTAGAAACTTTTATGTTGTTGTGTAAGAAAATATCCTTTTCCTAGGATATAGACAGTGAAATATTTATAAGTAGGGGGGATAATGCTTAAAGCTTTATATAATAAATACACACACAGAGGAAAAAAACCTGATGATAAAATTGGTGAATCTGGATCAAAGGTACAGAGATGGTTTTGTACTATTCTTTCAACTTAAAGTTTGAAATTATGTAAAAATGCAAAGGTACCCAAAAATATTCTTGAGTCTAGAGAAAGACATGAATAATTTACTTGGTCATAAAACACATTATTTGAGTACCTTCTATCTCTTTCCCTCTGTTTGGTTCTATTTTTTTCCTAATACATCTCACTTATTTGATATCACCTTAATCCATTTTAGTATTCTCCATAACTCTCTGAATCTATAGCATTGTTCCTATGAAAAATTAGATTTTGAGTAATCTTCCTCTAATGTCTTCACATTTCCAGGAATGTGACCTCAGCAATATTTAGGTAAGTGATGTATTCATTTTTGTTTAGGAGTAAAGAATAAATGCAAATATACTCAGAAGTCCTCTTTTTTGCCCTAAATAAATATAGATGATTTACCAGTCAGCTCTTTTTAATTCCCTCCTTTTTTTTTTTTTTTTTGCCTAATGAAAGCCATCATCTATAATTAAAGCCTGTTAACATATGGCTTACAATTTGCAGAACAATAGCAGTCCAACCATATACTGTGGTCACGGCTCGAAGCCACCACACAGCAACAAAATGGTGAACAGCAGTTCCCATCCAGAGTTCCAAGAATTTCATTAATTGGTAAATAAATTTCCCTTCTGGTGTATGTATGTCGTGCTTCCCCACTAGCCTTAAGATAATCTAAATACTCATCAAGATAGAGGACATACTTGTAAATAGTGCACTGGGAAATCTCTAAGTGAGAAAATCCTCAAAGTTTTGCTGCACTCTTTATTCTTAGCATGTGCTTTTCACCGTGTCTAGAGGTCTTGTTAAAATTGGTTTAATGGCTCTTGGTTAGAAATACAAAATGACTAACGGGTTTAGAAATCACAGCGGAGTCTCATCCTGTAGATTGGCTTCCAGCATTCCTTCCTCTCCTCAGGAAGGGCTGAATTTGTTTTACTCAGCTGAAATGAGTCTTTAATGAAGGCACTTAAAAATAAGATGTTAGAGTTATTTATACTTGAAAAATAGTATTTACAGACAATTTTTAAGAGGAAGACAATCAGAAAATTGGAACCAGAGAGTTTTTCCTCTTATTAGTGGATCACACAAGATGCTTCGTTGCTTTGCTTGATCGTCCATGGACGCTGAACGCTGTTGGACTTCATCCCTAATCAAAACCTCACTTAGGTTGGAAGGTCTGTTAGATGCTTCTATGAGGGGAGGCAGGGGGAGTGGCGGGGGAAGAGCGCAACCAAAGGACTTGTATGCACGCTGTAAGCATAGCCCATGGACACAGATAGTAGGGGGGTGAGGGCATGTGCTGAGGGTTAGGAACGGCCAGGGAAAAGTCAATTGGCGGGGGGGGGGGGGGGGGAGACATATGTAATACTTTAAACAATAAAGAATTAAAAAATAAAATAAATGTTTAAAAAACACAAAAAAACTTCAAATTTAAAAAGGAGAAATCCAGTCCTCTTACTGATCATCAATTATCCAACAGAAAAAGGCCACAACACTCAGACCCTGTGAAGCAAACATGTAATCAATTGTTTACACTCAATTAAGCAGAAAATAAAAACACTTCTATTTGAAAGAAGATTATCTATAAAACACAAATCTGAAAAGAAACAGAAAAAGGAAGGGCTAATGAATGTAGCTCAAAATGGTCTTGGGTCATGACTAACCAGAAAGTATTTGTCCAGCAGCATGTCTTGTGTCAAATATCCCTTCCCTTCAGCCTGCTGATTACCTGATTAGAATGGTCCCTCTTTCCCTCTTAGACTTCTGCGCATCCTCACAGCTACCGTGGGCTCTAGCAGGCAAGTAGAACCAGATGTAGAACAACCAGCATCAGATATCGATGTCCTTGAACACTATCCTACATATCCAGTTCGCCCATTTTTGCAATGGTTCCCTTGTCATCTCAAACCAAATAAAACAAACAAAAATAACATTCACCATAAAAAGGCACAAAACTATGAATTAGATAGCCATTCAACCAGACATTAAGATTTGAAAATTCAAAGAGGAAATGCCTACTTTTATGTGTATCATTAAAGGGCCACGGGAGGAATTGCTTTTATACTCCGTCCCCTATAAGAGGAAAGTAATAATTTCTCCATTTCCATCCCCTCACCCATTTCTCGCCCAAGGAAGGAGATTCTTTTTCTGATTTGTAACTGGAAGGAGGGACCTAATAGGTATATTGAAGTATCTTACAGGTTCTCTAAATTTAGGGATAGCTTGTCCATGATAAGTTCTAATATCTAACCCTCCCCCACCTCCACCCCCACCCCCAGTATGTGACATGTAGGGCAGTGTTCTTGCTATCTAACTGCTCTAGGTCTACCTTGCATACCCTGTCTCCCCATGGACAGGTCCCAGAACTCAGGCTCAAGGAAAAAGTGGAAAGGTGCTCCAGTGTGACTGGTGATCCCAGTGGTGCTGTTCAATTCAGCATCGCCACTGATGACCTGGAGCGTCTGATCTGACACCTGGTCTCCATCTCAGCTGTGGAGATTTACTGGGAGAAGGGTGTGAGCCTAACAAAGGGATAATAAGGCTGCACACACACACCAGTTCCTGCACCAATTAGTGTGAATGTGCACATATAGAAAAAAACTAAAAAAAAAAAAAAAAAAAAAAGATCCTTCTAATAATAGTTAGCTCTTAGAGTCAAAAGAACGAGGAGTCATTTTTTTGCTTCTTTATGCTTTATTGTCTTTTCCAAATATTCCACAGTATTAAAAAGAAAAAAAACACACACAGGTGTTTTTTGAGACAAACAGCAGAATGGAGATTTATAGGCAAAAACTCACAACCAATTTTACCCAGTGTCTCGGTCTAAGCAAAACTGTCAGAGTTTAGCCTGTTATATGATCTATGAAATTTGCAAATTGGTTGAAGAGACAGCAAAACCCCACCTCCACACCCCGTCTACTTGTATTTTCATAAAAGAACATGGGTTTCAAATTGGCAGAGTGAAATAAGTGACATTTTGCTCCAGCCAACAATGAAAGCCAACACCACATGTCAAGATTATTTACTGACTACACATGCAGGACAGATCTCTGAGCGGCCCTGGGCAGAGGGGCAGGCATTCTGATTAAACCTGAAGCATCCACTTTCCCAAGCTCTAACCATGTTTTTCTCTGGGGTTTTCACTTGCTAGGGGCATTTTAAATCTGTCAAGAATCAGACTTCAGGTTCGCTCCCTGAGTGTTTAGTAGAAGTGGCATGTGGGAACCTCGAAGCCCCATGTAGCCTTGTATACACACCTGCTTTTTCAAATCAAAAAGAGACGAGCATCTTCAAAGAAACGAAGTTCATGCCTTTGAAGAATTTCAACATTCCCAAGAAAAAGTTCAAATTATTAACCCAAATTCACAGATATTCCTCACTTCTTTAAACACAGCAGGTAATGCCAGCCCTGAGGCTTTGGGTAAACTGATGCTGTAGACAACACCCCCCACCTCAACAACCAAGAAAAACCTCACGTTGTCTCACTTGTTCATGATGCAGCCTAAACGCAATCCTAAGAATCTCTCTCACAACGTCTATTCACGACAGATCAACAGTCTCACACCTTTCTGTCCTCCAAAGGGCTTATCACAATTTCTAACCATTTAAAGCCCTTGTTTCTCTGACTAGACTCATTATTTTAACACTCATTACACTTCGCTGGTGAACAACACCAACTTCACTGCAATGACTAAATCAATATTCTGTCTCCTACAGCACTTGATGGCGGGAACGTAGGTATCAACTTAGCGACCATGCAGGTAAGTTCCAAAAGGCGGTTGAGAGAAAAGGCAGGAGAAAAAGATGTGAAAATCCAGAAAATATTTTAGAGGCAAGAGAAAAGGGCTACAAATGTCCCAAAGCTGGCTCACATGTTTTAGTGGTTCCTGCCATTTTAATCACCAAAAGCTTCTGAGTGAAAACAATAAGAATACAACTAAGATGGATAAAGGTGGTCAAAAGGAACAAACTTTCAGTTGTGAGCTTAAAAAGCGCTAAGGGTGTCAGCTTCAAAATGATGGCAATAGCTGACACTACCATGTGATATAGGAACGTTGTTAAGCGAATAGATCCAAAGTGTTCGCATCGTAAGGGGAAAAGTGTTGCTTTATATATATATATATATATATATATATATATATATATATATATATACACATATATATATATGTATATATATACATATATATATATGTATATATATATGTGTATATATATATATATATATATATAATTTTTTTTATTGATTTTAGAGAGAGGAAGGGAGAGGGAGAGAGAGATAGAAACATCCATGATGACAGAGAATCATGGATCAGCTGCCTCCCACATGCCCCACACTGGGGATCGAGCCCACAACCCGGGCATGTACCCTGACCAGGAATCAAACCGTGACCTCCTAGGTCATAGGTTGACGCTCAACCACTGAGCCACGCCGGCTGGGCAAGTGTTGCTTTTTTATATGAAATGACAGATGTTAACTAAACATATTGCAGTACTTACTGCATGTAAGTCAAATTATTAGGCTGTACATCCTAAACTTACAGAGTGCTGAATGTTGATTCCATCTCAATAAAACGGGAAAACTTAAACATGCATTTTTATAGTAAACTCATTTCTGGCTATGTTTCAGATCTTAACCCTCAACAATACTACTGGTTTTTGTCCCCAAGGAATTCTTACTGAGTCTTACATATCCCTATAAGTTAACCTTATTTTCTTTTCTGGAGCAACGTGAGTTCTGCATTACTAAATGCCTGGAGAATAATGAAAACCTTTCCAGATGTCGGACTTTTGGAATGGGCTGGTGCTCCCTGGATGGAGAACCACAAGAAAGGACACACAGAGAGGGGAACACAGGACCCTCGCCAGCACACAGGTGTTAAAGCCCCTGATGTACTAATTCATGGGAACAGAAAGAAGTGAAGGGGTGATTTAGTAGAAAGACAGGATATGTAGATCAGCACGTAAGTTTTATATAGTTTTTCTTTTATTCTCCAAGGCATTCGTTCCTTTACAGTGATTATTGAAATTCTTTTGAAAATCCCTAACAAGAATATATAACCTGGTGGCCCAGCCTCAAAAACCTGTCCCTATGAATAGCCACAGCATTCAACTGCTGGGGGCCATCTGTGGACATGGACAGCCTTCCTGAGTAGCTCAGAACACTGGAGTTGAAGGTTATAAAGTGTCTGCTAAGAAGATGACTGGCATTAGGGTGACCATCCAGTACCTACTAGAATTGCCCAGCCAGGATGGCAGAGACCTGAGCTGGCAGCAGATGCAAAGGAAGACGGTGGGGAAGTACTGAAAGAGGTGTAGAAGGAAGAACCAGGGCACTCATGTCATCAGCAATCATTTCCTGTGTGTCTACTTCCTTTAGGGTCATGCACAATATAGAAATAAGCAAAAACAAGTGTTTAGCAGAACACAATCCGGTAGAAAAGACGAACAAGTGAACAGGCAATTGCAACACAGTGTAACAGGGATTCTTACAGAGGTAAACCCGGAACACCCTGAATTCAGAGAGAAATACTCTAAAAACTAAGATGTCACCCTGGCCGGTGTGGTTCAGTTCGTTGGGCGTCATCCCATGCATCTAAAGGTCACAGGTTGGATTCCTAGTCAGGGTACATGCCTGGGTTGTGGCTCCATGCCCAGTAGGCCCCCCATTAATGTTTTGCTGTCACATTAATGTTTCTCTCTCTCTCTCTCTCTTCAAAAATCAATAAAGTCTTTTAAAAAATTAAAATTAAGATATCAACTGGCATGAGGTAGAAGGTATTTAGATGCATAAATCTATGACAAGTTTTAACATTCATAGGAGTGTGTGGAACTTCTAAACTTTTCTGGGAAAATCTAGATAAGTGAAATGGCACATAGCTTAAAAACCCAGAGTACCTCCTGCTCACCGTGTCACCAAGATTACGCCAAGCCCAATCCTCACCTCCAAGATCACTGACTCATCTCTCCAATGCACTTGGGAGAACTCCATAGTAAGTGCATTCATGTAACTTCAAAGTATGGCGTATCAGGAAAGTACGGTTCCAGGCAGGGCATTATGGCTCCCAATGTGTATCAACTTATTTTATGAAACTTAGGCTTTCAGAAGTAAATCCATCTGAGCAAGCCATTCAGTTCAGGAAGAACAGCTTTCCATCTCGTTACTGGCGTTGTGTAAAAAGCACATGCAGTGACTGACCCACAATTTATGAGTTGCCCAGATGCTCTTTAATTATGTTTCAAAATGCCAAATGGTTTTTCCATTCGGAAAATTGTTCCCAGCTTATGTTCTCAGGAAATGAAAGATCTGGACTGGCATGTCCTTTATTGAGAAGGAGGGACACTGTCAGGACTGATGCCATGTAAATGGGACTTAATCAAACGTGGAATTCCCATCCCGCAGAGGTCTGACTCCCAGTACGAGACTCCAGGAGAAAGCAGCAGTTCTGTTATACCTGTGTGTTATGTCTGTGGTCATGGGGGTGAGGGTAGAGGTTTACAACAATATGCTTCATAGCACTGTGTACCATGAGAGGTGATTAAAACTTTAAAATTATCATTTATTTCAAAGGACTGTGGCAATAAAGAGGTTAGTGGCTACCCAGTTCAACCTGTTCCAATGTAAGAATCATTGGAAATCTCCTACTGGCCATCAGTCTACATGCTGATCAAAATGCTACTGTGTCCTAAAGACAAATATTTGCAATTACTATCCTGTAATTTCCTTCCTTCCTCTTCCATATCCCAAGATTCTTGGCTCAACATCATACAATCACTCCTCTTGGCTCTTCTCATATCACATGGCTTCAGGCCTTCTCGCCCTGCCACATGACTGTTGCTGAGTGCATTATAAAATAGGAATTCTAAACAAACTATATATTTATTAATTCAGCTGTTAATTTGTCTGCCTCTAGCAACTAGACTCTAAATTTCTTATGAGCTGCTATTTCTCCAGAACATCAATTATGCCTAGTATTTGGTAAGCAATCAAAAACTACCTGGGGAAGAAATGAATTAAAATACAGAGCCAGAGAATGTGAAGCTCCTTTTCACACTGCAATGCAGTGAAGATGCAATAAAGAAACCGTCACCAGAACCACTTCTCATGTAAACATAACAAGCCACGTCCGGAAAAGGTCAGGGTGCTGCGGAAGAAACCTCCACTTCAGCCTCCCTCAACTGTAGAAGGAATTGCAGTTGGTTTCGTTATAATGTAAAGACTTAGAGAAGTACCACCTAAGATCGTATACACAGTCCAAGGAGAAGAAAATACACCCTGAAAAACAGTAAGAGGCCGAGGAGGCCCGGCCTCAACACTTCTAGTCAACCCTGTCCTAGACGTTCTAACCAGGGCAATTAGGCAACAGGGAGAAATAAAAAGCATCCAGACTAGAAATGAGTAAGTCAATCTATCTCCGCTAGCAGATGGCGTGATCTTATATATAGAAAATCCTACAGAAAACCATCAAAATACAAGTGAGAGCTAAAAAACAAAATCAGCAGTTTGCAGGTTACATCAATACACAGAGCTCAGTGGTTTTTCTATACACAAGCAATAAACAATCCAAAAATGAAATTTAAAAAAAAAAAGAGAAATAAAATATATGAGAATAAATTTTATTTAAAAAGTTTAAGACTTGCATGCTGAAAACTACAAAGTTTAATGGAAAGAAATTAGACCTAAAGAAATGGAAAGACACCACATGTTTAGTTATCAGAAGACTTAAAATTGTTCCCGTTCTCCAGTCTGAGCTAACTGATCCTGAGGACGCACAGATAAGCAGCCTAGAAGCCAACAAAAATGCTGCCCATCCATCTCGGATTTCATTGCCGTATTAATCAACATTCAGGTGTGATCACCGTGGAAAGTAAATAGCCTTATGGACATACAGCTCACACTTCCCAATCACTTTTGTAAAAGAAATTTTAGAACTTTAATTTATTTCTTATCCAAAAAGGAAATAAGATAAATTCCACTGGATTTATTCTGCCGAACTTATGTTGATTTTTGATGACTGCTGTTCAGTCTTTTATACTCTTGATTAGATTTTCATTTTCTTTCCATTACTATACGGAAATAGTTGAAAAGACCAAGGAATCCTAATATACACAGGTTAGTGATCTTATGGCATAACATGCATTACTGGCTAAACCATGTCACTGATACATCTACAAACTGTCAAACCATATTAAAATATCCTGCACTCCCAACTCCAAAGGTTGTAGAAGGGCTATTGCATGTTACAAACTCAGGGAAATGTCAAGTCACAACCAAAACAGAAATGCAAGCCACAGAAAACCGGTGTTCACATTTTCTATTTCCTATCCTGACTCAGCAATTAGCAATGATAGAAAACCAACAACCAGAGATAAAAAGGATTAAATCCAACTGGCTCACATTTACCACCCCAGTCACTGAACGAGGCAGCTCTGCCGGGCAAATGGATCTCTCACTCAGAAGACTGTCAGGCCTCCCCAGCTCATTTCTTTCCGTGTGATGCAGTACATTCCCAATATCCATAAAAGGCCCCATCCATAAAACAGAAAATGTTAAGTGTTTTGCTGAGTTTTAGTGATAAATGCCAGAATATGCTCAACAATTCTGATACCCTGACATTTCTCGTGACAATGATCTCATACAGAAAGTTCCAAATTTAACACTGGAGGTCTCAGGAAGTACTTTTCTCATTTAATAAGCGTTGGCAGCATTTCAAATTAAATACTCTATTGTGCAAGGAGCTACTTAAGATGAAACCCAAGGAATGATGGGGACATTTACTGTACTTTCAGTAATTATGCAGTCCTTCTAATATTCAAGAACACAACTTCTTCGTAATTTTGAAAGGTGTCACCAATAACCCAATAAATTGCACAACACACACAGCTTGTTCGGAGTTTAAATATTTTGGAACTAAAAAGACAATTTTCTTTCACCAACAAGCATTCATTCCTATTAGATATTCTCCTAGTGCCAGCATTTTCATTATTTCAGTCCCACTGCAGCAGACATTTATCTGTGTAAATACGTTAGCATCCCATGAGCGTGTTTCTGACACGCAATTAAATAGTTACTGCTTTTCTACCAAGGCCTGCACACAACCACTGAAGTTTATTCTGTTTAGAATAGTTTTACTAACCACTTAAATAGGATAAATTTCTGCAAAGTGTTCGAACAGCCCCTCCTCCCTACCCCCCGCCCCCCCCCCCCCCCTCTTATCCCCGGTTCTGGTCTATAAACTACAAAGAAACCAAAACTAGGCACCTGTGTGGTTGACTTACTACCCCCTGCTGGGGGCCTAAGCATTTGTAGCAAAGTTTAAAAACACAAAATTAACTTCTGATGGATGGGCCTCCATTCCCATACACCTCTCCACGCTACAGACACTCAGTATCAACACTCAGGGAGCAAGTATCCAATTCTGGGCTCCCTGCTGGTCTAAAAATTGCATAAAAGCTGGAGCCTGGCCAGAGTGGCTCAGTGGTTGAGTGTTGACCTATGAACCAGGAGGTCACAGTTCCATTCCAGGTCACACGCTCAATACCCAGTAGGGGGTCTGCAGGAGGCAGTTGATCGGTATTTCTGTCTCTCTGTCTCCCTTCTTTTTCTCAAAAAAATAAAATAAAACCTATTTAAAAAATAAAATAAAAGTACTTCAAAAAAATTACATAAAAATTGGAAATTGCAGAATTTAAAGATGACTTGTAAGGGGGAGAGATCAACCAAAGGACTTGCATGCATGCATACAAGCCCAACCAATGGACACAGACAACAGGGGGGTGAGGGCATGAGTAGGGGGGTGCGGGTTGGGGGGTAAATGGGGGAATGAGGACACATATGTAATACCTTAATCAATAAAGAAATTAAAGATTGAAGAAAAAAAGAAAAGATGACTTTTCTTCTTAGCAGGTGAAAGGTAAAACGTTTTCATATGTGAACCCAAACAGTTGATATCTTGGAAATTACACTTTAGATATAAAATAATTTAAAAGGATTGCAAAAGGCAAAGACTACATATTCTCTTTCTGATACAAAAATGTAGGCCCCGCCCTAGCCGGTTTGACTCAGTGGATAGAGTGTCGGCCTGCGAACTGAAAGGTCCCAGGTTCGATTCCGGTCAAGGGCAAGTGCCTGGGTTGTGGGCTCGATCCTGAGCAGGGGACATGCATGAGGCAGCCGATCAATGATTCTCTCTCATCATTGAAGTTTCTCTCTCTCTCTCCCTTTCCCTTCCTCTCTGAAATAAAAAAATATATATTTTAAAAAAAAGTAGGCCCGAATTAAGAGCTACATTTGTTAATATCAAAAAATATGGGAATACACAGAGAAGAGGAGATGTTCAACACTTTATGATTTCTGAGACAGCTGAAATTCCCATAAATACATTATGACAGATTAAAAATGTAATGTTTTACAGCAGGTAAATTACATAGGTAGAAATTTGTGTACTGAAGAAAGCCATGAATTTACTGATAAGTGGGAAGGAAGGAGGCAAGTTTTAGAAAGGCTTATACAGAATGATCACATTCTGATTAATAAATATTACGAAGACACAGGTTTGTGAACGTGAATTCCTGGAGAGTGGGGGTGGTACGGTGATAATGTCAGAAGGAGTGAAGATAGGATTTTACTAGGAGAAAAATATTCTTTTCTACTTTATATTACTCAATTTTTCACTTACAAAATACTTTTGTAAGTCTATTACTTTCAGAATATTTTTTAATATATTTTATTGATTTCAGAGAGGAAGGGAAAGGGAAAAATAAATAGAAACATCAATGATGAGAGAGAATCATTGATCGGCTGCCTCCTGCATGTCCCAGGCATGTGCCCTACCGAGAATCGAACTGTGACCTCCTGGTTCATAGGTGGACACTCAACCACTAAGCCACATAGGCAGGGCCAGAATAATATTTTTTAATTAAATCTTTATTGTTCAGATTATTACAGTTGTTCCTCTTCCCCCCCCCCCCATAGCTCCCCTCCATCTGGTTCCCATCCCACCCCCTGCCTTTACCACCCCCCCCGCACTGTCCTCATCCATACGTGTATGATTTTTGTCCAGTCTCCTCCGGCACCCCCCACATCCCTTTCCCCCAGAGAATTGTCAGTCCACTCCCTTTCTATGCCCCTGATTCCATTATATTCACCAGATTATTCTGTTCATCAGATTTTTTATTCACTTGATTTTTGGATTCACTTATTGATAGATATGTATTTGTTGTTCATATTTTTTATCTTTACCTTTTTTCTTCTTCTTCCTCTTCTTAAAGAATACCTTTCAGCATTTCATATAATACTGGTTTGGCAGTGATGAACTTCTTTAGCTTTTTCTTATCTGTAAAGCTCTTTATCTGACCTTCAATTCTAAATGATAGCTTTGCTGGGTAGAGTAATCTTGGTTATAGGTTCTTGCTGTTCATCACTTTGAATATTTCTTGCCACTCCCGTCTGGCCTGCATAGTTTCTGTTGAGAAATCAGCTGACAGTCCTATGGGTGCTCCCTTGCAGGTAACTAACTATTTTTCTCTTGCTGTTTTTAATATTCTCACTTTGTCTTTTGTCCTTGGAATTTTAATTATGATGTGTCTTGGTGTGGTCCTCTTTGGATTCCTTTTGTTTGGGGTTCTCTGTGCTTCCTGGACTTGTAAGTCTATTTCTTTCACAAGGTGGGGGAAGTTTTCGGTCATTATTTCTTAAAATAGGTTTTCAGTATCTTGCTCTCGCTCTTCTTCTGGCACCCCCATAATTCGGATGTTGGTACGCTTGAAGTTGTCCCAGAGGCTCCTTACACTATCTTCATATTTTTGGATTCTTTTTTCTTTTTGCTTTTCCGGTTGGGTGTTTTTTGCTTCTTTGTATTTCAAATCTTTGACTTGATTCTTGTGATCCTCTAGTCTGCTGTTGGATCTCTGTATATTATTTTTGATTTCAGTGAGTGTATGCTTAATTTCTAGTTGGTCCTTTTTCATATCCTCAAGGGTCTCACTAAATTTATCGGCCTTTTCTAGAAAATTATTGAAAAACCTTATAACCGTGGTTTTGAACTCTATATCCAGTAGTTTGCTTTCCTCCATTTCTTTCATTTGTGACCTGTTTCTTTGTCTCCGCATTTTGGCTGCTTCCCCCAAGTTGATAGAGTGGCTTTGTGTGCTAGGTGTCCTATAGGGCCCAGTGGCTCAGCCTTCACAGTTACCTGAGGTGGACACTCTTGGTGCACCCCTTTGTGGGCTGTGTGCACAGTCTTGTAGTTAAGCCTTGATTGTTGTTGGTATCCCTGGGAGGAGTTGACCTCCAGGCCAATTGGCTGTGAGGATCAGCTCTGTCTATGCTGAGAGAACTTCTGTGCTGGAGACACCCTTATGGAGCAAGACTTGCTTCAGTGGGGCTTTGGTGCTCACTGAGTCTGCCCCCTGAGTGTGTCCCTTATGGATCTGAGGAGTTGTAATCTGGATGGTCCTACTCTGACCCCTAGGTACACTGGCTCTTGGATCTCCAAGGAGGTGCTAATTTAGCCTCTGCCTGAGGCCACCCAGCAGGAGCTACGGAGAGATCTGCAGATTCCTCTTCTTTGTTTGGTTTTTGGAGGTGCCCAGATGAGGCCCAGCTGTGAAGCAATGCAAGCTTCTGTGGGGCCTTGGGCCTTCTTTTGGATGTTCTGGGTCTCTCTGACTCAGCTGCAGTTTGTTAGGTAAGTTTAGATTTCAAAGGACCGGGCCATTCATATGCAAAAGCCTCTGTGCACAGCTTGGATGGGGTGGAGTTTCAGGGCGGAGCAAACAGCAATGGTTTCCCGTCAGCCCTGACCTAAGAGGCCCCGGGTCTCAGTGTCCCTTGATAATCGCTGCAGGCACCTCTGAGAGAAATCTGCACTCGTGTTCCGCCCGCTGCCAGATAGTCCAGTTTTTCCCGTATGAGTCTGGATCCCCAGAGTCTCGACCGGAACTGGAGTTCAGAGCAGTTGGGATCTAGTGTCTCCCTGCGGATTGAAAAAGCCAGCCGTGTACTCAGTTGCCAGCCCTCTCCGCACGAACGCCTCCGTACCTCTGCACTTTACTTCCGCAGCTCCTCTGAGTCTCAGTGTGCTTTTCTCTTCCCTTCTAGTTGTAGAATTTCCACTTAGCCAGCCTTCCTGTGGTTCTGGATGATGTTCGTTTTGTCTTTTAGTTGTAGTTTTGAAGTGGTTGTACGAGGCAGCAAGTTCAGGTGTTTACCTATGCCGCCATCTTGGTTTCTCCTCCAGAATAATATTTTAAAATGTTAAACATTAACTTCAAAAAGCTTACTGATGTAAATCCCTTCAATTTAATACATTAATTTACCATTTAATATTTGGATCCAACACTCATGGCTTAGTAATTCATAAAACACATTTGTGAACTATTTATGTGAAATGCTATTGAAATTGCTATCTAGATTGGAAAAAACAACAGAATCTGTTTTGTTATACTTACTACCTACTGCTTTTTAAAACAACGAATTTGGATAGAACAATGTTTAGAATTACAGGAAAGTTGTAAAATTATACAGTTTCCATATATCCCTCAGCATCCCAAAATGCTGTCATCTTACATAACCACAATAGAAAGATTACAACCAGGACATTCACACTGGAAGGGCATTACTGAACTGAAAGACAGAGCTTATTTGAATTTTACCAGCTCTTCCTTTTAATGTCCTTATTCAATTCCAGGATCCCATATTGCATTTAGTTATTTCTTCTCATGCTCATTCATAATATTGACAAGAGAGTCCTTCCTGATCAGTTAGTGTAGCATTGTTAGATAGGAAGTTAGACAGAGCGGCTGGGGTGGGGCCTGCCAAGGGGTCCTGACAGGGGTAGGACCAACACTGCCTTCAGATCGCCCCTCTATGCAGCCAGCACATGGCCAGCAGGTAGATTTAGAGCCAGACGGTTCTTGGTGCAAGCTCAGAGGAAAAGGACATGGCCTCAATGGGACCTTACTGTCTCTCTCGACTGGCCCAATCCTCACTCGGAGTGTATCTTTAATAAATCCCACGTTACTTTCATTTTTGTTGACCTTAAATGCGTCAATGAGAAAAACCAAGATCCCAGCCGGTAACCCCAATTGGTAACAGAATGTCCCTCAATTTGGCCTGTCTGATGTCACCCAGGAGGGGAACGAGGTGAGGCATGTTTGGCAAGAATACCATAGAAGTGATGTTGTGTCCTTCCTAATTACTGCTTTTTATTGTAAAAATGCCTTTCATTGACATTGAGCTATCAAATAATGAACCTTTTAAGTACCATTTATAATTTTTTTTAAAGAAAAACTGCACTGAGTCAATCATGATTAAGGCTTGAAAACATAGGAATTGGATTTCAATTTACAAGGTTGCCCCACTGCCACTGGTGTCCTACACCTTGGGTTCTTATCAAAGGGGTAAAGAACCAAAAGGAATGTAGCCTATATTTCATCTTAAATCTATGCTTCTAGAAGGTAGGAGTGGAAAACAATTCAACTATCTCTGCAAGTTGTGTTTCCAGTTACACCACACCAAGGAATAATAGCATTTTAAAATATAAGAATGGAAGGACTGACAGTCTACAAAGTGTGTGTATGGTGGGGGAAGGCAATGTCTGAGCCACAAATCCCAGCAGACAGCCCTCCATCCTGATAGCTATCCAAGTCCCCGAATATAATCACAGAGCAAATAGCTTTCTCAAGACACTAGGTACCTTCGGTTTGAAACACTTCCCAGTTGCCCTTATATATAAAGACAGGCGTTTACTGATTCATCAAGTAGCCTGCAAATTAACATTAAAAACATTATGAATCGCCCTAACCGGTTTGGCTCAGTGGATAGAGCGTCGGCCTACAGACTGAAGGGTCCCAGGTTCAATTCCGGTCAAGGGCATGTACCTTGGTTACGGGCACATCCTCAGTAGGGGGTGTGCAAGAGGCAGCTGATCGATGTTTCTCTCTCATCGATGTTTCTAACTCTCTATCCCTCTCCCTTCCTCTCTGTTAAAAAAATCAATATATTTTAAAATAACATTGTGATTCCTCAAAAAGAGAATTCCCTCTCTCTCAAAAGCCTTTGCCTTGCAGATGGAATTTAAGTGCTTCCAACACCATCCCTAGGCACTCCAGGGCCCTTCTGGACCGGCTCCCTGAACCTCAGGAAACACTTCCTCAGGTGTCAGGGCTGAGCCAGAGTGACGCCGGAAGAAGGCTCCAGCCTTTTTTAACACAAGGTATTCCAAGCAGGTCTGCACTCCGACATAGGATTTCCAGAGAATGAAAAAGGAAAAAGAAACTGAGAAATCAAAAGCCAGAGCAACATCTTCCATCGGCTCCTCATCCACGCGGACTCTCCCTTCTTTAGAGGAGGGCCTGTGGCAGGGGGAGAATCCTCCAAAGGAGGAGGGGGATTCCCAAAGATAACCATGTTCTATCCCCGCTTACCCTGCGCACCAGGCAGGTTCCCAGGACACGCGGGACAGGTTTGCCTCTCTCCTGACCTGCTTTGTCTTTCAGCTCCACATCAACGTCAGTCTTTGATGCCAGATTTATCTTACATGGAAATGACACTAATGTGATGAGGCCTCACCTATGGCTCCCTCAGGAGGCCCAGGCAGGATGTCTGATCCTCAGCACTAGCAACACGGGAATTCCTGGGCACCGGAGGGTGTCAGCAGCATCCCTGGCCTGGACCCACTGCAGCCAGCAGCACATCCTCGGCCTCAAGTCGTAACAGTCAAAACTGCCTTCAGACACTGCCACATGCCACCCAGGGAGCAGCTCTCCGGGCTGAGAACCCACTGCCATCCTAGGGCAAGTCCTGCAGACTTAAACTGAGTGTGTGAGTATAAGGAGAAGGAAGAATGGGGAAAAGTGCTGTGGGCATTTAAGTGGAAGGGGAGGTAGTGACCTTTCTGACTCAAAAGGCACCCCCACCACAGGAGTGCCCACACATTTTGTTATTATCTTGGTGCCTTTAAATAGCCAATCTATCAGCCACACTGAAAACATATTTGCATAAGCTAAATAAAACCCTGGAGAGAAACGCATTCGATGAAACTTAATATTTATGACAGACCTCAACCTGGACAGGGCATGGGAGAGCCTATGGGTGGAACTCTCTGGTGATGTCACTGGTGAGTGCTCACAGAACTTGCACAGGACACCCTGGGTCTCACCCCAGCACAGACCTCCACGTGGTTTGTCAAGACTGCCCTCCTTTCCCCCCTCCCCCTAAATTAACCTTTTCTGGGGAGGGAACAACTAGTAGACTTATTTTACAGTGGACAAGACACCCTCCACTGGTGTCTGGTCAAAGTCATTCAGGTTGTAGTCAGCTTCCCCATCACAGAATGTTAAAAACATTCTTGCACATGTTACCCAGGCTTCCTACAACTGGTTGAGGGAATCCAGAGAAGGCTGCTGGGCCCTGCTCCTGGCTGCTAAGGAGTGGACAGGGAGGACACAGGGCAGCCCCTAATTGCCACGCTGCCCAGGAGAGGAGTTGGGGCAGGCTTGGGGCTAGGGCCGCGGCTACTGGGGCCCCAGACTCTGGCTCACAGCTGCCACTGCTGCCATCCCAAGTTCCTTTTCCCTCAGCAAACTCTAACAGGAAAAAGAGCGAACTAACATCTAGTCTGTCAAACACTGTCTGGTATTTAAATAAAAAATAACCCGTTCCCTGCCGCCCACCCTGGACACTGCTTGACAGGCAGCAGGGCAGAAGACTGGGGCCGAGCCCATCCCCGCAGCCTCGCTCTGTGTGGGATTCCAGGTGGAAACCCGCAGCCTCGCTCTGCGTGGGGTTCCAGGAGGAAACCTGCAGTGTCCGACTCAGCGTCCGGGTCACCCAGCCACTCATGTGTTCCACCTTCCGACCTGGCACTCAGCTTTTCTCACATGAGAGTGCTGATGGGGGCAAATGTCTTCATGAAAGCAGACCATGGGGTGGGAAAAACTACCTTCTCTCTCCCACAAAAAATAGCCACATTCACACAAAACACTCCATGTGCCACATGTGATCACTGTATTTTCCTCAAGGAAATACTGTTTTATAAACATAAAATAAATACCTTATTCAAGCCACAACACATCCTACCGGCTTTTTCTTTTTTTCTACCAGCTATCTAAAATTAAGAAACGTTTTGAATGCTCAAGACAATGTAACTGACAATAACACAGCCACTACTATTTTGTAACAAGAGTTAATGTTTCGCTCTATTTGCTTGAGATGATTTAATATTAAAGACATAGAATTTATAGATAAAGCTAAAACCTTATCCATCTTGATTTGTTGCACTTGTTTATTCATTTTAGTGGCTACATGGTCCCCACCAAGGGATGACTATACCTCAGATATTACACTACTGCCTAGTGAAAGTCATTCAGGTTGTAGCCAGTTTCCCCATCACCAACTGTTACAAACAATCGTGTACATGTCACCCAGGCTACAAGTATCAAGAGTTTCTCTGAGCTACACATGAAATTACCTGATCATGAAGCGCAGACATGTTAAACTCTACTGAATTACTTAACAGCTTGTCCAAATGGCTGTATCTATTCACTCCCACTCAATGGCTCTGCTAAAAGAAAGCAAGTCACACTTTCCAACTCCATTATTGCATTTTTTGACTCTTCATCATTCCAGTGATGGAAAGGCCTGATTGCAAATCAACCTCTTGGTTTTCTAAGGATGGATCTTGAGTGAGAAATACAATGTCAAGGAAAGCATCTTCTTTTCCAAGTGTAGTGATTTCAGCTGCCTGGGTCCTTTACTTCTGCTCAATGTCTGGATGTTTCTGGGAATACAAAGACTGGACCTGCGGAAGCCTCACATACAAACCAGCCCAGAGATTGCTCCCCTCTGGAGAAAGCGCACTACAGCTCCCAGAAGCAGGCAGCTGGAAACTCCCAGGAGAAGAGGACATGCCCTTTTTACAAATATATGCTGATGCTCCTCACAGCTGGCCAGGAAAAAGGAAGGTGTGGCTCCTGCTGGGTAAGCCTTAAGGCCAGGCAAGCTCTGCCTGCACCGCTCAGCCATCCTCAAAACAAAGTGTGATCCACTTTATACATGGAGAAATGGGGTTCAGAGACAGTAAGTAACTTGCCCAAGATCCCAAAGCCAGTGAGCCCCAGAGCCAAACACTAGAAATGCAGCTCATTCTATCCCCAGCCAGAACCAATAACTCTTGTACGCTCCAGTGACTGCTCTGTACTACAAGTGTGCGTTCTTTTCCACAAGAAATACATTTATTTGGCCCGATCCTCTCCATAACAAGACTTTTTGAAAAGTGTTTGCCTTCTGAGGTCCCAACAGTAAATGGAGTGCTGGAGAAAAGCTCTGTTCTCAGCTGCTTCCACGGTGGTTGAATAAACGAAGGGGCATTTTCTGCTGCTCAGAGCTTTGAGTTTGGCTTCTGAAATGGTGGGCAAGAACAGTCAGCTTTAAAACACAGAGCCCCGGTTCCTTAGTGCTTATGGCCTTTAAAGTTTAAAAGCCTTGCTGAGAAAGACAGAAAGAAAAGCAGAGAGACAGGCAGACAGACAGACATGTATGGCCCTGGCGATTTCCAGAACCACTGCCTTGACCACCAAAGCTACCACCCCCACAAACAAGGGGAAGTGGGACCCAAGATGAATTCAAAAATATAAGGCTAGAGCCCCCCTGGTGTGGCTCAGCAATTGAGTGTTGACCTATGAACCAGGAAGTCACCGTTCAATTCCCCACCAGGGGGCGTGCAGGAGTCAGATGATCAATGATTATCTCTCATTAATGTTTCTATCTCTCCCTTTCCCTTCCTCTCTGAAATCAATTAAAAAAATATTAAAAAAATAATAAATATATATATATATATATATATATATATATATATATATATATATATATAAAGGCTAGAAAGAAACAGTCTTTCTCCTTTTCCCTCATGCAAACCTGTCACTTTTAAGGTTAGTTACCTGAAACCTAACAGAACAGTTAGATCCTGCCAGAGGAGATAATTTAAAAAATTTTATCATATCAACAAAACTTTCTTTTTTTTCACAGAAGTTAATGCAGATTCTGTCAAATTCACCCCACGATCCAACTGAGCCCAGAGGATGAAATCTCTGTACTAGAATCCAATTTTTGACAGTAAAAGGAATGTGGGGACAGTGGGGTGCTGGGAGGGACCTTCAAGAGACTCTGCTGATAGCCCCTTCATTCTGGAAACAAGAAAGTGAAACACCAAGAGGCTGACAATCTAAACAAACTACTCTTAGTTTTTCCTAAAACCCCTGAATTGAATTTTCATCTAAACTTCTATTCTGCTGATTTCTAAAATGTAATTTAAAAAAAAAAAATTCCTAGTCACATTCATTAATTGAGCTTTCGGTAAATGACCTAATTTATTTCACAAACAGAATCCTAACCCAACCCAGTTATTATGATGATGATTGCTTCTATTTCAGCCAACGTTTCAATAGAACTTTATGGTTTATACAGCACTTTTAGAGCATTTATATAATCATCCAATGCTCAAAACTGGAAGGTGAAAATCATTTTTCCCACTTTACAACAGAAAATTGAGCATCAGCAAAGGGTATTTGTGCATAAAAACTATTTATATATAGTCTCAACAAAAGACAAGAAAACAAGGGTATTTATACAATAGTATATACACACTTCTGTTCTAAAACGGTGGGAACAATGATGCTGGGCATTTTCACTTCACATGTATCCTTGCTTGGATGATTGTAAATCACAGTATTATATTTTAATTAACTAACACAATATACATCTTCATTGTTTACTTCTTCACTTAAAAAATACTTGCAATGTCTTCAGAATTACATATTTACGTGTTTTTATCTTAAAGCCCTAATACGCACATATCTGGAATAAACCTAAGTCTTCTACAATGGCTCTTAAACACCCCTCAAATACAAATATTCCTATATCCTCTACTAGAAAGAATACTAATATATTTATCAAAGAGAAATAAATATATACACATATATATCCACAAAAATAACATTTACATTTAAGTTCACAGAACCTTGATTTACTCCAGCCTCAAAATGGAGACACCAAATGCCCATCAACAGGAGGGGAGATGAAAAAACTGTGGGACCAACATGCAGAGAAATAGGGCACGGCTAAAAGAGAACAAACTGGTGTTACATGCAACTACAATGCTGAGAGAAAAACCCAGGCATCATAATGTACATATCGCAGGAGTCCATTTATAGGAAGACTGAAAACAGACCAAACTTGTGGTGGTCACAGAAATTAGATGAGGAACAGCCTCTAGGGGAGGGCGGTTGCTGGGTAAGACGGTGAGGGAGGATCTGTGTGAGGTGCTGGAGACAGACTCTGAGTCACCCTGGAGGCTACGTGGGTCTCACACATGCTCACTGAGCTGACCTGGGTAGGAGTGACTCTGCACACCTGTGCACACTTTCATAAAAAGGACACAGCACTCTTTTGTGTAAGTATGCAGTAGGTGGCATGTTATTACTGCATTGCCTGACTCCCTCGGGCAAGGCACAGCATGACAAGTCTGTGCTCCGTGAAAGGATACATTCGGAAAAGTTAGATCTGTGAACAGTCAAAACATCTCTTTGATCAACATACACCTCAATCTACACCAAGGCTAATAAATAGGTACACCTGTGTTTTCATTCAATAACATACATAAGTGATATTCTATCTGCTCACTCGCATTTCAATAATTAAAAGTCAAAAGAAAAGGCAGAAAAAAAAGTTATGTAATCATTACTGATCTACTAGAAACCTAAATTGCTTTCTATGTAACATTATTCATTCACTTAACAAAGCCTTCCCTACACTGCATGTGACTCTTATAATAACCTAGGAATAAATTGGTAAGTTTATTTCCTAGGGAAAAGAGTTAAGGCTCAAATGAGTTGATGAGCAGTCCAATAGGTCTCTTATGAGGTGCAGAGAGAGACTGCAGAATTGGACTGCGGGTTCCAATCTCGCTCCGGGCACTTACAGCTACCTCTTCTTGGATAAGTGACCTCTCCAAGCCAGAGGTCAGCAACCTACAGAGTGTTCCCAAGCAGAGCCCCTCCCTCATTATGTGTCGACTTGTGGCTACTTCTCTGCTACAGCAGCAGAGGTGCGTCCCTGCAAACAAAATGAGGGCCATGAGGCTAAAACATTGACCACTGGGCCCCTTCCAGGGAAGGGTTAGCAATCCCTGCTCTGAGCCACACAGCCCACATCTGAGAAGCTGTTGAGAAAAGTGCACAAACAGAGGGCCAGGAGCTCAATCAGCGCTGGAGACAACCAGAAGGGGAAGAAGAGCAGGAGGGCGAGGATGCTGGTGGCAGGAGGGGTAAGAGGGAGGAGAGAGTGACAAGGAGCATTTAAGGGACATAGTCAGGAACTGGCCCCCAGGCTTCGGAGCCTGAGGGAAACAACTTCGGGATGTTCACAGATGAACACACTGAAGAATCTACTGGCGTGATCTGAAAAGTGTGCAGTCACCTGATTCGAAAGCAAATATTCATTCTGGGTATTGACATTTTTTTAGTCGTGCAGCCAAAATATGGACACTATTTAATTTCTCATAAAGATCTGCCCACAGACTAACCTTAAGACCTTTTTGTTCTGTGCTTCTTGCAAAAGAAGTCCCAGTGATTTGTTCAAGGACACCCCAAGTCAACATAGAAAATAAATTCTGAATTCCATGAAGACACTTTAAAGAAGTGGGAAATGGCTATGTGGAGAGATCTGGTGTGTTTGTCGTGTGATCCAGGCCATCACAGATAGCAGCACCCACACAGAATGATGGTGAATGGACCAATGATGGTGAATGGTCTCAGGGCACCAGTAAAATTAGCAGCAAGAAAGGCCACAGTGACTAGCAAGTGAAATCCCATCCTCCTCATGGTCTGCAAAGCAGGGAGGCAAGGTGGGCCACAGAGACCAGATTTGTTTTACCAAAAGAGTTCTTAGAGGTGACCAAGCCCAAACCAGAAATCCCATACTCTACTGAAATCTTAAACACACACACACACACACACACACACACACACACAGTTCTGAGCAAGTCATCAAACAGGACCCTGTAATAAATGTGCACACTGAATTAAATATGAGGCTATTTCAGGTACAAAGACCATGCTCAAAGGAACTCAAACTAATAAGAAATCTAGAGAACCTATCCCTAGAAACCTAAAATCTGTAAGAAACTGTATTTGACCTTGACCCTGGGTTATTTGCCTTATTGTGCTTACTCAACCAAAAAGAACATCACTTTACAAACAATTTTCTGTTACAAATTAACCTCAGGGTAATTCTATAAACCAAATGTGTTCCCTTTGCCCAACAAAACCTTCAAAATCAAAGTCACAGAAGGAGGAGAAACCAGGAGGGGGAGAGGACATTGAAAGCCAGGGCCCAGGTGGGAAGTCCACAGCATGTTGAGGGACAGGAGAGGCCAGGTGCCGGCAGAGTGGCAGGAAGTGAAGTGAGGGAGCTAACCAGGGGCAAGGTTCTAGAAAGCCTTTCTCCTGGAACGCAGAAATTTTGAAATGGATTTTCAGAGAGGCACAGCATCACCAGAGGGTCGTGAGCAGAGAAGTAACAACAGATATTTCACACTCTCGATCTTGGGGCTCTTCTACCACAAAATTAGACTGAACACGATCACTGCAGAGGTTTAGTGAGAGTGGCAAGAGATAACTATGTGAAATGCACAGTCCAGAGCCTGGAACAAAGCCAGGTCTCAAGACATGCCCCCTCTCTTCTTTGCCCTTCTTCACTGGTTAAGAGAGAATCCAGAGGCTTATGTAAACAGAGAGCTTCCTTAAGCACAGATCCTGCTCATCAACCATGTCAACAGGCGAGCCGCAGAGGAACAAAAGCACTTCTAGGAGAAAGAAGAGAAGGGGGAAGACTCATGAACTTCTGCTTCTGGAAATGTCACTGCCGTCAGCCTCGCCATATATTCACAGCCTCGTAACTAACCAGTTACCCAACAGGGCGCCCCTTCTCTTGGCATTTTGCTTCCATCTATTTGCCATTCTCACTTCAGGCAACCAAGTCAGCTCAGTGGGGGCTGCTGGTGTGTCTCCACACCCAGTCACTCCTTGGCCACCGAGGATGGCTGAAGAATGGGAAGCAGCAGGTGGGAGGGCTGCCAGGCACCCAGCAGGGGCGCCATCAGAGCTTACTGCTGCTGAATCACAGCGACAAGCAAACTCCCAGAGCCAGGAGGCCATCTGGTGCTGCTCCCTTTCCAATCCTGGCTCCGAGGCTGATGTTCTACCCCGTCAACAGGAATCCGGATTCTCCTGTCAAACCCTTCTCTGACCGTGATCACTCCCACCTCTCTCCCATACAAACAGTCTCTGCTGGGATAAAAGAGCATAACTGTTAATTTTTATAGAAAGGAGCTCCATCGCTCCCCCACCTCCCTGCCAGGGCATCTAAAGTGGGGGCATGTTCCTCCTTTTCCTGCTGGTCCTCAGCTACAGCACAGCCCCACCACCTGGGCAGCACTCTCAGAAGCTTCTCAGTTCCTAACCAACATCACCTTCCACTCCTTCATGAGTTAAAGACAGAGATCATGGTCAAGTGCAAATAGACGTGTGTCACTGTGGGCAAAGTGAAGAGCTTTCCTCCCTGTGTGAGGGAAAAGGTACCTACAGGTGTTCAACAGGCAACACAGTAACCAAATGACATCCAGTGAAAGTAGCTGCAGGCAGTGTCCCTAAGTAGTGGACAGGTCTAAGGCAGCCCCTTCCCGGAAGCAGCGGGAATGCCATGTGCATGAACCGTCCACGCCACAAGTAAGCAGGCCCAGAGGAGTTTCCCGGTTCTTGTATAAAACTGTCCTGGGAGCCTTCCCAATGTCCTTACGTACAAACAGGGCCCCGCGACGGACTCACCTCTGCAGACTTGTTATGGCAACAGCCCCGAGGAGGGTAGTCAGATGTCAGGGCCTTTGAACAGCTGCTGGGCCTCGGCACTGCCGAGAAGAGCACAGGCAAGCCGAGCGGGACAGCACCCAGGCCTCCTGTGGCTGCTCTGGCTGCAGGACCTTCACAGGAAATACACTGGATCCTGGGGGCAGTGGGCTCGGAAATCTGGCTCCACGGGCAGAAAAGGAGGACTGAGTCAGTGAGGAGGCCAATAGGTTCTGCCATGCTCCCACAGTGGAAGCGGCTCGCTGCCACCTGCCCAGCCAGTGTGCGGGTGCCCAAGTCCCAAACAGGGTGATTTTATTATGACCGAGTATGAGACTATCCATATTAGGTCAGCAAGCCCTCCCCCACAGGCTCCACACCTGAGAATAATAGTCAGGGATCCAAGCACAGGGGGCACAAACGTAGGTCTGAGTTCAAGTCCTGGCTTTACCATGTACTAGACACGTGTTTTGGATGGAGACCTCTAGCACTCGAGTTTCTCATCTAGAAAATGGAGAAACATTAGTACTTTCCCACGGGACTCTTAGGGAATGAAAGAGACGATAAAACAACGCAGCTCTCTCCCTGGGAGCTCTGCTTTCATTCTTTACTATCACGATGATGGTGCACCCTCATTTGCACTGTCCTGACCCCACAAAGACGCTGGCCACATACACAAAGCAGCTCCCCAGTCTGCCCTGGACAAAAGCACCATCATCCACACTGATCACCAAAAAGGGCCCCCACCCCTGGACACCCAGACATTGCCAAATGCTCGAGCTGCCCTAGCCGGTTTGGCTCAGTGGGTCGAGCATTGGCCTGTGGACTGAAAGGTCCCAGGTTCGATTACGGTCAAGGGCACATGCCCGGGTTGCGAGCTCGATCCCCAGTGCAGGGCCTGCAGGAGGCAGCGATCATGATTCTCTCTCATCATTGATGTTTCTCTCTCTCTCTCCCTCCCTCACCCTTCCTCTCTGAAATCAATAAAAATATTTTTTTAAAAAAATGCTTGAACTTGCAGCCCAAGGGAGCGAGGGAGGGAACAGCCTCAAAGCATGCGAGCAAGAGAATGACTGAGTGGGCCCATGTGACAGTGACATGCTACAAGGCGATCCTTCTAGACATGTAAGCCTCACCACAGAGCTGCCGCAGAACCATGTAAATCTCAGGGCAGAGAGGAACGCTATGAAACTATCTGGAGAGGAGAAAACAGACCCTGCACATTATGAGACGGACCCCGTGGCATCCCTGCCTCCTCTGCAGTGTATTCCAACACCGTGGCCTCCTCTCAACACGCTGAGCACAGATGTTGAAGGGAAACCTTAAAACGCCTGGGCTACTGAACGCTCTAGGCAGCTGGTGAACGAGAGCTAAAGACAGCAAAGGCAGCCGGAGGTGCCAAATCAGGAGCTGAAACAAATTCGGTTCACCACGCAAAGCTGAACTTGATAGTTCATTAGAGAAAGATCAAGTGACAAGCAAATGACTCTGGTTCCCCAATGCCCCTGGGACATGTCTTAATTCTCCCAGAAACCTCAGCTGCTTTGCTTACAACTGAGCAGCATTAGAAGGTTTGGAACCTCCACACCCAGGGACCAGGGGTCAAGGGAAACACCTTCCTCATACCTATTTATCAGACAAAGAGGGACATCTTTAGAGAGCACTGTCACAAGACATAGTCCCTATGTTGCTGTGAGAATAGAAAACCTTCATCTCCTGGGGTATTGAATAAAACCTGGGTTTATAAGTAAAGGGGTAAAATTATACAAAAGGTCTCAATTAATTAGGCAGCAGGATGAATTCTACCACCCCAGGTAACATTTACTGGGTATAACTAATGGCAGGTGCAAAGAAATACTAAAATGATGGTCTGATTTTGTTCTCATAATAATTCCCATGTGGTAGATTAATTTTATTGTCCCCGACTTACAAAGAGAAGTTGGGGATTCAAAGAAGTCACAGGACTTGCTAAAGTCCATCACTGAGGAGAGGGTAAGTCTAAGATTAGGACCCAGAGCTCCGGTTCAACTGCCATTTTCCTTAACCAGCTTAAACCTGACCTAGGCAGCCTGCTCAGAGTAGATACTGATACATAAACTCTGCTGACCACAGAAGAAAGCTCTGAGGTTCATGTCAGGTAATTCCCAATCTGCTGAACTGCCGCTTTTCCAGTGAAAGCGAAAAAAAGGTGAACTGCATATTCACTACTCATGCAAAGCTGGCCTTAAATGCCACGTTCTGAATGTCAGGCCAACTACGTGAAAAACTGCACGCATCCAGGGTGTGGAAAGAGCAGGCGGCATCGGAGTCCTATCTTAGGAACCCAGTGTCCCGCTACCCCAGGAATCACAGAAACTCCTGAGCCCAGGATGGAGAGCTGGGATGCCAGCCCTTGCACAGCAAGCACGCAGAGCAGAGAGAGGGGACATGGGCGAAGACCCATCACACGCCTGCCCGGTAGACCAAGCATGTCAAACTCAAAGGCTAACACAGGCCAAATAAACAAGGTTTAAAAGTTTATGTGGGCTACAAAAAAACAAAAGCTTCAATTTTCATAGAAACTACTAGAGGCCCCAGTGCACGGGTGGGGTTGGGCTGTCCTGCCCCGATTGGGGGCGGGGCCAGGCAGGGGGAGGGGCCACAGGTGGTTGGCCGGCCCCGCCCCCTGGTCGAACTCCCAGTTGAACTCCTGATTGAACTCCCCGTTGAGGGGACAATTTGCATATTAGCCTTTTATTATATAGGAGGATAATGTTTTCTCCCTGACATGTGGCATCTCTTCTCTGCTTCTATCTTTCCTACTTCGGGGGAAATCTTGTTCACCATAATTACTTTCAAAACTGACCCAAGGTGAATGTCAGTAATTCTGGATCTGACAGGAGACTTATTTCCTTTCATAATTGTAAATAACTGCGGTTATATTGGCTGGGCCGCAAAAATATTTGTTGTGGACCGTGAGTTTGACATGCTTGCTGTATTCACTGGTCTCTCCGGAGGAAAACCTAATGGGTCTGAAGGGGGCCGAAATTAAGTCTATGCTACTGGAACCTGCAGCTAAACACACACAGCTCTGATTTGCTCTCAAGGTTTAACCAGTAAATTCCCACTAGATTTTTTTCCCTATATATTACTAAGAAAATGTTCAAATGTACAATAAAGTTAAACGAAGTTTTTAGTCAACACGTGCACGCTCACCGCCTAAATGCTTTCACTGCCATCACCAAGCAGGCACACAGGTGAGGCAGGCGAAACATCCTCACCAAAGGAGAAGGGTGAGGCAAGGCACTGTAGCGACAGTACCAGTCCATGGCCAATCGGTTCCTCACAGCGTGGAAAGTCCTTGCTGTGCTTGGCCCCAAGCACGGGGACCCTAGACCACTGCTCCGTTCATTAGACAGGCAGCTGCGAGGCGGCACCAGAAGCCCCAGGCCTGCACAGTCTCTGCAATCTCGATTCAGAAACGGGCACCAGGTTTAGACTTTAGGCCCATGGATTTCAGTGACTGCTAAACCGAGGGGAACTTGGGGGTCATCCAGTGAAATTTTATCTTTTATTTTTTCACTTGAGGCAAGTGAAACCCAAGACGCTAAATGCATGTCCAGAGTCACATGTTAGCAGGGAATTTAGAACCTTCCAATAAACCACCTTGAGTCTTCCCAGCAATTTTTTGGGTCGATGACAGACAGAAACTAAGAAAAGCAGGAAGGGAATCCCTTGAAACTGATTATTCCAAACAGGCCTAGAAAACAGAGTCCAGATGAGTAAAAGGTAGATGTATTCTGTCATTCTTTAAATCTGGGAAACACCCACGTTACCTTCTAATACTAAGAATGGTTCCTTGGCCAAAGTTCCAGGGAGATCATTCTTGTAGGTGACAATATCAAAAAGTTTCAACACATGATGAAACAGCTTCAAAGTGTAACAACTTTTACCCTCTTAGCCTCTGCTTGTGCCATAAAGTAATTCTGCCCCATAAGATTTTTTCAGTCTAATTTCACAACTTGGAAGCAGGTCTGAGAGGCAGTGCAGGCCTACTGTGCATGGCAGGAAACTTCGGTAACTGATAAAACCCCTGGGAATCCGCAAGCACTGGCTGAGCTCCTGTAGCAAGGACTGAGGTGCCCAGCCCTGGGGGGCCGCAGTGATTATGCCAACAATGTCCTCCCTGCCCATCCCAATTAGCACCACTCCAGGCCTGCCCCACGGCTTGTGAAAAACACTGTGGCTGCTGTGGGTTCACCCTGAGCTGGAAATTACTTTGCCAATAACACAGAACAATACTTCCCACTAAACAACAGCAAAGGCTGCCCCCATGGTGGCCCCGGTGTCATTTCTTTCATGTGGAGCATTTCTTCTGGGCTTGGAAGACAAAGGACAGGACTCCAGGGACAGCCAGGGCCACAAAAGGCAGACAGCACTTCTCTGCCCCCCAGAACTCCGCCTACAATGCTATCTTTGATCTCAGTCTTCCTGGATTCTGTTTTCAGCCTACAGCTTGACAAAAGCTTTTAGGAGCAAATGTCTGTGACAATTTTTTTTATTTTTATTTTTTTACTAAAAGAAAAAAAAATTACTTAGTGAGAACTCTGGAGAACAACCGTTTTTGCAAACACTCTGCCTTCAGCACCTTAGGTCACTAAAAATACCATAACCAAAGCTTGGTTCCTAAAGGACTGTCTTAATATGACCATGCATAGCTGGTAATTAAAACACACACACACACACACACACACACACACACACACACACTTATTGATATACTCAACAATCTGGATGATTCACCTGAAAAATCAGACTGAATGAAAAAAAGGCAATTCCAAAAGGTTATTACTGTATGATTCTATTCTATTCAGTATCTTCACTGTGGTGGTAAAAAAAAAAGGGGGGGGGAGGATTGATAAAACTGTATAGAACTTAATACATCCACATGTGCACGCACGCGCACACACACACATATAAGAAAACGGGAAATGTGAATCTGAGTAAAACAGCTGGATTGTATCAATGTCAATATCCTGGTTGTGATATTACACTATACTTCTGCAAATGTTTCCACTGGAGGCACTCCCCAGTTAACTAGCAAAGGTATACAACTACACATAAAGCATCAGTTATCTCAAAAGTTTTAATTTAAAAAATGAGCTACATTTCTATGCCCTGGGGGGTGGGGGGGGCATTTCCCCCCTAATAGCAGAAAAAGAATCATCTAAGAATCTATGACAGCTGAAAAGACAAGCCCAACTGTCAGGAGAAGGAATATGGTGATTAAGGACATTAACATTTAGGGGAAGGATTCCTTCTCAGTCTAGCACTCTTATCAACTGTCTCAATTTCACATTCTACCTTGAGACAGAGCTTTTCACTCTGAAACGTGCATAGAATGTTTCCTTCTCTGTATCTCAGCATATTTAGTAACATGACAAAACAATCACACCTGAGTTTATGCATTGATATCCAAACTGGGATCCCTGAGTGTTTTTCCAGAGTTTACAGAATTTTAAAAGGAAATGATAGTTAATGCGTCCTATGATCAAAATTGAAGACACAAAACAAGAGCAGTTACTAAGTCCAGGTCATCAGTTCTACCACTGTTCAATATGCTGCTCATTTACCAAATTTTCCGTTCCTAAATTTTCTTGTGTGTTTAAAAAAAAAAAAAATCAAGAATCTTGACCAGTTCAGTAGTTGACAAACCAGACTCCTCAGGACCTAGCAGGCACTCTGGGCTGTCCACCACGGCCTGGACCAAGAAGCTCTCCTATGTCCGTGTACACGGCTCCCTTGTGATTTTTACTTGAACAAAGGTCTGCATTCCTAAAGGAAGGAGGCGAAGGGGAACAGGTGTGTGGGAATAGGTAAGGCTTTATTTTATGATGGCTCTGATTTGTCCTGGAGGTGACATTCTATGATTTTAGGTAAAGGATCATTTAAAATCAGACCTGGATTTAAACCTCCACTCTGTGATGTAGTAACACTGTGACATGAGCTACTTAATAATCATCCTTGGGACTCAATTTCCTCATTCCTACCAATTTATATAGATTATTAATTACAATGAGAAAAATCTCCTTCAGGTCTTAAACCAGGCGTGGGGAACATCCATCCGGCCTGCAGGCCGAATCATTTGGTCTGGCCCTGCCAAGGCAACTGCAGGCGGGACTCTCAATACAATAAATCTAGGAGCTTTTTTCATAGCAACATAATTTTTAAGTTGGTAATTTTGTACGGCCCGAGAATGATGTTATAAATATCCAAATGGCCCTTGGTAGAAAAAAGGTTCCCCACCCTTGTTAAACAATGCCTGGCACATAATTGATATGTACTAAATCAGCGGTCACCAACCGGAGGTCTGCAGACCACTGGTGGTCCGTGAGGTCTGAAAGGTTGGCAAGTGCTGTACTAAATGATCAAAAGTATAAATGATAAAAATCTATAATAATAAAAGCATAATATGCTAATTACTGGTAGACCAGACGTCCTTCCGGACAAAGCCAGGGCTCTGAGGGCCAAGGCAAGCTGCCCCAGCAGGCTGCAGCAGGTGGGTGGAGCCTCCCTCTGCAAGGGAAGCTGGGTCCCAGGTCCCTGATGCTGGCGGCCGGAGGGAAGCCTGGGTTCCGGATGTCAGAGAGAAGTCGGTGCCGGCAGCCGGGGAAAGAAAGGCCTACTCTTGCATGAATTTCGTGTATCGGGCCTCTAGTATTCTGATAATAAAGAACCTATGCATCTTTAAATATTTAAAAAAAGCATTACTATTAAAATGTATTTAAAATAGAATTATTTTGAATAAGAAGATTATCATTCTTTTTTTCTTCAATAGATTAGACTTTATTCCACTTAAAGTTTTGTTTTTCAAACTAACCCCTAAAAAAGTTATAGAGACACAACAATAAAAATATAAATAGTCATTCAGGAAATTTTTGACCCCATCTTCTAATTTTTTCATCACAACCTGCATATGCAAATCACCAGAAGTGATATTTCCTAAATCAGGAAAAGCAAAGGACAGTTTTTATGTTAGTGAACAACATATTAAAAGGAGTTTGTAATGAACTAGTTTTCCATGCTAGATATAAACATTCTCGTTATCACCTTTAAAATTCAACTTATAGTCTTCTCCAATGGCACATGAAGGCATCAGAATTGAAAGTTAGGGTATTTACTTTTCCTGGTAAAAGTAGGAACTGGCCTGCCATAATTTCAGCTCCCACAATGGGCATCTCATGACCTATTTCCAACAGAAGCCACAGATAATAACAAGAGCTTCTTAACCAGATAATAAAGCATGTATCTCTTCAAAAAACCACATATGTAACAACCTAATACCCTAGGAAATGTAAAAAAAGCAAAAAAAAAAAAAAGCATTATTCTGTACTGCACTGAGAAAGGAATCGACACATTAAATAATGTTACTTGGTTTACTCCAACTAGGCTAGGCTCTTTGTATTATAAACACTGTATTGATTATAGGTTTGTTTTTTACACTAAGTAGCAAATTTTTACTCGCTTTTAAGAATAAAATTGGCAGTAGAAGCAGTGTTACAGCAGATATCCTTTTACAAGAAATAAAAGAGTTTGTAATACAGTTAATAAAAATGGACAGCAATGCATTGTCTCCTAAAAGCACCTCCCAGGCCAGCTCTGCAGGAGCGCCTGAGAGCAGTGCCACCTATTGTTGCAGAGCAGCATCTGTGTGTGTGGTTTTCTTGCTCAGTCCTGCAGGGAAGCCAAGAGTCCCACTGTCTTTCCAAAGATAGAGTGTTTACTTTCCTTCCTGCTGTCTTGGCACTTCTCACACGAAAATACTAATGGACCACAGAGAACATGACCTTTAAAAACGTATTACAACCCACTTAAAGCTTGCACCAGTTCACCCAGTGGACTTGACACACTGGTGATTTTTGCCCCTGAGGCATCTGGCAAAGTCTGGAGGAACTCACAGTTGTCAAGATTGAGGTGTGTGTGCTACTGAATTCTAATAGATAGAGGTCAGAGATGCTGCTAAACATCCTACAATGCACAGGACAGCCCCCCACCCCACCCCCAAAGAATTATCCAGCCCAATGTCCCAAGTGCTGAGGCAGCCAGGTTTAACCAAAACCAGTATCATCTCTTCTCCTGGAAAGAGAAAGCCATATTTGATTGCAGAAAATACAAAGCCAATTTCAGAAACCCAACATTCCCCAGCAATATACTGATTCAAAGTGCATAAAACATTAGGGACTACATCAATCTTCCCAAGATTAGTATGAAGACACCAGTGCAGCACCAATTAGCAACTTAGAATTCAACCACTTAGAGAAAATAAAGCAACATTGGCTAAGTAGTTTCCCAGCTTTACAACCCATAAGACCTCAACCTGAATTTGTGACTGCTCTCCAGGCTGACTCTTTAAGTAGAATTACCTAGCCACACTCAAGAACTGTCACTGTCAGCATGGTGTGATGGGGCATCTGTATCACCATTCGGTCATCTCCTCCCTCCCATTGATAGCAGACATCATTAATCAAAGTCAGAATCTTCCTCACATGGTGTTCCAGGCCATGGGGCTGGTGTGGGAGATGCTGTCTTATCTGGCCTTCGTGATGGCATGTGATTTCAGGAGGGGTGGGTTCAAGTCCTGCCTTAGCCACTGGAGGGCTGTGTCAATGTAAGCAAGTCACTTAATCTCCTCTGGGTCTATGTCCCTCATTACATAACACTCAGTAAGGGTCTTTTAACTCTAATTCCAAACAAGATGTTGTACTACGAGCCTTCTGGAGTAATGAACTGCCAAACCACCAAATGCTCAGTGTATGAATTGATGTGAAGGGAGTGAAGAAGAACGATTAGACATACACAGGAGTGAGAGTAGGGTGGGAATTGACTGGAAAACGAAATGGCCAACAAAAAAGAGGGAGAGGTGTTTTATCTTTAGAAATAAAGGAATCCTATATAATAAAAGCCTAATATGCTAAGTGTCCGGTCGTCCGTACAACCAATCAAAGCGTAATATACTAATGATATGCTAAGGCCGCTCAACCGCTCACTATGATGTGCACTGACCACCAGGGGGCAGACAGTCGACCGGTTTACCAGTTGCTATGACGTGCACTGACCACCAGGGGGCAGGTGCTCCGACCAACAGGTTAGCTTGCTGCTGGGGTCTGGCCAATCGGGACTGAGTGAGAAGGGCCACACACACCCTGGAGCCCTCCTGTGGTCCCTCCCCGGCTGGCCAACCTCACGCGTCCCTCCTTGGCCCCGATCATGCACCGGTGGGATCCCTTGGCCTGGCCTGCACCCTCTCACAATCCGGGACCCCTCGGGGGGGATGTTGGGATGTTGGAGAGCCGGTTTTGGCCTGATCCCGCAGGTCAGGCCGAGGGACCCCACTGGTGCACGAATTCGTGCACCGGGCCTCTAGTAGCACATAATAGAGAAAATGCACTGGAATTTACTTTGTAAGGCCTCAGCATGCGTCACACTGTCATGGAGCAGTACTGAGTCTGTGATTTAAGTGATTTAACCTCTCTCTGAGGGTCAGTGTCCTAACATACAAAGGGGGCTGATTCCTCCTGCCTGACCCTCCTCACAGGACTTCCTCTAGATTAATTACTAAATCTTCACTGGCCCCAAGGGCAGCCTGACTGAGTAATTGATGAATTCCCCGCACTACAAAGTATCACAGAGCTACAAAGCAAGTTCCAGGGGTTGGCAACAACCTGCAGTACTGCTCAGAGTATGTTCACAAGAAGCTAGCTGCAGAGGGAAGGGTACACCATAACCCCATAGTTATAAGCAATCAGAGAATGAACCAAAGACATGTGAATGCTTAAGTGCGCAGGAAATGAGAAAAAAGTGTGGAAGGATGCACCCCAAAATGCTGAGCACAGAAGTTGAATGGAACAGCAGGAGTGGCAAAAAGAAGAATTAAATTGTGTATTAGACTGAGGGGGTCATTTCAGCATAACTCGCCCTTTTGGTTTATTCTTATGCTACAGCTTAGAAGACTAATCTTATCATTTAAAAAATATTTTTAAAAATTCTTGGTCTTAGATTAGAGACTACCAGGGAGTGGGGGAGTAGGCAATGGGGAGTGGCTGCTCATGAGCATGGAGTTCCCACGTGGGGGATGAAGAAGTATGGAGCTATCAGGGGTGAGCAAACTTTTTGACTCGAGGGCCACAATGGGTCCTTAAACTGGACCGGAGGGCCGGAACAAAAGCATGGATGGAGTGTTTGTGTGAACTAATATAAATTCAAAGTAAAAGAGCGGAGGGGAGAGCAAGAGAACCGGATAGAACAGCCGGATCCGGCCCGCGGGCCGTAGTTTGCCCAAGGCTGAGCTAGATAGTGGTGCCCGGTGCATCAACCTGTGCATGCCCTGAGTGCCACTGAATTGTACAGTGTAGAATGGTTACAATGTTAAAGTTTATGTTATGTGCACTTGACCATTTTAAAAATTCTTGTTCTGAATGTTCTATATGGGCAAAGAGACTGAGACCAGAGCGCTAGCCCCCCACCAGTAGATATTAGAGCAATAAAGGAAACGTCTGGAACAGAAGGAAGGGAACTCTGAGAGCGTCTAGGAATGAGAAGGGGAGGTGTGCCCGGGGAGGTGTGCTCGGGCATCAGCTTCTCCCTAACTCAAGGGAAACCCAAGCCCAGGTTCCACTCCTGATGTGCAGCAGTTGTCTCACCCCGAGCTTCACTGGTTTCATGTCTGTCAAACCCAAGGTCCCCAGAACCCCCAGCGAGACAGGGTTCAATCAACCTGCAGCTTTCAGCCTCAGCGAGCTCCCTGTTGTGAGGCATGGAGCACTTTTCAAACCAAGAACTTGGGAAGTAAAAGTGTGAAATTGCTGTAATGGCAAACGTGCTTTTATTTTAAAAGGTCTACCCTATTACATTATTTTATATCCCTATCTAAAGCATTACAGAACTATAAAGAGTACGTGACAAACATTTTAAAGCTATTTCAAGTCTTTCTTCAAACTGAGTTTTGAAGTTTTACGTGGAAGACCAAAATACAGAGAAGTGACATTTGTAAGGCTCCGGGGAACCACAGAATTCTAGAACACACTTTGAAAACCAACAGACCTGGGAAGAGCCCTGCTGTTTAGAAGGGGGGTGACAGCACCTCCGTGGGCACCAGGACAGCGTAGGGGGCATGTTTACAAAAGACTGAAGGTGTGCGTTGCAGTGAGTTGACCTCAAAACCCATGGTTCTCAGCAAATCACTTCGGAAAATTCTAATAGGAAAAAGAAGGGCAGAGATGAAAGAATGGAGTCCAACTGTCCAGCTGTGAAATCTTTATATCCTACTGCTGTCCCCCTCCCCGCCCCGGGGTTCATGGAGTAAGGTCAGCAGCTACAACGACAAGAGCTCAGCAACCTGTCGAGGGCCCTAAAAACAGATCTAGGCAAGGAACACACACGACAAGGCTTACTGTCAAAGTGAGAACCGTACCTTAACCATGCTCCTTCCCACGCCATGAAAACAGGCAAAAACAACCACAGCCATCTCCAAAACACGTCATACCTCTACAAACCAGCTTCACTACAGAAATTAATGCAAATATTTAACTCTGTCAGAAAAAAACAAAAACCTAAAACAGATGGAATTTTGAATCTTACATTCAAAAGGGTAGCATGCAGATACAGCTTCAGCTTTCTCGGTAAGCCAGAAATGTCAAACACCCCTCCCTGTGGCCCTGGCCGCATTCTCTTCCTCTACACACCCCACATCACTGACTGTCAGGACACATGCTTCTCCAGGGAGTGGTACCTGACACCTGATTTAAAGCTGGTCGAGTGCTGACCACTCAGATAGCTCAGATTACAGCTGTGTCTGACCATTAGCTGTCCACTAGAACAGCTCTTCATAAGCCTGCAGATTGCTATATAATAGTGCACTGTAGTCTTCCTAATAGAACACGTTTAAAAAAAAAGTGTATAGACATATATTTATAGATCTCTATCTATCTATATATAGGGAGACACACACACACACACACACACACACACACACACACATTCATGAGGTTATGAACCTTATGAGAAAAAAATCTCCGTGTTTTGAAATGGAGTATAGGGTTGGGGAAGGGAAATGAATTAATAGAGGGAACAGAGAAATGTCTTACATATCTTCCCTCATTAACTTCTCACAACACATAGACTGAAATAGGTAAAATCAGACCCCTTTTATAGAAGAGAAAAAAAAATGAAACAAATCCACCTCAAAGTGGCTTAAAGCAGACAAAACTAAGGGGCAAAGGCTGCCTGGCTCCCCAACAGAAATGCTCAGGCGCCTTGTGTGTGAGCATGGCACTGCTACATCCCGCTGGGTCTCCCATCACAGCGCCCTCCTCCTGCCCGCTCACTTCTGCTTCCAGGCTCTGGCAGGCAGGACTTCCCTGTGAGGAGCCCCAGGAGCTCCCAGTTGACACTCCAACAGTCACAGCACCCGCAGCAGAGAGGGCTTCTGGTCACTTGAAGAAAAGTAGAGAACTGAGTCTCCAGTCAAAGCACTAAGACCCTGAACGCCCAGGCCTGGGTCCCTCACCCACTCCTCGAGCCCCAGAGAAGAAACAGCTCACCCAGGACGCAGTGACCTGGAGAAAGGGCAGGAGGGCACAGGTGTTTCTCAAAGCCTTTTCATGCCAGAGCTTGCCTGGCGCCCTCCATTGCTTCTCAATTGCTGTGCAACAAAATCCGCCCAAACTCCGTAGCTTAAAACATCAGTGCACATTTACTATCTGTCACCGTCTCCATAAGGCCAGTATTTGACAACGGCTCAGTTGGCTGTTTCTGGCTCCGGGTTTCTAATGAGCTGCAACCAAGATGTCAGCTGGGCCTGCAACCACCTGAGGCTCAACGTGGACTGGACCATCCATCTCCGAAGTGGCCCAGTCACCTGCTGGCAAACTGGTGCTGGTTGCTGGCGGCAGCCTCACTTCTTTCCATGTCCCCTGATCGGTGGTCAGCTTGCTCCAGAGCAAAGAACCAGTGAGAGTGGCCATACGCTCTCTGGCCTGGTCTCAGAAGGGACAGCACAGTGAACAAAACACACGCAAGTCCCTGTCCTTGCAGCTTACATTCCACTGAGGGAAGCGGACAGTGAGTAAGACGAAGGAATAAGTACATGAGTGCTGAGTTCAAGAGAGAAATAGTAAAGCAGAAGTTATGAGACTATGGAAATTTTGAATATGGTGTGTGCCAGCACTGATCCTCAATCCCAGTATTCACACCGAGAGTCACAGCTGGGCAGTGTGACCGGCAGAACATGGCAGGAGTGACAGCGTGTAACTTCTAACAGGGTGAACCGAAGGCCCTGCCCCGCACCTCTGTGGGACTCAGCTGTCAGTGCTCATAAGAAGCAACATATTTATACCAAGGAACTCATCTCTATTATAACATCGCTGAAGCTGGAGGTGACAGCATCTGACTGGGTTTTTGAAAAGTCTGTTCAGGTAAGGAAACCTAATTGTGCAAGAGGCTGCATCGGCACATAGACCTGCATCTGAAGGCCAGCTTCCGTTTTTAAATTCTTTTCCCTGTCACTGAGCCCATCTTATAATCACGGTACAACCTGCTCGAAATAAAATCCAGCAGGAGAGACTCCCAGGAGAGGTCAAGGTAACCCTGGTACAACGTTAGAACTCACCACAAAAACCGAAAGTCGGAGCCTTGGAAAAGCAAGTAAACAACCAGCAAAGTGCCGCCCTCGCAAAGATTTTGTCCAGGGCAGGGAGGAGGCAGAGAGAGAAAAACAGGACCTAGCACTGTCTTTACACATCGTAGAAAGAAGGCTGTCAATACAGAGGGCTTTGTTAAACTCTCCAAAATCTAGTCAAAAACTTATCGGAAATCTTTTCCATCGACCAAAAATGCAGTCCAATTGTGTCCATCCTGTATTTGTTATCAATTATTACATAACAAATTACTTCAAATTTGGTGGCTTAAAACCACTAACATTTGTTACAACACATTTCTTTCTTTCTCCCCCTCCCTACCCCCGCCAGATTTTGTTGTTAATCCTCACTGGAGAATATTTTCCATTGATTTTTAGAAAGAGTGGAAGGGAGGGAGGGAGGGAGGGAGGGAGGGAGGGAGAGAGAGAGAGAGAGAGAGAGAGAGAGAGAGAGAGAGAGAGAGAGAGAGAGAGAGAAACATCAATGTGAGAGAAACACATCGATTGGTTGCCTCATGCATGTGCCCTGACCAGGGCAGGTTATTGAGTCTGCAACTTAGGTATGTGCCCTTGACTGAAATCGAACCTGGGACCCTTTCAGTCCATAGGCTGATGCTCTAATCTACTGAGCCAGACTGGCTAGGGTGCTACATCATGTTTTGAGAGCCAGCCAATCTAAATAACCGTAATCAGAAAACATTAGTAAATTATGCGAGGTTATCATTTCTTAAGCACACTTTCCAATTTTTTACTTTCAAAATGATGCCATCGAAGGCCAAAGAGAAAAGAACAAACTGATTGTGGAGCCAAACCAGAACCCCCATCAGAATACTTCTCTGTCACTGGAAATAAGTGGCCAGGAACCCATCAAGAACAGTCTCACAGTGCCAGGCCTCCTGATGCCAATTCTCAGGTACTTTGAAATTCCAATGTGATTTATATACACTTCACCTTAATCTAATTTTTTTGAAACTGGATATCATACTTAATTCAAACAACCAGTTCCCCACCATGTGAGTAAACATGCATTACATGTGCAAACCAATCTGAAAAGGACAGGTGCTAATGAATCCAGCTGTGAGATGAGATGGGACACTAGTCAGGGGAGGTGGATACCGAGGTTTCTGGCCGCTGGCAGCTGTATCCCTCCTCCTGCTCAAAGCAGGTGGGTTTCCTTTGGCGTTACTAGGTTTTCCCGACTAGATCTTTTCTTAATGGACCATTTAAGCAAGGTATGCATTCCCGTTTCCCTTCACTAGGCCCATCATACAACCCGGAGACCTTTAAACACCAGCAGTGAAAATAGCTTAGGAGCAGACCATTCCCTGAATGGAACCCTTTCTGAGCTGGGTTTTCAGCTTTCCTAGAGATTTCACCAGCTCCCCCGTCTTCCTGCACCAAAGTCTCTGCTTATGCTTAGCCAGAGTAGCCCGTGTTGTCTGTGACACCGACCGGCATGGCGCTAAGATGATCTGGTATTACTTGTGGGCTCGGTGGTAGTCTCAGGCAGCAGCTGTCCAGCAGCCGGGCACTGTGCTGTCGGTGAGCGGGCAGGAAGGGCCTTATTCCCAGGCTGAGAGGAGCCCCTACGTGGCACCGACGCCTCGGTGCTGTGCCCTCTGGATACCAACTGACAGCACGCACCCACGTCAGCTTCCGTTTACCAGTGCATCACAGGGAACCCAGAATGGCATCTACATTCCCTTCTATCCTATTTCATACAAAGGTTTTGCTTTGCCAAAAGGGTTCCTAAAACATTTGCAGTGTCTGTCAACATTTGAACTGTACAAGGAAACATTGTAGACAGATGTTCAGTCAAGGATCAACCTTAATGTCAAGAATATATAAAAAATCCAAACCTCTAATAATGGAGAAGCAAATACACAACCACAGAATAGCCACAATGACAAAGTACTACCTAGCAGTACTTTCAAAATAAATACATAAGAACTAAGCAAACAACATACACAAGGTACAAATAGGCCAAACATCAATTTTTAAAAGTAGGATATTTATACACACATTATATATACACACAAACATGTTATACCCTCTATCTTTAAAAATAAAAGAACAACAATGTAAATATTTCCCAAGGGGATATGAAGATACTTTGTATGCACATTAAAAGCAAACTACATTCACAAAATCAGTGATAGTTTTTATCTGGGAGAGGGAACAAGGAAAAGGGTCTGGGATAGGGAACAAGTAGGGAATGAGATTTGTACAAAACATTTCTTTTTTAACCAGGAGAATATAACAATAATTAAAAATTAGTCCTAAAAATATTACAACCAGAAAAAAAAATTTTTTGAGCCTGAAAATGTTTAATTCAGCTTAAGTTAACTCAGCTATTGGAACTTTTCAGAAAGCAGAAGAAAATATAAAAAGAGCATCAGAGTCCAGGCACAAAGCCTACGGTGACCCTAGTGCTCAGTCCTTAGGTAAACCTGGGACTGTCCTATAAATAGCTTTGGCTAAGCGCAGTCACCTTTTGACTAGTGTGTAGGCTTCCCTCATATATCATTGTGTCCTATTAGTACATCACATTCGCTCCACTAACAGTGAGCAGTACCTGGGCCTCAGGAAGCCACAGCCAAGTGCGTTCTCAGCACGGAGGGTGCAATACCTTATTTTATTTCAAATTCATTTTCCAGGCCAAGTTCTCAAATAGTTTAAATCATGGAGTGCTCTTTTCCCTCAACTGCACATGTCTTTTTGCTACATTTCTAGTTAATAAAGGAAAGCCCTGTAAAATTATTCATGAACTTCCTATGTGGCAGGTTCCAATAATTTATTCAGTCGAGAAATACACAAATCAAACCATCTGCCATTAAGCTGATTTGAAAGCACTAATTGTGGCAGTGGTTTCATGGAGAATGTTATCTACTTCCATCCTGTACACACTTAGGAGAAACTGTGGTTTCCTGTTCCAGGGTGTTGTCCAAAAAACGACTCCACAGAAGTCTGCAAAAATAATCCTTGGCGTTTTGTTTCCAGAGGAATATTGGAGTGTTTCCCGCTGAGAAAGGAAATGGGCTTGTCCAGGCTGCACAAGGCCCCATGTGCTCCCAAGACTGCAAGAACAAACACAACTTTGCATTTAACAATGTTTCACAAACTCGCCCTTTCTCAAGCTTCCTAGCAGGGGGCCTGTGCGGTGACATCAGATGAGCTTCATGTTCTTCTCTAGTCAGTAGATCAGTTCCTCAGATTCCTCACCTTGGTTAGAAAATGGGATAATATCTGCCTCTTTATAAGATGTATTATAAGGATTAAAATGAATGCACTGTGCTTAGCAGATGCCCTGCACACAGTAGGGCACCATAATGGTTTTATATATAACACACCCAGATAATTTTTCAAAAATAGGTATTAGATTGAGTCTAACACAGCTCAAGACACAGTACATTGAGCTATGTAGGAAAGAGCAGCTCTTTCTGTTCCATATTCATTACAGCAATGACTTCAGCTTACTAGAATGCCTAATGAATAAAAAAATCTGAAATAATTCTAATATGAAAAGATAAAATAATTGTTCAAGATCCTATTAGTTGCTATAAAATATATACTACAGATATTCTAAAGTTTAAAAAGGTAAAAAATGGGGTATGGAGTAAAGGGGGTCAATTGGAAAAAAAAATACAAATAAAGGGGACAACTGTAACACTTTCAACAATAAAGTATTTAAAAAAAATCCTATCTAATAAAGAGGGAATATGCTAACTGACCATCACTCCGTCACAAAGATGGTTGCACCCACAGCTGAAGCCAAGTTCCCATAAGGAGTCTTAACGAGCAATCACCAGGGACCTGAGGCTACAGCCTCCTTCACCCTGTGGGGCTTGACAGAGGACCTCAGGCCACGCCCCCCACCCGGCGGGGCTTGTCGGGGGACCTCAAGCCGCATCCCCCACCCGGCAGGGCTTGACGGGAGACCTCAAGGTGCGCTTCCCGTCCTGGTGCTGGGCTAGGGGACCTCAATCTGCTCCCCCCGTCTCAGCGCCAGGCTGGGGGACCTCAGGCCGCACCCCCCCCCACCAGGTGGGGCTTAAAGGGGACTTCAGGCTGAGGATACGTCCCTTGCCCGGCGGGGCTTAACAAGGGTGGGACTGGCCAGGTCTGGATCTAGCCCAATGGGGGCGGGGGCTGGCTGTGTCTGGGTTTCACACGATTTTGAGGCCCATGTGGGTGGGTGGGGACTTGACTCTGGGTCCCGTGGTGCACCCCAGACTCTGACAGAAGGAAGGTTTTCATATACATTTTACTAATTTTCTTTCATCTCTGACATTTCTATTATAGAGAAAGGGCAAATAGCAATATTAAATTATTTCCTCTAATTAATCCCCTTTTAATGTGCACGAATTTCGTGCACCAGGCCACTAGTAAAAGGTATAAAATGCAAACATTCCTTCAGCATTTTCCCTTTCATCCTGACTCACTGAAAGCCACGTTTGCCAACAGAGGCATTTCAGTGAGAGGAGCGGCTGGGGGTCAGATGCACACAGTTCTGTCTTGACCAGAGACAGGGAGAGCCCACCTAGCATGCAAGGCACTGCCTCTTGAAAAAAGGGCAAAGACTGCAGAGAGGATGGTAATTTCCCCCATTAGAGGTCACAACCGCCTGCGGCAAGTCCACATCCCCATCCGGGAGGAGGAGCAATCCCCACAGGGAGGTGCTCCCCTCTCCACCTGCCTGCAAGGCTTTTCACTGGCAGCCAGTCCTGAGCCACCCAAGACAGCTTCCCTGGCACTCGCTTTCCAGCCAAAAGAAAAGGGGGTACAGAGAGTTTGGTAATGTGCCCTTGGCCATGGCTGGGAACTCGAAAAGGCTGCAGGGCCCCTGTACACCCTGCAACAGCTGGGAGAGTCGAGCAGCAAACCCTCCTCTGCCCGTCTATTTGCAGCTCACGGAATGGGCGAGGAGTCGCTGCAAACACTTTGTGCGTTCTGCAGAAGGAAACGGGAAAGCAGAGCTGGATACAAAGGGGAGCTCTACAGACAGAATGTGATGCTGCTCAGAGCTGAACTGCGGAGCAGAGGCAGAAAGTCTTCCTGCACAGAGGACCAGGCTCTGGGCCACTTGCTCCATCGCCTCCAGAACAGGAAGTCCTGCCAAAATCTGGCTGGCTGACCAGCCCAGAGTTAATGCAGAGCTTTTTTTCTTCTTTCCTTTAAATCATTTATGTGTTTTGCTCTGAATTTTAGGACAAAGAACATACTTCATATAACCCATTCAACCTTTCGTCCTTTTTTAGCTGAAGCTCTAAAAGCTATGAGCAGCCTTAAATGCCCCCAAAAGTACTGTCCGGTGGAAGTGTCCGCAGGGAGAGCCATGCAATGCGGCGCCAGCCACGTGTGGCTGTTCTCTCTGAACTTGGAAACATGGCTAGCAACACAGCTGGCGGGACTCTGTGCAGTCACTGCGAGGGCTGCATAACAGAAGTACAACGTGGGTGACTTACAGAACTGAAATCTGCTGCCGCACAATTCTGCAGGCTAGCAGTCCCAGCTCACGGTGTGGACAGGGCTGATTCTTCTGAGGACCCAGAGGAGATCTGCCCCAGGCTTCTTTCCTCGTCTCTGGTGGTTTGCAGGCAATCTCTGGCACTCCTTGGCTTGTAGAAGCGTCACCCTAACTTCTGCCTTCATGTTCCAATGTTCTCCCTGTGTGTGTGTGTGTGTGTGTCTGTGTCCAAATTTCCCCTTTTATACAGCTGCTAGCCAAACTGTTAGGGGCTCACCCTAGTCCAATCTGATCTCCTCTTAACTAATTACATCTGCAATGGTGCTATTTCCAAATAAGATTATGTTCTGCACTACTGGGGGTTAGGACCCCAACATATAAATTTGGGGGAGAACAGAATTCAAAACAAAAGACTGAGGAACTTATTTTTACTTCATTCTGATTAATTTGAATTTAAATGGCCCAAGTGGCTAGCATCTACTGCACTGGACAACGCAGCCACCAAAACATTTCCTCTTGAACTGCCCTCCTGCACCCAGGGCGCAGGCTCTGGTTGCAGCTCTGTGCACGGAAGGTACTGTCACCATCAGTAACCCACGCAGGAGGTCTCAGTTCACAGAGTAAGTACTTGTAATCTGTTCAAGGTAAAAGAGCCTCTAAGTCAGGACGTGCATCAGGGCCTGGAGATTTCTCACTTCAAAGCCTTCCCAGCAGCGCTTCCTTTACGATTGTACTTCGGGACCTGTCCTGGGACAGGACACAGTGCCACAGATGATTGCATTCCTAGCTGCCTCTATGTGAAGACAATTCACCACTCAAATACCAATTGCTATTACAGGGATTAATTACTTGCTATTGTACCATGTTGGCTCTTAATAATGTAACAATAATTATCTCTTAAAGAGTACATGTATAAATAATATAACAATTCAAATTTTTACAGCATTTATCAGATGTTAGACACTGACATGAGCATTTTATGCAGATATTCTTCAGTCCTGACACTAATTACTGCTATTATCCCTATTTAATAGATGAGCAAACTGAGGCTTTGAAAGGTTAAAGTGATTGGCTTCAGATAACAAAGCAAATAAATGGACCCCAACTCACATCTGCCTGGATTCCAGTCTCTCTCCCTGACCCACTCTGCCATATGAGTACATACAACTTATTAATACATATGCTTATGTACCAATAAAAATAATGGCAAACACATTACGTGACATGAAGATTTTCACAGACTCCATGCGATGTTAACACGGAAAACGCAAACCCTTTCTTTCCTAATATTCCACAAGCTACAGCCTTACACCAAGTGTGTTCCTTGTAGAGATTTCTGGTGACAAAGGTTTGGCACAAGTAATAGGTTTGCATGAGAGTTTAAGGATAAAGTATGTGATTTTAAATAACAACATCATGGCTTTTCAAGGGGAAAATTGAAATGTTACTTCAAGTCCCCAGATAATAAGATCAATAGACAACTTCCCAGTGGGGGCATTTGCCTTCGCCTGACTAAAGCAACAGTCTCTGCCGTTTGCCTCAAGAGGCCACCCTGCAGCTTAATCATCCTCACTGTCAGGTTTTTCGGCCTCATCTATAGTCACAAATTCTTTCTGCTAAATTCCAACAGGGTAACCACAAGCTGCTCTCCCAAATAACCGCCCTCCCTCAGCGTCGTGCACCCACTGATAACCCTGGATCGGTATGTGTTCATTCACAGGGCCCCTAACAGGTACCTACAAGGTGCCTTTCAAATCATTAATAGGAAAACACAAAAGAAGAACATGAAACAATCTCCAAAGACAAGATGCTTCAAAGGGGGTGCTAGGGAAAGTGTGACAAACCTAAAAAACAAAACCACACACAGAATGAATGGATCAATTTTCCCTTTATTCATACACAATCCAATAAGAAATGGATATTGGACACTTTCTATGTGACAATCACTAATAAGACTAGGAATAGAGCAACAAATAAGTCAGCTATAGCCTTACCCAGTACATAGAGACTTAAAAATCTTTCAATGTTATAATATTTAATGTAGTTATCCCCAAACTATCGAACCACTTAATACCTATTTTAGTTACATAATGATACAGTTCCAGAAACTACAGTTGCCAGATTTAGCACATAAAATTCATATCACCAGTTAAATTTGAACTTCAGGTAAACAAATAATTTTTGAGTACAGGTATGTCTTCTATTTTACCTGACAAACATAGCATATGGTCTGGTCATTAATATTAAGTTGCAGAACAAATATATAATGTTGATTTTTATACCAGAGCTCTAAGAGTTGCTAACTTCTGGCTAACTACCACATTCCAACCCTCGTGTTAAAGTGTGTAAACGAAGAGAACCTGGGTCACCATGCAACTCCAGGACAGTTGTGAATGGCACCCCATAAGTGAACAAGAAATGGAAGGTTTAGCTAAAGTTCAACTTATGAGATTGTGGTTTCTGGATTTACCTGATAAACAGTTACAGGAAACAATGCAGTGTTGAACAGAGCCAGAGATAAATAACATGTCTTCGAGTATGCTATCACACCCTGTATCACATTTAATCCAAAAAAGTCAAGGCTAGCAACCTTCCCCTCCAAGCATCCATCAATTCTATGTGCACCCATCACTCAGCAGCAGTAAAATTTCTTGTTTCTAGAGGGAATGCCAGGCACTTGAAAGGTGGTGGATTCATTGTGGCATATACATGCATACACAGACACAAACACATTCTCTCATCAGTCTGATAAGCATCATTTCTTGACTCAAGTCTTCAATCTTGACCCTCGAAAGCACCAGAAATGCCCCCAGGGGAGGGTGGTCCAAGTTCACTTTCACTACATGCCATCTGTATTCCAAAGGCAATATTCTGAGGGCCCACATTAAAGCAGCCAGGTTTGTATTTAATATGTGCAGGGCACTTACTTAAATGCTGCAGCAAAGACTTACATTGCTAGAATAAAACTTGTTTCTCTTTTTTCCTGATGACACAACTATAATGAAATTCCCAAAGTACCTCATTCCAGGGCAGGAGTGCACCACAGAAATCATGTAGGTCAATGGAATGTGGCAAGTGATGTACACCAGTTCTAGGCCCAACCCAAGCTAGACGGGGATGCAGAACTACAAGACAGAAGGAGCCTGGCTCCATGAATGACAGCCAGGACCTGAATGACTAACTTAGCATGAGCATAAAGCAAACTATTTTACCGTGTTTCAGCTAACATTTCTATTAATATGGACCCAAGCCATTGCAATGCAAATGGAAATCCCAATTATATTTAATGAAATGGAATTTAATGAAATCTCTCTATAACTGTGTCACTCCAGCCTGATTTATAATACTTCCCTACTTTAGAAAAAATCTTTTATCTCAGTTTCATGTTGACTCATTATGCAAAGAAAATCCAGGTTTGCTGAATATGTCAATTTAAACTTTCATAAGCTGTGTTATCATCATATGTGGAAGTGGCTAAGTTAAGTTTACAAAGTTCATCTGGAATGAGAATCACCAGGAAAAATTTGAAAGGAGAAAAATAAAGACGAAGGGTTTGCATTACCAGAAAAGCATACCCTCCCTTGTGGTACTACCAAAATGATAGAGAAAAATAACATTCACATGCAGGGCCTAGAAACAGACCCTGTACAGATGAATATAAAATAGCACCTGCCCTCAGAGAGTATTTTGAGACAACTCACAGTAGGAAAAATTAATTGAAACATTTTATTGAAGAAGCCAAAATGCTGATTAAGCTTATATCTAATGTATTTTAATAACTTTGGCCGTTCCCAAATTCTTCAGTCCTTCCCAAATCCAGGAGGTCTATATCCCTGAGGCAATTTTGCTCTCTTTTTTAAACTAGCATCCCAAAAATATTTATTTTATCAGCAGGATTCCATTGACTAGAAAAGAGTTTTCCTTTACAACTCTGAAATGTCAGTTTGAATCCTCTTCTAACTGGGATAAAGGGAAATACATTATTAGTTGATACCAACACCTGATATCCAAGGTATTGGAGCAGAAAAATCTCTTAAAAATTGAATGTCTCTTAAAAAAAAATAAAGTTCTCCAAGTTATCAATTCCTTGCAGGTAAAATGCTACCAAACTCAGGCATAATAAAATAACATTGTATTTATGCTCATGTCCTATATAGCTTGCAAAATTCATATCTACAGCTACTAAAAGGAATACATTTCCAAACCTTCCTTTCAGGCATGACTTCAAAGGAGAAGGTAGGAGATCTAAGTACTCCTCATTGTAATTTCCATCAACTTAATTAAGGTATAATTTATGTAAAATAAAATCCACTCATTTTAAGTGTACAGTTCGGTTATTTACTACAAAATAATTGGCACCACAATCAAGTTATATAATGTTTACATAACCCCAACATGTTTCTTCAAGCCACTTTTAGTCAATTTCTTCCCTAACACTGTGCTTATAGATTACCCATGTGATTTCCATCATTAGTTATGTTTTCCAGAATTTTGCAAAAATGGAATCATACATTATGTCATCTTTTATGCCTGGCTTCTTTCACTCAACATCATGTTTCTGAGGTTCATCCAATTTGTTGCATTTACTTGTAGTACATTTTGTTCTACCGCTGACTTGAATTTCACTGTATAAATTTATCAGCAGTTGATGTACATTTGAGTCGCTTCCAGTTTTGGGCAAATATAAACACTCAAATTTTTTTGTAGACTCACTGTTGTGATTACTGTATCCTTACAGTAAGTCTTGAAATCAGGTTATTACAGTCCCCGAACTCTTTTTCCAATTTGTTTGGCTATCCTAGGTTCTGTATACTTCCAATACATTTTAGAACTGGGTTGCCAATTGCTATTTTAAAAGCCTGGCAGTATTTTGACTGGGTTTGCCTAAAATCTACACCGAGTGGCCAGATTATTATGATCTCTGGACACATAATAATCTGGCCAATCAGTGTATATCCTAAAAGGCTAATATACAAATTGTCCCTTCGACCAGGAGTTCAACCAGAAGGCAGGCAGGCCAACCGCCCATGTCCCCTCCGCCTGGCCAGGCTGACCAGACCCCACTCATGCATGAATTCATGCACCAGGCCTCTAATTAATACACACACACACACACACACACACACACACACACACACACACTGAATGGCCAGATTATTATGTGTTCAGAGATCATAATAATCAGGCCACTCAGTGTATATACCAATTTCTAACTATAATTTTAAGAGATTCCAATATGTGGGTTCCCAATCTAACCTGTCTTCCCTCTCATGCCTCTGTCCACTCTGACACTACATTGAGGCGAGGCTCCCACACCACCGAACCATCATGTGGTTGTGGAGAGCAGCTACAGTGTTTGGACAGGTTCAAGCCTCAAGCCTCGGTCTAATGAGAGGGCACAGTCCTCTCATGGCCACGTGCAAGTCCCAGCTTGAACCTATGGTCCGAACACATGACTCCACATGTCTGAGCGATGTGGGCTCGACAGAGTTTAGGTGCATGTAATTGAGTAGGATTAAAACCCACGAGAATGTTGTAAACATCTTGACCACGCCCTTACTTTGCCTCGTGGCATCTGGCTATAAAATAAAGACACGGCTTGTAGTTCGTGGCGCTGTCGCTAGCTCTCCATCAGAGAGGCTCTCCATCAGAGAGCCAGCTTTCTTCTCTTGTCTGTCTTTTCTCAATCCTTCACCGCCCCCTCTCAGGGTCACCAAACCTGGTTAAGCTGGCGTGGCACATAAGGCACTCAACGTGGGCTAAGTATGCCATGTGGAAAGATTAGCCTTGAGCATCCCAGAAGGCTATACAGCCTTCTCTTCCAGTTCCCACTGTTGGTCCTAGCCTTCCCCAGGACTCCTGCACCTCCCCAGCTGCACAGCCCTTGGGAGCCCACACTCCCTTCTTGATTCCACAAAAATGAATACTTGCTTTACCCCAACGGTGCCTCAAGAAAGCTCCATTGGGTCCAGCTTCCTTTGCCTCTAGCATCTCAGGGTAGATTCTTAGGAAGATCAGAGCTCCTAAGTCAAACTTACACTGAGCTCCCCTCACCACATGGCACATCCATTTATGGTCCTTGTTTACCCACTTACCTGTACCCAAGCAACTTGACCATTCCATGGTATTCTCTTTGTCTCTTACTTTCAGTTCATTTCACACAGTATATTGCCAATGGATGGAACCACATAATTGTCCCTTTTTGGTGACATTGCTTAAGCCATGAAAACATTTCTTGGAACAGAAGGATGGGGTAGGGAGACTAACTTTACTCACATCTCCTTCCACCCCACCCAACAGTCAAAAGTATTCAATAAAAAGGTTTCAAAAAGAGTCCATCTTGTACCTCTCATTAGTTCAATGCTCCATTAGTCCGAATAATGACTTTATACCTACAAGACAAAGATTATTTTTCTCGTTCTTTAAAAAATAAAAAATAAAAATTAACCTCACAAAACTAAAATCACTATAAAAAAGCTCTGAATTTCTCCCCATAGAGCATGCACTGAAATCCTCACTTTAACTCCTGTCTTTTCAATATGCATTTGGCTTGGGAAACCAAATAAAATGTGTTTCCCAGCTCACGGTAATATGGTTATCTTAAATATATATAAAACATCTCCTGAACAGTTCTTGTTTTAATTTCTATATCAGCAACACTGTATGAGTTTCTATTTTTTCTCTTCCTTGTAGTTGGTAAAATAATCATTGGAAATATCAAAGGTATTATAGAAAATTTAGATATCTCTCTGAAATTAACTATATCTTGTATATCTGTTTACTTATGTAGTATCTTAATGCCATCCCTCCCTCTTCCAAGGTAAGCTCCAAAAAATAATACATCTTCTCTGTCCCATTCACCTGCATCCAGAATGTGTAGGCACTCAATTATTCTTTGATTAATAAAAGAATACTTACCTCAGGCTTAAATCATCATGACCAAAGCAAAAGATAGATATACAATTAATACTCTGACAACATATATATATATATATATATATATATATATATATATCCTATCTAATAAAAGAGTACTATGCAAATTAACCATCACTCCACTACACCCACCAGCCATGCCCACCAGCCACGCCCACCAGCCAATCAGGAGCAAATATGCAAATAAACCCAACCAAGATGGCTACGGCCACAGAGAGCAGGAGGGAGGCTTGGGTTTCCCCGGCAATGGAGGAAGCCAAGTTTTCCGCCTGCCCTTGCCAGCCTAGGCCTCCACTCAAGGCTACAAAGTTTCAATGATAGAAGATACATAAACCCAAACAGAAATGGCGGCAGCCACGGAGCTGGAAAGAGCAGGAGGCTAGGGTTGCCCCCAGCGATGGAGGAAGCCAAGCTTTCCGCACACCCTGGCCGGCCCAGGCCTCGCTTAAGGCTACAAAGTTTCAATTATAGACCCCCCAAAAATGGCTGCCACCACGGAGCAAGCAGAAGGCTTGGCTCCGCTCCAGGCTACAAAGTTTCAATTGTAGAAGATAAATAAACCCCAAATACCAGGGCCTCCGCTTGGGTTTCCAGGGGGCATGGCTGGCCTGCAAACCACCACAGGCCCCTCACCCAGGCCACCCCACGCCCCAAGGGAACCCCGACCCTGATCCGGGACACCCTTCAGGGCAAACCAGCTGGCCCCCACCCGTGCACCAGGCCTCTATCCTATCTAATAAAAGAGTAATATGCAGATTGACCATCACTCCAACACACAAGATGGCTGCCCCCATGTGGTCAAAGATCCTGCCCCCATGTGGACACAAGATGGCCACCACAAGATGGCCAGCAGGGAACGGCAGTTGGGAGGGACCCAGGCCTGAAGGGGAGAGCAGTTGGGGGTGACCAGGCCTGCAGGGGAGGGCAGTTAGGGGTGACCAGGCCTGCAGGGGAGGGCAGTTAGGGGTGACCAGGCCTGCAGGGGAGGGCAGCTAGGGGAAAACAGGCTGGCAGGGGAGCAGTTAGGCATCAATCAGGCTGGCAGGGGAGTGGTTAGGGCAGCCGTGGGCAAACTACGGCCCACGGGCCGGATCCGGCCCGCAGAGCCGAAAGAGCGGAGGGTTCTCTTGCTCTCCCCTCCGCTCCTTTACTTTGAATTTATATTAGTTCACACAAACACTCCATCCATGCTTTAGTTATGGCCCTCCGGTCCAGTTTAAGAACCCATTGTGGCCCTCGAGTCAAAGAGTTTGCCCACTCCTGGGTTAGGGGGTGATCAGGCTGGCAGGCAGAAGCGGTTAGGGGCAATCAGGAAGGCAGGCAGGTGAGCAGTTGGGAGCCAGCAGTCCTGGATTGTGAGAGGGATGTCCCAGATTGGAGAGGGTGCAGGCTGGGCTGAGGGACACACACCCCCGTGCACGAATTTCGTGCACCAGGCCTCTAGTATATATATAAAAGCCTAAGCCGGTCGACCTATCGCTATGACGTGCACTGACCACCTGAGGGCAGATGCTCAATGCAGGAGCTGTCCCCTGGTGGTCAGTGCACTCCTACAGCCAACCTTCCGTGCTGGCCAACCTCCTGCAGTCCCTCCCCCCGGCCAGCTGGCCCTGATTGGCCCCAATCACCAGCCAGGCCACGAGACCACACCCATGAACGAATTTGTGCACCGGGCCTCTAGTTTATTATAAAACCTAAATCATCATCATTACCTACCTATAAGCTGCTTATTAAGTCACTTAGTTTAAGAGATAAAAGCCTAGTGTTTTGTCGCCTTGGAATAACAACATTCATTTGCCCAAATCAGTGGTCGGCAAACTCATTAGTCAACAGAGCGGCAAACCGCGGCTCACGAGCCGCAGTTTGCCGACCACTGGCCCAAATCATAATTCAAGATGTAAGACATTCACTTTTTAGATAATATGGGTTTAACCCCTCAATACTTTAAACTTCGAAGATTTAATAACTGGAAAAATACATATCAAAATAAGTCCTGGATATTAAAGCAGAAAATTAACAAAAAATATTCTTAAGACAGTCAATTATATTTAATCAAAATATTAAGGGCAACCTAAACAACAAAAGCAAAATCATATCAATTAAGGCACAATTGTACAAAGTGATATGACTTAACCATTATGTGTGCCAAACCCTTGATACAACTAGAAAATGCTTAAGATTCAATATCCAGGGGGTGATGCAAGCACACATCTAACATATATATGCATATAAATTAGAAATGTATACATAAATATATATTTGCTATTTTCCCTAAATTCTAAGACTGCATGAATTCTGAAATACAGTCATTTTAATAGCACCTTTTTTTGGAGGAAATAGAAATAGCACCACAGAAAAAAAACACACAACTCCAAGATGCACTAGGACTACAAAATAACCCATATGTGTGAGAAGGGTGAATTTTATAATGAATAAAATGTGTAAGCCAGAGTACAAGGGTGAGAGCTGAGAGAAAACGCAGTGGAAGAACAGTACTGGAATAAAATACACAAAATGTCAAAAATCATTCTTTTTCCTCAATATAATTAACAATTTTCATTTCTCGCTTTTTTTAAATTTTGCAACTTCTCTATATTGGGCACACATTGCCTCTATAATCTTAAACGTCAACACAACCATTTTTAAAATTTTTCTTTCAAACAAGAAAGCAATGTTGCTATATAAAGCTGCGTTAGGCAAATTCCTATCTTTTCAGCTCAATCCTCAATTCAGTCACTGGCGCTTTGAAACATTTCAGGCCAAACTTTTGGAGCTGGTCCAACCTAGAAATTCCACTGTTCTGGCAGCTGGAGAATATTTACCATTTTACATTAGCTTGTTTTTGCATTTATCCTCCTTGATGACCTCGGGTGTCCAGGAGCAGCTGGACACATTTTTAAAGAAACAGAACAATATTGTAGAACACTCTCATGTCCATTGCTGTCTGTGCATCTGAAAACAGTCCTACTGTCTACAGAGGCCAAACTCATATCTATCTAACAATAAATATTTCCAGGTGTAATCAACTCAAGAGCTATTTAATATAGTTAATGCATAAAATACAAGGTGTCCCAAAAAATGTATTCACACTTTGAATAATTCACTCCGATGAGTTAAATCTGAAAAGAAAGGAACATCGATTGGGCTTTCAGCTGCTAAGTGTGTATACATTTTTTTTTTTTTGAGGGGGGGAGACACCCTGTAAGCTTTTCCTGTCACCAATAAAAATGAAAATTTTCTATGAAACAAACATCCTTATTTTACAATTCAGCTTCTTAAAACCCATAAATGAAAAGTACTTATTATCTTACCGAAGATATATGCTGTTGGTTTTAGATTTGCTTACAACATTAAAAATTCTCTGATAAAAACACATAAATCAGAACCCTACGTTCTTCTTTCATCCATTACTGAATACATAAAGCACCCGTTTCCCAGACATTTTAATGAATATGTGCTAACTTCACACTACTGTTCACTTAAAGACCAGCACATGAAGCATGAAAAGCTTAGATTTTATACAGCTCCTTTTAAGTGCAATCTCTCAGAATCCTGGAAACAAAGACACTGATAACATGCTATCTATTTTATTTACAGAAACACAAAACAAGAACTAATTCCAAATGACAATTTTAGCAAGAGAAAGCAAATGAAGAAAAAGCTTAGGGAGAACCGTAAAAACACTCAATTTTGACCAGTCATTGGATATAGTTTGACATAGAATATTATGGTACTATTGGAAAAAAAAGAGAAAAAAAAACTTAGTCAACTGTTTTTTTAAGTTTTTCTTAGTTTGTATTTGATTCTAAAGATCCAGTCCACACAAGCAAATATAAGTCATCACTTATTTAAGGAATCATCTTTACTATAGAAATTCACAGCCATAAACTGCTAGGTAGAGGTTTAAAGGGAAAGACTTGTTTTTATCACAGGAAGCCAGCATATGCATTGCAGGCACTCTGCTGTCCTTTTTAGACCAGGCTTACAGAGGCAGTCAAGCTAACTGAATCGAAAATGTAGAAAATTCAAAGGCATGCTAAAACTTACTAGAGGTTAAATCTGGCGACCTTATTTTGTAATTAAATCTAAAATGGTCCTTTCCAAGAAAAAAAAGTATATACTCCTGTGTAGATTTGGTGGCCTTTATTTAAATTCAGAACCAACCTCTAGAATTAATCATTTAAAATAAAAGTAACTCTGCAATTGATGTGAGGTAGGCTACCCAACACAACAGCACACCCCTCCTTGTGAGCTGCTCCTCACTTACCACGCTCAAGACAAGTGCTCAAGACAAGTTCTCTGCTGTCTGGCTCCCTCCCACTCACCATATATGAAATCTCAGGTCATTTAACCTCATGCTATGGACTGAACTGTGTCCCCCCAAATTCACCTATTGAAGCCCTAATTCCCAATGTGATGGTACTTGAAGACAGGGCCCTTAAAGGGGTAATGAAGGATAAATGAGGGCAAATGGGTGCAGCCCTAATCCAATAAGACTGGTGTCCCTATAAAAAGAGGACACATGAGGACACAGCGAGAAGGTGGCAGCCTGCAAGCCTAGGAGGAAGGCCTCAGGAGAACCCAAAGCTTGACACAAATTGATATCGGACTCCAGCCTCCCAAACTGAAAAAACACAATTGGTTGTTTAAGTCCGCTGTATTTAGTTACTGCAGCTCTAGTAGGTTAACACACCTGCCTTCGGTTTCTTCATGTATTTCGGATGATCCCTCAAAATGGAACACAGAAAGCACCGCGTAGTTGAAAATTAAAAAGGCATGAAGCATGCCTGGCCAGTGTGGCTCCGTGGTTGAGCATCAATCTATGAACCAGGAGGTCATGGTTCCATTCCCAGGCAGGGCACCTGCCCAGGTTGCAGACTCGATCCCCAGTAGGGGGCACGCAGGAGGAAGACAATCATTGATTCTCTCTCATCACTGATGTTTGTATTTTTCTCTCCCTCTCCCTTCCTCTCTGAAATCAATATATATATTTGTAAAGGCATGGAGCGGGGTGACTGGAAGAGAGAGCACAGCAAATAGTAGCTGCTGTGCCTGGTACCACTAAGTATACCAAGTAAACTCAGGAGAGAGGAAACCTATTAGCTGGTCCTGGAACTCAGCTTACCTCCCTTTACACCAACAGCAGGCCCCAGAATATTACCATCGCAAATGCACTCACCTCAACCACTGTTTCCATGGTGTGCGCTGAGGTGAGCCTGCACCAGAGGCCAGAGGCTGGTGGATGACACAGGTAAGAGGTGCATGCCATCACAGAGCCACACACAAAGAACAAGAGTGTCAGCAGAAGGGGCTGTGAATGTGGAGACTCAGCAGTGGTTCCAGGTCACCACTCTAAGAACAAGGCGGGAAAACACCTGAAGAGCCCCTCATTTGCAGTGGGGTCCAGGGGTGGAAAGCCAGGGGTGAGAGCCACTGATGTAGGCTGCCAACAAGGCCAGACCGGCAATGACTTCCATGGTGACAATGACATGACCCTACTGAGGAAGAAAACTGACTCCACCACAGAACACTAGTCACAGGAAGGGCTGGCCAGAAGCTGATGCAACACCCTGAGCCCTTTTCTTGGAAGAAAACTTTAAGGAAGAGTCACTGTAAAAGAGCCACCAAAGGCAACACAGCCTGCCTCTCACCCCAAGCCAGACAGACCTGGAAACGCCCGAAGGTGACAGCATAATTCTGAATACAAATGCACATAATCTTTCAGTCACGTTGACATTTAGGATGCTGGACCTTAGCTGTACTTCTCTATTTAGCTGAATTAAAGATGGAAAGCAGTCAAAGGACATGTCAACATGAAACAAAGCCCTAAATATAAATAAATAAGACTACAAATTAAGGCTTCATTGCTAGGAATGACAATCTGCCTAAAATGAAAGCCACCTGTGTGAGTCCTGAGCCTGGCACTGCTGGTATGTCCACTTTAGAAAAAGTTTCAGGATGAGAAACCAAAATCAGCATCACACGTCAGAACCAGATTTTTAAATAAATTAAACCCAACAGAAAAGAAAGCTTTGTACTATAAACTGCCCCCTTACTAGGGAGAATATTTTTGAGAGAAAAATAATCTGAAAGCCAAAATAAAGAAATCTTTATGAACAAACTTGACAATATAAGTCTCCCAGATGATTCTTACCAATTTTTATTAAAGCTCATTCCAACAATTGTAACCAAAGTAAGGGTGTGTGTGTGTGTGTGTGTGTGTGTGTGTGTGTGTGTGTGTGAGAGAGAGAGAGAGAGAGAGAGAGAGAGAGAGAGAGAGAAATGACTTGAGAGAGGCAACCTGTCAAAAGAAGATGCTATAACAAACATTTCCTTTTAAGGCAAATCTCTTTTTTGACAAATAAGCTAAAAGAAAGAACATAAGAATAAACTATCTGAAATGTTTATCTGCCCAAGAAAAACACCTTCTGAAGTCCTAAAGCTGACCTTCATTTCATTAATCATACAAAGTTACTGAGGTGGGTCTAATTGAAGCAGCCATGTAGATAAGAAACAAAGAAACCCCATAACCGTGAGGACAATAATACCTAACATTCAGTCAGAGCTCTCCTTTCACAGGTGAGCTTGCATGGAGAGCACCTCAGCACTAAAGTCACGAAATGGACATCTGATGAAGGACACATCTGGGAAAGGGTACACATGTTCGGTATAACCCAGCAGATCTCTCTTTGTATTGGGCATAAATAAGTGCACACGCTACCTCAGACATAAAATCTAAACTGCTGAAATTAACTAGAAATTAACCAGTAAAAGCTCTTATGATTTCTTCTGTGAGTTTCTAAGTAGATTTTCAAAATCAAAAGTCTGCATGCCAAATTTTAATAGGTGTAGCAAGCTTCCCTGAAAAACTGTATGAAAGTACATGCCTGTAGAACATGTAGGAACTCCTGTAGAAGTCACTTAAAAACTTCCCATCAAGAGACTCCACCTACACCTAAGACCAATTCTACTCCATCTGTCCAACAACAACAAAAAGAGCAAGAAAATGGAGGATAAGAGTACCAACTCTCTTGCCTGACTGGTGTGGCTCAGTGGTTGAGTGTCCATCCACGAACCAGGAGGTCACAGTTCCATTCCCAGTCAAGGCACATGCCTAGGTTGCCGGCTTCATCCCTAGTAAGGGTGTGCAGGAGGCAGCGGGGCAATGATTCTCTTATCTTTGATGTTTCTATCTCTCTCTCCTTCTCCCTTCCTCTTTTTGAAATAAATAAAAACATATTAAAAATAAGAGTACTCTAGTCCCAGGGAATTCATCTGAGTCTCAGTTTTCTCAGCTGTAAAATGAAGATAATACCTATTAGGGCTGGGGTAAAGAGGCTAGAGTGTGAAGTAAGGGGCTGATCCCCTGAAGGCTGCATGTCAGTCACAGTGGTTCACAGGGATAGCTCTGAAGCCAAAGGGCCTGGGTTCAAAGTCCACTCAGTTTCCTACCAGCTGTGTGACCCTGGGCCAAAGGCTTAACCTCTCTGTGCCTCAAGATTTCCATCAAAAATGAGACTGTACCAGTACCTAACTCATGGGGCTGTTATTAGAATTAAATGAGTTAGCAAAGGCAAAAGATTTCAAGCAATGTCTTCTAGGTAGGAATATTTTTTGAAAAATAAAGGGAGAAAGATATCATCATTATTTTCGGCAGCAAATTCAATATTCCAAATCCTATTTCCAAATCCAGTAATTTTGAAAGTGGAGCTTCTATCACCACATGAAAACTAAAAGCACAGCTGTGGAGAGAATATGCCTGTTACAGCTAGATGGAAATTGAATTCATTTGCATGGAATTGTTCATGCAAAGTACCTCCTCCTTCTTGTTAAGCTGGGAAACATGATTACACTTATTTTGGCTGATATAATTTCATGATTGACTCTTTCTGGGGTATTTTATAAGATACAACTGTAGAAATCAATGTATAAATAAAATTCTTCATCTGGGAATATTTTTAAATATTGAATTTTTAAAAACCATTCTATCTAGAATAGTTATAAACAAGATGTAAGTTTATCCTCTTTTCTTATTTAATAAGTACTTTTTTGGTCTTCTTTCTGAAGCAATTTACAAAATTTACCAACATAAATATGCATCATATGGATGTATATATATTGTATGTCTGTGTATAGCTATATGTATATACACACACAATGTTAAAACCAATAATTACTACTAAAGTTATATCTCCCTTTTCCAATGGGGAAAACATCACCAAAAAATCATCACCCATAAGAGAGAAGTGAAAAACACCCAGAATTTGGTAGTACTTTGTCTGTTTTAATGGTTACTGGCATTATCCCAACTCATCCATTCTTGAAGTCCCCAAGTGAGAAACACTTATAGATGGAGCAAGTAAATTAACATAGTAAAAAGATAACAGGTGGATGGAGTCCTTTAGAGAAAAATGAAGAGCCAAGAAGAAGAATGAATGGCAGCTTGAGTCCAAGTTCACTTTCACCTGGGTTAAGCATCCAGCAAAGGAAGTGATATGGGGTAAAAAAGACAGGTGTCACCAGAATTAAAAAATGGAGCAAAAAGTTTGTTCGATTTGTGACATATTTATATTGGGCAAAAATTACCCTATGATTTTTTGAAAATTACATGGCTTAAAATTGTTCACATAGCTGCTTTATTTAACAGCTTCTTCCTTCTCTTCACCATAAATGGATATTGTGTTCTCACACAAATTTTGAGAGACAGATGTTTACACACATTATTAATATATTTCAGTGAAAAAGTTTGCAACAAAAGCTAGGAGCATGCTGAGCTGTGCCTGTTTTTGATCCCTCCATAAAAATATGATAGAAAACCATATGGCCTTCCCTCAGCTTTAAGTATACAGATCACCGAAGAAATATACTTCACAGCAAAATGTCCATCTCTCTCCTAATATGTCTCAAAAACTTGAGAACACCAGGCTGTGCAAGTTAAGGCTTTAAAGGGTGAACAGGAGTGTTTGTTACTTACACATGGCCATTGGGTCATAATGACAGGAAGCCACTAAGCAAAGACAAAGCCCAGCCCTAGCTGGTTTCGCTTAGCGGATAGAGCATTGGCCTGCGGACTGAAGGGTCCTGGGTTTGATTCCAGTCAAGGGCACATGCCCTGGTTGTGGGCTTGATCCCCAGTGTGGGGTGTGCAGGAAGCAGCCGATCAATGATTCTCTCTCATCACTGATGTTTCTATCTCTCTCTCCCTCTCCCTTCCTCTCAGAAACAAATTTAAAAAATATATATTTATTTTAAAAAAAATAAGACAAAGCCCAAATTTCACTTTGGCTCCATAAACCATGGTGTGCTGTTTGCTCCTGAAGAGGAGAGAACCATCACCAGTTGTTGTTGTTTTGTTTGTTTGTTTGTTTGTTATTGATTTCAGAGAGGAAGGGAGAGGGAGAGAGGGGTAGAAACATCAATGAGGAGAATCACTGACTGGCTGTCTCCTGAACACCCCACACTGGGAACAGAGCCCGCCACGCAGCATATGCCCCAACCAGGAATCGAACCCTGACCTCCCGGTTCATAGGTTGACGCTCAACCACTGAGCCACACCGGCTGGGCCCATCACCAGTTTTCACCAACGCATTCAAAATGGAGAGAAAATTGTCAACAAACCTGACAAGGACCAGCCAACCTAGAGAAGACACTAAGTATGTTTTTTCATTAAAAAATTAATATACATATGTGTATATATAACATATGTGGTTCGTGTTTCATACGTGTATGTTTGCATATATATTGAGAAAATAGGTTTTATGTTTGATATACAAACATATAACTAAATCAGTATCAACTTAAAAGACGACAGCATCCTTCAGTACAGGACAGTGAGACGGGTCACACCGTGTAATTCCAAAGCACAGGAAATTCACAGTGAAGTTTCCAGAAATACTGCAACTCTGATTTGCTACACAGGTTTTCAGAACTGGCAGTGCTCCTAGGGTTATGCCAGGTGACATCACAGCATTTCTCAGAGCCAACTGTGAAATACACTTTTAAGACCAGCCTTTGATGTAAATTGAACTTTTCTGAACTACTGTGTTGAACAAAGGTACCTTCTTCATGCTGCAGTATCATAATCATTCCACACAAAGGTGTTGTCTGTCTTCCCATAGGACACGCACCATCTGGAGGGTGCGAGAGCCCCATGGCATCACTAACCAGAATGGATGACATGGTCTTCCTCAGGTGCAGGCTGAACCAACAGCCAAACAGATCGAGGGCATGACAATCCTTCGCTCCAACTTCAGAACCAGTGAATTAAAATTACTAAGCGAGCTGGTGGGCTGCAGGCCTCCTACTTGAAGGTTGATAGAAATTTTTGGTATTAAAAAAAAAAAAAAAGGTAGGTTTGCCATACAAAAACAGGACAACGAAACCCTGCCAGTCATCAACATTGGAAAAACCCATATCTGTGGCTTAATACACTCTCCTGGTTAAGTGATTCAATTCAAACTCTGGTAGAGTCAAATGCAGGGGTGGGGGCGCAGCAGGGAAGATCAGACAGTATTTGCTTTTGATAGTTATGCCACGAAGACTTTCTTTGTAACTGATCCCTTAAGCGGGAGTGTACCCCTGTGGTGTCCTTTAAGGCAGTGATCGGCTCAGTGAGGCATGATGGATGACCCCAGCCTGCACCAGAGGCGACACAGGTCCTCTGGCCTTGGCCATGGAAACAGAAAGGGCGTTCACCACCCAATGTGAACAGAGTGCGCAGGTGTGATAGAGAATGGTCATTCTTGAACTGCAATGCTCTCTGGGAATTCCTCAACACTTGCTCAGCATAAATGTATTGCTGGAGGAGGGCTCAGCGAGGCTCTCTCAGTATCCTTTAGGGCTTATGTTTTGTGTGGGATACCAGAGGCATTTACTTCCTTCGTTGGGATGCAGGTCTGAGCAAACACTAATGTCTTCATTTCTCCTAATACACACCGAATCTCTCCCTCCTCTCACGTGTACGCACACATGCGTCACACACACACTCCGTGTGCTAAGGCTGTATATCTGTATCAATACAGGCTGACACCAACACAACATAAAACGGAAAATACTGGGGAAATGGTCCGTTCCAGGCTTTATCCACTTCTGAGTAGAGGATTGGTCATGTAGGCAAGTACATTAAACAAGAAAAAAAGGAAACACAAAAGAAGTTGGCCCAAATAAAGAGATCTCTCAGGGAAAAGACAACCACAGCTCTCCTCTATTCACTGAGTCCCTGCCACGGTGCCTTCTTCACACAAACTGCTGTCACTGTGGGCCAGGCATGCCCTTCCCCACCGCCCACCCCCCCCGCCGAGTCATCACCAAGCCAGCTCCCACGGGCCTGAGTCCAACAGCACACAAATTGAAACCTTCCCAATACACCCCACCCAACCATGCACATTTTGCCACCCCTCCTCTGGGTCCACCACACAGCATGGCTCCTTGAGAGACTAGCTCCAGCACCTGCTGGGCGCATGGCAGTTGTCGGTGACAGGTCCACGCACTCACTCACTCACCGTTTGCTGTTAACCAGATGTCAGGCACTGTGCACAAAAGGAGAGGTCACACCACGTCCAGGCAGACCCTGTCCACCGTGTTCCAGTCTGGTGTCATTCTCCCCACGGAGCAGGGAGGACTTTTGACTCCTTCCTCTGTGTATTCCTAGATGCTACCGCCTCTGTCTCCAAGGTAGGGGTGCACATGACTATGTAACTATACAAAAGGATGTACGCAGGTACACACAGACCTTAAATACCTTTCCTGCTGTGTCACCAGGTTTGATTATTGCATGTGAGAACATAACTTACCCCTCTTCCAGCCTAGGATTTTAAACCTTTAAAATGTGACTGACAATTATTTTTACTTCATAGAAATGCTTGGAATGTACAATTCATATAACCTAAGTTGATACACTGAGAAGAAAGGCCATGCAGAGGGTAAAAGCATATACTTACCACAAAAATGTAGCAATGACTCAGTACAATGGCAAAACAAAAGCTAAGTTTTGTACGTGGAACTTAAGCCAAAAATGCATAATTGCCTTGATTTAATAATCATGAGTTGATTTAAGGAATAATTTAAATATATATATATATACTGTAATGGTAAGAACAGTACCTAATATGTCAAAATAAGTAAAATAAGACCAATACTAGTAGCTCCTCAAATAGTACACATGAGATAATATGATGTTTTATTATCTCTTAACATAGACATTGTTAAGGTACTCGCACAGCACATACTCCATTCTTGAACTAATTCTACAATGTACATAATATTTCCTTGGATCTCTAAGCTAGCTATGTAAAGGACTGCCAGTGACAACCTATACTTTAGAATAGAAAACCTTTGTATTTTATGTACTTGATATTAATATTTATATCCTTTCATAATTGTACAATCTAATACTAGGAAGTAGATGAAAGGTTAGATAGATAGGTCCTTCTAGATATATAGAGCTATGAAGAATTTTTATATACAAACATATAAATATACTGTATACATATATATGTTAAGAAACTATCCCGACAGCCAGGGACATTTCCATGGACTGAAGGACAATCGGGGCTGTCACTGGATGCCAAGAAGCCAGGAGAGAGTCCTCAATGGCTAGACAGGACCTAGAAAACGTCTGCCCTTGAATCTATGAGTTGAGACTGGCATCCCCAGGTTCTGTCCTTCCACAGGATGTGGGCTGCTCTGCTGGTGGGGGAGGGAGATGATGGAGCCCAATTAGGAACAAAGGGTAGAAAGATCACACTGGGAACCAGGAATTGACCCTTTTCTCCAAAATGTACATTGAATTATATTAAAGACTAAAGATGGAAGCCTTTTTGTTGACCCCTATTTCTCATGGTAAATTAAGTTATTAATTTACAAACAATCAGTCCTAAAACAGGTGTCTTCTTGTGAATGCACCCTCTAGGAGTCTGGGTTCAGCATCTCCCAAACTCAGATGCTCGGGCTGAGGGAAGCTTGACCTTCCCACCTGCCAGACAGCAGAGAACTGAAAATGGAGGACATAGCAAAGCATGCGCCACTCTTAGAGCCTCACCTACAGGTAACCCTCCTCACACCCACTCACATTCCAGCTACCTGCTCAGGTCTCAGGGCCATGGCCAACTTAGAAGAGGGCAGGGAAGTGTGATGCCACCATTGGCCTATAGGAGTGCAGCTAAAACTATTTCTTGAACCCAGTAATTACTACTTCAGTCTCCAAATGATTTCAGGACACATTAGATTTCTCCATCATTTGACCAATTTAAAAAAAAAAGTTTCCATTTTCAGAAAATTTTATATTTGAGCATCTCAGAGACTTTAGACCTACAGAACTTAACAGGTGGAGAATAGAAGAGTCACTCGTCTTTGCTTAGAAAACGTTAAGCAGGCTGGAGGAATAATCAATCAGTGGTAGGGCTAGAGGCAACTATTTTTATCACCATAAAAAAAAATGCCGTACTTAATTCCAGGTTGCCACTAACATAAACATTAAACATCTAACGTTTCTTCTGTTTTTAACAAATTAGCAGCCAGCAAAAGTGGGAAGGGGAACACAGTACAGATATTCGAATGTTAGGTTCTGGAATGTGGGGAGAAATGGACGAGGTGACATCGAGATTACTGCCAGACATTTCTGTGCAGGTGAGAGGGTCAAGTGAAAGGACAAATACATTGTCCAGTGACCCCCAGTGACCGGCATTAATCACCAATAACCTCACCGTCATGTTACATCCACTTAGCAACACCGCAGGCCCGTCCCCTGGCGCCTCCATGATTACAATGTACTTGCAGTGTCAGCCCCAGATGCAAGACACCATGGGGGAGAGAGGTCCCTCTGACAGGAAAAGGATGAATGTTTTAGCAGACAGACACAGAATCTCCAGAAGAAAAACAAAGGAAGAGGCTTTTCCAAAACCCACACTCACCAATATTTTTAATTTTCAATTTTCAGAAATCGATTTAATCCTCTTAAAACTATACAGACAGTTGGTAATAATAATTAGGGCCCAAAAATCTGAGTACTGTCCATGTGCCAGGCACACTGCTGGCAATTTACATGGATTATTTCTATGAATCTTATGAAATTGTTATTATTATTCTCATTTTATTAACAAGATCATGGAATCTGCAATAATAGAACCATAATCAAATCTTAGTCTGACTTCAATTTTGTAAAATTTAGCTACCACACAATGTTATCTGGTTTGTTTGTTTTTAATTAACTATGATGCATATTATAAAATCACTAAATCAGTAGATATGGAATACTTAAATGCCCACATTTCCCCTCTGCATGTTCTGGTTCTTACTATTTCCACAGATCATGACCAGAAGCAAACTCATCTCTTCACTAACCCTAGGTACCTACCTGCACTTTTCTGTTGCCGTTCTATTTATTGTGTTCAATATGACCAATCCTCTACTTGAAGCACTTAACTTACAGGTTTCAAAGTGAAACCTGAGAGGATGGCAAGCCCTTTGGGCTCCTCTGAACTGGTGACCTGTGTGATGTGTGATGTCACCAAGTTCTGACAAAGCCCAGAAAGTGTCTCCAGTTTTCTGATGCATCTTCCTGTCCTGACCCTTCTCACAAATCCCCCTCCGAGCAGACACAGGAGCCAGCCTGGGAAGACAGTCCCTCTCTCACTCTAGACTGTCTCCTTCGGCTTGTCGCTGCCACCTCCCCGGACAGGCCCGAGCCACGCCTGATACAATACCTGGGTGTCAAGCGCATTTCCCCGACTGCCCGGGCTCTGTCTTAAGTGGGTCACGAAACCTAGGAAGCCAGCTGAACGTTTTATGGCTTATGAACATGAGAAGCAGCTAGTTAAGGGATTTTAGTCTACCTCTTGCAAAATGTTCTGTAAAATCAACAAAATCATAGTTTTACGACAACATCTCACAGAAAGTGAGATGGACGGGCAGCTATGTTTTCCGTGCTACAGGGGAAGCCATCTCCGTTGTGAATTTCGGTTTGCTTCTGCCTCACTGTCCCACCGGAGCAACGCACTGCCATGGGGCTGGCTTACCATTTTATGAAGTACAATCTTACTAGCCAAGGAAGCAAACAAATGAAAATTCAACCTGGCTTCCCAGGCAGAATGAACATGTTCACCTATAAATATAACAAGTATTTTCTCTGGGAAGGCTACAGAATAGTCTAAAATAATTCAACCGGAATACTTGCTATAGTTTGGTTTGTGAAACTATTCAAGTTCTCTGATCCAAATCTCCTAATGTCACAAATTTTCCAAAATCATTAAAACACTGATATAGTATGTGTAAATCAAATCATCATGACGTATATTTTAAATGTCTTATTATTTTATTTACCAGTGATACCTCAATAAAGCTGAAATTAAAGAAAAAAAATTTTTTAAATCACACAGATTTTAAATTTGTTGGATATACAAACCGAAGAATTGAAGATACCACTCTGTTGTTCTAATTTATCGACTTCTACTTGGATTGTGAATTTTATCTCCAAGAGGAACAGGATTTTTTTTGGGGGGGCAGGGGGGTTTTCTTTTGTTTTCCTTTGTTTTGCCTAATATCCAGCTAACAAAATAAAAATAATATAAACAACCACAATAGCTTTGTTTTCCCATCACTTCTGTAAAGTTAAAATATTTTTTCATTTTAATTACAGATATCTTACACCAAAAATGCATAGCACAGCTAACCTCTACTTACTCCTTTGCACTGAGTAGCATCATTTCACTAATTAATAACCCTGGGGCAACCGGTTCATTAGCTGCAGCTCCATCAATCTCCCCGTGGACCCAAACTTTCGGGTGCCATGTGCACCAAACGGGATAAGGTGAACGGTGGAAAATATTCATCAAATGCCTCAAGAACTCCCGATTGGAAATACAACACAAAGGATATCTCCGGGATTTTGACCCTTAACTGTCAGAGAGAATGGATACTCATCCTTGTTCTCCTCTTGCCCTTGAAAAGAAACATAGCAAAGGTGTTCTCAAACAGCCTCGTCATATAAAGGATCTGTCTAAAACAAATACCATTAAATATGGTATTTTTTATGTACTTTTTTCCCCTCTATAGCTTTTCCTGTGTCTTTTTTGGGGAAGGCGGGGAGGTCTGAGGACACAGTTACAGAGAAAATTTGCCTACTACATGTGGCTGGAAGGGTAAAGATCACTACATCAAGAACCAGCAATTATTTTAGCACCAAAAATACCCTCTTAGTGGCCATGTGAAAAATAATCTCACATTGGAAAATTCCTCATTGCTTAAACTGGGAAGTAACCTCTGGGCTATTGGAATTTTTACAAATGTAACCTTCTCAAGATGTAGCTCCTTTCCTTCAAGTGCCTGATTTATTTTTCTTGTTCTGTTTGGTTTTTCCACACAGGAAGGATCCCTGTGAGAACAGAAAAGATTCTTTTCTTTCCTTTTCTACAGAAGGTTGCTGTTCTACAGTCATTCCCAGAGCTGGCTGTGAGTGCTTCCATGGGTGAATTATTAGTGAGTCAAGTTCAGGGACAACATTACCGTGTGACTCCTCATTAGCGGGAAAGTTAAGTCGAAAGCCAGGGACAAGAAAGAAATTGTCTAAACATCAAGCCAAGATTCCCAATGGGCCAGATGATTTTCAGGCCGCCTTCTATCTTCCCCAATTATAATGTGAAACCCAACGGGGACTTACTTCACACATGGGAACGTGGATGGAAAGTGAAGAGGTGAACAATAAGAACCAGGCAAGGAAGTCACAGAGACAGGACCGAAAAGACAAGAATGTTGCCTTAGAGGAGCTATTCCAAAAACACTCACTGAACAAACTCACAAGGCTTCCCAGTCAGAAAACAGAGGTTCTTTTCTTGGCTCTGCCACTGACTGAAACGCAAGTGCTCAGGGCCGTTACTCAGCCTGGCCAGGTCGCTGAGCCCTGGAAGAAGGAGTCAGGCATTACTATCACGGGAGGCAGGCAGGTGATTATTACTGGCTAAGCCTGCCCAGTGCAATATCCTAGAGGCTCTGTTTGCTCATCTGTAAAATGGAGAACATAATGATGATGCCCTCATAAAAGCGTTATGAAATCTAGTGGCACAAACAAACCTACAAAGCTCTTAGCACACTTCCTGGGAGAATGTTCTCTATCAGCATGATCATTAAGAGCATCATCACGCCTACTGTTGTCAGAATACCTCACAACTCACTGCCCCCTACTATTTACACCTCTAGAACCTTCCTTTCTCTCCTCCTTCTTATGCCTCTTTCTTGTACCCTCAGAGTCACTGAATTTCCCTCTCTTTATTTTTTGACTCAGAACAAGTCAGTTATCTTTTAAGCATCAGTTTTCTGGCATTCAAAATGAAAGAAATAGGATTAAAAAATGCAGAAAATGTAAAAGTGCTCTGGTTTTCCTTCAACCTGAGAAGAGCATACACAGGAGAATCGATTGAAAACAAATGAGAACAAAACAAGAATGATTTTCTTGTTGTTATTATTGTTAATATATTTTTAAAATTAAGAGTCTTAAGGCTGAGAGTAAATCTGCACTGAGATGGACCCTAGAAAATGGAGACAGAGTCCATAAGAAACATGACATTTAAAAAATCTGACTAAGAAAAGCAAATTTTTTAAATTTTGGTGTACAAAAAGGAATAAGCCCATAAATGTTCACAGTCAGTGAATAAATAAAAAAAATCTGTGTCTTATAAAGGTGTTAGAGGTAACAAGTAATCAAGTTCTTCAAGGGGCCCGCAAACCCTAGGAAATCACACTCACATACAATTTCTCACTACCCTAACAGAAGAAGTGCAAAAAAGGAACCCCTGCGGATGAATCCAGTAGATGTTATTTGCACAATCCCCAGCGACCAGGAGCCTCCCTCTACAGAACAGGAAACCTGTGTTTTCCATTTTTATGACCACAGTGATTCAACACCAATGAATTACTGTTTGATCACCTATGGCCAACGGGACAAAGGCACAGGGATGGAAAATAAAAAATGTGCTTTCTATGGGTGATGATTAATTTTATGTGTCAATGTGACTGCATAGATTTTGGTGAAACATTATTTCCAGGTGTGTGTGTGTGTTAAGGTGTTTCTAGATGAGATTAGCATTTAAATGGATAGACTTCGGAGAGCAGACAGCCTTCCCCACGGTGGGTGAGCATCCTACAATCTGTTGAGGGCCTGGACAGAACAAAAAGGCAGAGGAATAAAGTCAACCTCTGTTTGAGTGTTGGGCTTAGACACTGGCCTTCTGAGGCCTTCGGACTCAGATGAAACTTACACCACCTGCTCTTCTGGGTCTCCTGGGACTCTTCAGCCTCCGAAATCACCTGAGCCAATTCCACATAACATATCTCTCATTTTGATTTCTTGGTTTGCTTTATTTTGATTTATCTATATACTCTTGGTTCTGCTTCTCTGGTGAACTCTAACACATACTACAATTTCAAATGAGTTATTCAGCATCCCATGTTCTCTATTTTGTTACTCAAAACCCTTTCCCCTTAATTTATTATTTTTAATTATTACTAACAAAGCCAAAATATCATAAGACACTTAAACTGTGAATTGTCAAGTCCTAAACATCCAGTATTCACATTTTCCCAATTACATTGTATATTTTTTCTATTTTACAATTTAGTTGCTTGATTCAGGTTCCAAAAAAGGTCCACATGTTATGATAAATTAACCTTTTAATCTACAGGTTCCCGTTTCATTTCCTTTACCCCTTTTGTTTTAAAATGAAATCTTTTGTATTGTAAAGGTTCCCGTGGTCTGATTTCACCCGTTTTGCTGATGACAGCCCCCGAAATGTTCTGTATATGATATATAGATCTAGAAGCTTGCTCCGACCTAAAGCTCCATATCTTTCTGACAAGACTACTTCATAGGCAGTGCTGTGTACACCTATGAAGAAGTACATTGTGTCCAGGTGTCTCTGTATCTGTAATGCGAGTGGCCATTAAAGATCACAGCCTAGATCCACGAATTTACCCGTGGTGGTAAATCACCATCACCACTGGTGTAAGCGTCCCTGAATTTGCCAGAAACTACAATTATGATCACGAAGGTAAACCTGAATAAAGCTAATAAAGCTGAAACACTTCTATACAGAGAAAGATCCTTCATCAACCATTTAGTTACCTGCCTGTACTCTGATTGTCAACGCTTCCTCCCCAAGTTTTAAAGTTGTCTGAAGCTTATTCTCTATTGAATTCTTCAAGAAGAGCTCACAGGAAAAACATTTCCTGATTTCTGCAACATTCAACAACAATTTGCCTGCTGGTTTATTTCTGAAGATCAGTTTAGCTAGTTATAACTTTCATGGCTAACATTTTCTTTCCATGACTATCTTAAATATGATACTCTTTTTCTTATTTTTTTTTCATAAAGCATTGCTGTCCAAAAATCTCATGAGTATCTAATTGTCTTTTCCCTTATATCGTGATAAAGTCCTTTTTCCTGGATGCTCAAAGGTTTGTTTTTTTTTTTTTCCTTTCATTAAAGACCATATGGTGAGGAACAAAGAGGTCCTTTCAATATGTAGCTTCAAGGACTCTTATTCCAGTAAATGTTTATAACTTTTGTATTGTTTCTTTCTGTTTAACCTTCCATTTTTTTCTTGTAGGATTCTTAATATATATGTTTGGTTCACTTTTAGACAGTTTCTATAAAACTTTTCCTCAAACATTTTTTCATTTCTGCATTTCTCTTTGATTATTAAAATGTTCCATCTACTCCTCTACTTTTAAGTATTAACACTTGCGTTTCCTTACATTTTTTCTACTTTACTGTTAATCTCTATATTCACAGTTTTATTTCTATATTTTTTTCCTGATTATTTCTAATCTTCCTTTCTGAGTTTCTCTAACAGTGATATATAATCCACTCAGGAGCTGTCTCAGCAAAGCCTTCAGATCTGGTCACTTCTCTGCATTCCCCCATATCATCCTCAACCAAACTTTTGTCATCTCTTACCAAGGCCACTGAGAGCATGGCCATGAATGTCCCTCTTCAATCCATTTTCAAATAATGTATAACCAACTTGCATATATGTGACCATGGGTATTTTTCTAGGGAAAAGGAGTCCAAGGTGTCCTTGACCCCAAACCTTAAGGACCAATAGAGCTATAGTGTCTAGTAGACACTAGTAGACGGGATACAGTGAACAGCCCACCATTTTTTTCTGTGTTTATGAATTCTCTTCAGGAATGCCAAGACACAAAATAGCAGCAAGTCTGAACTACGTCACCTGGCTATTTGAACTTCACCTCCCTGGGCCTCCATTTCTTCATCTAATACATATGAGACCTTGACGTTCTCTTACAGATTTCATAACAAAATTAAACTAAAGGCATGTTTTGCTATAGAAAAATCTTCACTTGCAGTGCTATTTTCAGGGGTTAAAGATGGCCAGTAAGCAGTGATTTTATGAAGTAATGTAGCCTACAACTAAATAAAAATGAAAATAATAGCAGGTCTCTTCTAGGATTTCTAAGCACTAGTTCTGTTTCCAGGGAAAACCAGGAAACCGACCTGCGCTGTGCACTGTGGTCACCCAGTGCCTATGACAGCGCCTGGCATGTGACAGGGGCTTTATACATATGTGTCGTATGGATGCATGGGCCTCCCTTAACCTTGTATACAGCCACTGTATCTTTCATCTCACCTGGTGATGTCTGAGAACCCAGAGCAATACGGTTCTCAATAAGCACTGGCAATAAAGGAGGCATAAACCACTTTGGCTCAGTAAAACAATGCAGCCCATCATCTGGGTCCCTACAATCTTGCCAATATATAAGCTCGTTTTCTCCTATTAGCTCAAATGAGAGGTGACACTGGAAAATGGTTATCCTCATTATAACGTATTCCATCTCTAGGCTGCATTGGAAACAGGATTACAGCCACCAAAATGGGATTTCTTTTAATAGTAAATGAAAGTAAATCTGAGAAAGCAGCTATTGTTAACAACCAAACTAGCAGGCAGGTCACAGAGAGCCTGAATCTGAGACAGCCCTGCAGAGGGGCAAGTACTGGATTCAGAACTAGGCAGATGTGAATGGGAATCCTGTCTCCACAACTGGCCACCCTGGGCCTCAGCATCTTCATTTGCACAATAGGGATAAGAATGGGACTTCTGCCAAAACCGGTTTAGCTCAGTGGATAGAGCGTCGGCCTGCGGACTGAGGGGTCCCGGGTTCGATTCTGGTCAAGGGCATGTACCTGGGTTGCGGGCACATCCCCAGTGGGGGGTGTACAGCTGATCGATGTTTCTCTCTCATCGATGTTTCTAGCTCTCTATCCCTCTCCCTTCCTCTCTGTAAAATATCAATAAAATATGTTAAAAAAAAAAAAAAAGAAAAAAGAATGGGACTTCTCTGCTAGAGTTGCTGCCCGGGTAAATGAGATCAGGCATGCAAAGCACAGGCATGCAAAGAACTAGGCACAAAGCAGCAAAGCAATAAAATTTATTCTCCAGAGCCCCTCCCAGTCATGAGAGAGAGAGAGAGAGAGAGAGAGAGAGAGAGAGAGAGAGAGAGATAGGGAGAGAGAGAGAGAGAGAGAGAGAGAGAGAGAGAGAGAAATACCAAGAGAGAGACCCCACAAGGGCATCCAGTTTTTTACATAGGTTCTTTCTCCTGGGTAGCTAATCCTAACTTTATGCAGCCTTCCATGGAACTCACAGTTCCCTGAGGTGGGAGAAGACTTTAAGACCAGACCCTAAATTATAAACAACAATAAGTAGAAGAAAACACGTGAGGCTTCTAGAAAGAGGCTGAACCTCAACAAAGCAATTTACCACCAGGCACAGTTCTCCCATGGATTTCAGATCTGCTGTCTGTTAAGAACATGCATAGCTTGTCTTTAAATCTGTTCTTCTATACAAGACATGGAATAATGTCATGGCTACTAAGACACACTCATAAGCAAGATTGTCCAACCGCACATCCGAAGCCCACCACCAGGCAGGCTGGGTAACACCAGCATGGTTAAGAAGCCCACAGCAGGAGATGGAGGCCCAAGTTCAAATCCTCCTCCACCACTTACTGAATGTGACTTTTGGACAGGTGCCTTAACTTGCTCCACTTCAATGTCCTCACCTATAAAAATATGATCTCTTAAGAGTTCTGTAAGGATTCATGTCTAAGAGGCACAGATAAACACTACATACATATTTGGGACACCACCTTGTTTCTTTTGTGATGTGAAAATATTGACAGCTCCTTCATCGCAGGATTGTAGGGATAAATGAACAAGATATTTCATGTAGAGATTATAGCATTGGGCCAGGAATACAGCATGCCTTCAATAAATGACTATTAATACCATAATTAAAGGTGCCCAGAATTCTTCAAACCATGACGGCTTGGAAAAAAAACCGGGACAATCACAGACACACACACACACACACACACACACACACACACACACAGACACACACACGGGCAGATTTTAGTTCTTATATTCCTCACTCTCTCCAAAGTCTCGGACCCCATCCTCTGCCATTAAGTTGAGCCTGTGCAATACTTCATGCTGAAGGTTTTTACTATGTTCTTCCTCACTACCTGTCCAGGTATGTCAAGACCCTGCTCTTTGCTAAACAATAATGGATGGGAAGCCGTTTAAGGTACTCTAAGCAATTATCCAATTATCCACTGCATATAACAAAGCTGATTATAGGATTTAAAATTTAAATGTACCCATAAAGTATGGGACATTTAAGACCCTAAGACAGGTATGCACAATTGAATTCAGCATCCTGAACCAGTACAATAAATAGTCCTCAAACCAGCAAAATAGTTGTTGACAGCATTTTTATCTGCCTCACTGCTATCGAACACTTCCTCCACTCCTGACCCCATCACTGGATGTCCCTGGGGGCTGGCCCAACATGGGCAGGACTGAGTGTGGCTTTTCGAGGAACCCTAGGGGCACAGTAATTGTTTAAGACCCAGAACCATTTTGTTGACAGAATCTCCACTGTGGAAAGCAGCTAATTGTGGAGCTACCTGGGGACCTGGGAACTGAGTGATGACTCGGAGTTTACGTTGGTAAGCAAAGGTGTACGTTTGTTTAGAATAATCCTCACTCTAATGTAGAAGGCTGCTAAATGAGGCACTATGTGGAAACAGGAAATTTAATAACACGTCTGGGTTTTAAATGATGATTTCTCATTGTGTTATAAAACGTATATATCCATTTTGAATAATCTTCAACCTTGTATGAAAAATTATTATGTACAAAAGGAAAATTGATCGTACCCGAAAAGAAAGCAGAGAATAAATATGTGTTGAATGGATGACAGATGGATTGACAAAGTGAGTGAAGAATGTCAGTACGGTTGCTCAATTACCTCTCAGACAGTAAATCTAAAATCATGGCTATGACACCCTAAAAAAAAAAAAGCAAAAAAACAAACAAAACACTAAAGTACCCGAAAGAAGTTGCCAGAAATCTGTTCTCTGCAGCAAAGTTGTGCCGTGTCAGGGTACAGGCACGTCTCCGTGCTGTAAAACCACGTACACTTGAAGCCTGTGCCATCGGAACAAGCTTACCTTCTGAAACCTCTGGGCAGGCTGGCAGTGTCCCCACTGTGGCCTTAAGCACATTTTAAAATAAAAGCTCCTTTGGAAGATGGGCCCATTGATAGATGAAATTATTTCTGTTATGACACAACTGATGGAGAGAAAGTGCCAAGCTCATGATGAGCGATAGATCTGATCTATAACCTGCGCTATTCTGGCACTGGCACAGGAGCAAACCAGCGTGAGCTCTGGCACCGGGCAAGGTGTGGGCCAGCGCGTGAGGCGGTGGGGGTATTTTAAGCCTGTGGGAATTTGGAAAAGGTCCATGGTACAATTTCTTCCTTATCTGACTGACACAGCCATCACACCTTCAAGTAAAGTCTAACGATGCGTATCGCCTTTGTGAGCCAGAACACGAAAGCCAAAGCCGCTTTGTGGAAGGTGGTCATTTACAGCACTGGGCGCAGGCAGGACTGGACAGGCCATAAGCAATCCCATTCTCCTCCCAAAAACAGTGCCATCATTTTTTTCTTCTTCCCTTATGACTGCCAGTCCTCCCTACTTGTACTCCGGTAATTTAATCACACCTGCAGAGGTTGAGGCTGCAAGCTTTTGACTAAGGTAAGATCTGCTGCTTATTCATTTGTAACTTTCTCCACCCGCCATGGTAATAATAACCAACAACAGCTATGGAGCCTTTACTACATGGAAGTGGGTGAGCTGACGCTACTACACAGTCTCATAGTATTTCCTGCAATAACTTTACGGATTCTATTACCCTCGTTTTACAGGATAAGAAAAACGTAGCCAAAACCGGTTTGGCTCAGTGGATAGAGCGTCAGCCTGCGGACTGAAAGGTCCCAGGTTCGATTCCGGTCAAGGGCATGTACCTTGGTTGCGGGCACGTCCCCAGTGGGGGGTGTGCAGGAGGCAGCTGATCAATGTTTCTCTCTCATTGATGTTTCTAACTCTCTATCCCTCTCCCTTCCTCTCTGTAAAAAATCAATAAAATATATTAAAAAAAAAAAAAAAAGAAAAACGTGTGGCACGACTGAGTCACCTGCCTAAGGGCACACACCTCACAGGCAGCAAAAACAGATTCAAACCCAAAAAGTTCAGTAAGAAATAATGAACAGAATTTAAATGTGATGCTACACCTCAGTTTTCATCCACTGATATACAAAAGGTCTAACTCTAAAGTGCTTGGATCAAGTCTCCCTCAGGCGTGGACCCACGTTTCAAAGCCCTTTTCATGGCCAGATCTGAACAACAGGCTTGGGTGTGAGGACCTTCAGTGCACCCTGGCAGATGGTTATGTGGGAGGGCAGGAGAGGGAGGCATTTCATTAGTGCTACCTAGGCAGCGGGTCTGTGCCCAATGCACATGTGTTCCACAGACTTTAGGCCTCCCTTAAAATCCTGTGTTTTGTGAAAAGGACAGTCTGTCTTGCATAATTAAATCTGCCTTAACATCCAATATCACATTGCGGAATTTAAATTACTTACATTCAAAGAAACTGATTCCTCCTTGGGAAGGTGATGATGCCGTAGACAACCTATTTTAGGAGTTTCCAAAGTGGACCAAGGAACCACTTGAATAAGAATTGCCTGGGGTGCTTGAAAAGGATACTCGATATCACAGTTAGGGAATAGGGTAAGCGGGACTTAGAACGGTCCCCAAGGGTTTCTGTAAAACTTGAGAACCACTGAACTCAAGTGCAGTCCACACCTCAAGTGCCATCACTTCTGGACTTAGTTTAAAAATAACCCAACAAAAAGTCAGTGGGTTTTCTCGTCCTGTTTGGCCTGAGTCTCCACTGACTGCGATTTGGAGGTGCTCGGGGCTGCGCTTGTGGCATCTCCTCCCTGTTTGGTGACATCCACACAAAGGCCTGGTCCCACAGAGCCCACCCTCTGGGTGTGGGCGGTGCCTGCTGGGAGTTTTGCTTGTGCTGCGAGGTGAGGACTGTTTCCGGGTAGGATTACACAGACCTTGGAGGAGGAAGCATGTTCCAAGGAAAGCAGCTTGCCTTTCAATAATCTGATAAATAGGCATTAACAGAAGCACCACAAGGGCAAGGCGCCTGAGCCCACGCGCCGCTGTCAAACCATATCAGGGCGCTCCAGCTCCACAAGATCAAATGCAGCCTCCCCGAGGCAGGCATTCCCTGAGCTTCCCCAGAATCCCAGGGAAAGAACAGGCTTTGCTTGTAAGAATGAGACATCTCAATACGCAGTTCAGAGTTTAAAAGAAGAAACAGCCTGGTGACATTCAATAATACACACACACATGCATATGTGATGTATGCACACATACACTCACATATATATGATGTGTACACATATATTTGATTCTGTTTAAAATATGGTTTTTATCAATATGGTATTTACATGTGTGTCCATGTGTGCTTATAGGATTTACATACATGCATACATACATACATATACTAGTTATTTTCTGGCAGTCTTAAAGACTACTTCAATTTGAATCAGCATCAGCTAAAAATTTAATGAAAACTTCTATATAAATAAAAGCCAAGCAACTGTAAGACCAGTAGCTATGATGCGTACTGCGGTGACCAACTGGCCCAATTGGCCCCTCCCAACCTCCTGTGGCCCCCTCCCCTCCGCCAGCCCCCTCCCGCCCGCCAGCCCAGCCTCAATAGGCCCCCATCTGGGTGGGCGACCAGATCCCACCCATGCATAAATTGTGCACCAGGCCTCTAGCAAAGTAATAAAATAAAGAAATAAAGTTAACCACTTGTACTTAAACACTCAGGATTTGTGACACAGAACTGACCACAACTGGAAGATATTTGTCAGTTCCTAAATGATGAAAGAGAAATGGGAAGAGAGTGAAAGAACAATCCATAGTTCTCAAGGTCAAATCTAAGTTTTGACAATGTCACTGGCATAACTTCTGTCCCCAGGACACAGTGAAATTGGCAAACTTGAGTAATGACAAGTAACTTTAATTAAACTCCCCATCTGCTTATAAGCTTAATGAAGTTCAAAACATACTTGTTCAAAACCAAGTCAGTCTCTTCCAAGCAGTAATCCTTTCTTATTAATCTCTGACAAAGTATTAAATTTCCCATTTCCCCCCCCCTGACCAGTGGTAGAATGTCCTCTCCCCTATGATTTACCAACAGCATCAGAAATTAGAAAGTGATGTACAGCTCATGCAATTCACTTTAATAGGAATTTGAATGGCTTCGCTTTCCCTTTTTCGAAATACAATATCCTGAATTGTCCTCTTCATGCATGTGATAAATAACCTGGGCGCAGAAAATGAAGAATTTTTAAAAGGCAAGACTTTGAATCTGTGTCTACGAAAGACCTGCATTCTGAAGTGATGAAAGCTGCGGCCCTGCTGTGTCTCCACCTGCAAAACTCTATTAAATCTAATAGAACGTACCGGGGACACAAGCCACCCCGAACCAAACCTAATTTCCATCTCGGTTCATTCGATTTCCTAAAATTGCATCAACAGAAAAATCAGATAGAGGGTGGACACTGGTTTTATGTGGCTTCTGATGGGGAAAACCCTCTTTTAGTGTTTAAAGAATAACTACCCCTCTGCAGTTCACCCTGGGCCTGTGGGAACCGACATTGTCTCCTTTTCCTTCCTTCCCCTGCAGATGTAAATCAGCACAACCTCCTAACTCCTCTAGCACATCTGTAAGATACTTTAAGATGAAAAAAATGACATTCATTAAGATGCACTGTAAATCCAGCAGTACAAAAATTAGCACAAGGATTTCCACGACTCAGAAATCAAAGGGCCTTAATCATTAAACTCAATTTTCCACTCGTTGCATCTAAAAAGAGTGCCAAAGCAGACAGGGCATATGTATGTAGAACTTCGATGAGGAGGATGGCGAAGCAGAGTCTTCATCCACCCATCACAATACCCTTTCAGTTACTCTGGGGAGACCTTGTCTAGATGGATGCACTAGTACGAGGGCTCACTAACTTTCAAAACCCAACTTCGTTTCTCACCAACACCATTACTGCTCACAAAGTCCATTCTAAGATTATTCAATCAAGTAGGCTTGCCATAATTGATTCTGTGTCGTCCCCTTCCCCACCCCCTTCATTCTGAAAGACTGAAATGATAATGCTGAAATAGCATTTCCTTTACCCCTGCCCCATGAGCAAGGGCTGAAAATGGCATGCAAGCTCTAATAGAAACCTAGGCACACACAAGATTGTCTTGTCAATTCAAAAGAAACTAGCTACAAAGGCCTGTCCTGGATCTTAAGCAATCATCCCACCAAATGTTGTCACCGTGTACTAAAGTCCACAAAACGGTCTGGTTTTCTTTTTCTTAAATGGCAAAGAGGAAATATGATCGACGCCTTAATAGAAAACATAATTCACAATATAAAAATGAAAGGTCACGTCACACTTTGCCAAGTACAAGATTTGTAAATTCATTTCCCCCTTTCCCCACTACCCAGCCTCTATCCTTCATAAGAAATCACAACAAAATGAAAAATACAAGTTTTCCTCTGGTAAAGAATAAATAAAGAGCACGCCTTTATTTTCTTCCCATTTCAAAGTGAAAACACTATGAGCCTTAACTGCAGTTCATACTGTCGTACATCCCAGCGGGGTGGCCCATCTGGGAACTGGCTCTAAGACACCCTTTAACACAGACTTCACAACCTTGGGTCTGTTAATTACCCCAACCCAGAAAACAGTCCTCCAAGGGAGATATCATCAGTGGGGAATGCGTACCAGGGGACCACTTTGATTTTCTTTTCTTTTCTTTTCTTTTTGCAGAAAAAATAGACGGGATTGTCTTGAAGAGGCAATTTGTTATGAATATAGTTGGTGGCTTTTCATTTAGTGCATATTTTTTAAGGGGGTGAGGGAACAGAGAAGAAAGAAACACATAGGCCACAGCTGAATCCTAGAAAGCATCCCTTAATGCAGGGTTCTGGACACTAGTGATAATGTGAGCTGGATAATTCTTTGTTGTGGAGGCTGTCCTATACATTGTAGGATGTTTAGCAACATCCCTGGCCCCTATCCTTTAGAGACCGGGAGCTCCAGCCCTACTGTAAAAACCAAAAATATCGCCAGACATTGTCAAATGTCCCCTTGAAGATAAAATCGCCCCGCTGAGAACCACTGCTTTAGAGGCAAAGAGATGGCCCATCGACAATAACTAAGGTTAGACCTGGCGTTGTTGGCGGGGGAGGGCGGTGGGTTTGTCCAGCCTCCGTGGGTTTCCAGCGCCTGTGTCCCCATCTCCAGTGAAGCTGGGAGCCAAGATCACCTGCACCTATTTCTACAGACCTTTGTCTCAAGGGATCTGTCAGCCCTTCATAATGTGCTATCATAAAACTAAAACCCAGAAGGAAAAATGCCTGTGTCTGCAAAGGGGGGAGGAGAATTAGCATTTATACATCAGGGAAGGGAAAAAATCCTACGCGTCAAAACTGCTGCTTTGGCAAATGCCTGATGCTATGAGACCTATTTTTAAAAGTGGGGGTGTTGAAGCAAAGAAAGAGAAAAGTCAAAGTATGTTTATAACATCTTTTAATCTTTTTGACATATCAATGAAGGTTTTTTTTGAGAGAGACAGAAAAAAAAGTAACTCCTGGAGTAAAAATAAAGAATGAGCATATGAAGAAGAAAAGCTAACCATCAGCACTTTCAAGCTGCCCTTAAACAAAATGACTCTGATGAGACCGATTTATTTTAACCCCTTGGCAGGAGGAGGCTGCCGAATGCAGTCTCTCTGTCACAAGGTTCCCTTGGGCTATAGAAGGTTCCAGTACTGCTTCGGGATATCAAAGCAAAACCAAGGCTGGCAGCTTGAACACGAAAACCTGAGATTCCATTCCTTGCCCAAGAAATTGGGTTCCTCACGCCACAGTAAAGAGGGTGCTGAGCTAGGTCGAACCATGAGGCCCCAGATTGCCCACAAAGTTAGCAACTTTCTAACAGGAGTTGTGGGGTACTCTGGACAGTCGGGGTTACATGAAATCTCAGACCGTGGAAACGTGGGACTAATCCAAAATTACTTTCAACAGTGAGTTGGCCCGGGGTAATTAACACTCCTCCCCTGCTGTTATAAGGACTGCGCTGGAAAACCCATCCGCAGACCCGTGGTTTGACGTTCCTTACAGGAAAGGAAGCTCACAGGAATTTAAGTGACCAAACGCTTTTTCCCGGGGGCCTTGGAGAGTCATTTTTCTTTCCTTCAAACCTGCATTCCACTCTTTCTCCATGAATAAACGTGGTCATGTTTGCACCAAGCATTTTCCATAACTTCCCACTGAACCGTAAATCAACTCTAAGGGAAAGGTAGTGATTAATACAACAAATGGATTTAGCCACAGTAGATTTGTCATACCTGACAGCTATGTCCTAGAGGAAGTGCAAAGGACCCCGGCATTGCAACTTTTAACTTTCCAAGCGCTCGGCGGTTGTTCTAACAGACCCAGGTGATCATGGCAAAGGTTTGGAAGTCCCTTGAAAAAGGGACAACTTGCAAGGACCTGGAAGCTGGAGCATAAAAACATGTCACCCAGTGAGAAAGCCTAGCCAACCACGAGACGTTCATACCCAACATTCAGGAGGCAACAAAGAAAATCCTTTGGGCAAAAAAAATACCGGGTGTGTAATAAAGCCTGAACATAAGTCGAAAGAGCACTGTACTGAGAGTTGCAGTATTCTCCGAGAAGTGCTTCAGGCACACCTTCTAGAACCACGTTGTCCAGTACAGTGGCTACTCGCCACATGTGGCCAATTAGACGCATGAAATGTGGCTGAGAATTGAGATGTGCTTACAGTATATAACACACACTGGATTTCAAAGACTTGGCAAAAACAGAGAATGTAAAATACCACACTAATAACTTTTTATTGATTAGATGCTGAAATAATATTTTGGAGATATTGAGTTGAATAAAAGATACTATTAAATTTCATTTCACCTGCTTCTTTTTTACTTTTTTAATGTGAACACTAGAAAATTTAAATTACATATGTAAATCACATTGATGACTCACGGGATATTTCTAATGGCAGCGCTGTTCTAGAATAGGAGTCAGCAAACTTTCTGGAAGGGCCTAACAGTCAATATTTTGGGCTCTGTCTCTGGTGCCAAAGCAGCCACAAACAATATAAAAACACACGGTGTGGCTGTATTCCAGTAACATTTTATTTACAAGAGGGCAGATGAATGTGGTCTGTGAGCCCTGGTTTACCTTCTCAGGTCCAGGTCATTAGCAGTTCCTACGAGAGGAAGACAAATCCCAGGGACCCCGGGGGTGGATTCAGCCTGGAGATAATGTTTTGGGACCCAGCAGGGGCTTTAAGCAAATCTGAACGTGAATGCATTTAGACTGGGCATGGGTGATCCGCTCCCCAGTGCCCCCATCACTCTCCGAGGGAACTGGCCTTCTCCATGCAATGGCTGTGTGCATTTACATTCCTGCTGTAAAGCTGGTGTCATACAAGGAGCCAGACAGCAGTGGAATCAGATAATGGGAGTTTCTATCGGGGGCCAAGTTAGTTGACCATATAATTAATCATCCAAACAAAATCAATTCTGAGAATGAAAGGAGACATAATTAATAATTATATCTGGACAGCAGGCGTGCACCAGAATGTACAGTTATCCTACTGATAAGGAACCAAGGCCTACAATAAAAACTGGGTCAACTTTCTCCAAAATGCAGACATAAACAAGGATGGGAAGAGTTGGTGGCACTTCCTCTGAAGTTCACTGTATTAACCGAGCCCTGTCGATCATGTGTAAGGGCTGCCTCCCTCACTGTCTGTGGAATGAACACCGGTGGGCTTCCCCTGCTCTCTGCTCGCATCCCATGCTCTAGTTCAGCATCCCTAGTAACAACCCTAGCTTGGTCTAGAGGCCCAGGGGTCCTCAAACTTTTTAAACAGGGGGCCAGTTCACTGTCCCTCAGACCGTTGGAGGGCCGGACTCTAGTTTAAAAAAAACAACTATGAACAAATTCCTATGCGCACTGCGGGCCCGGGACGAGTCAGGTGCTAAGCAGGACAGGCAGCGGCACCCAGCGGGCCAGATAAATGTCCTCGGCAGGCCGCATGTGGCCTGCGGGCCATAGTTTGAGGACCCCTGGTGGTCGGCAAACTCATTAGTCAACAGAGCCAAATAACAGTACAACGATTGAAATTTCTTTTGAGAGCCAAATTTTTTAAACTTCAACTTCTTCTAACGCCACTTCTTCAAAATAGACTCGCCCAGGCCGTGGTATTTTGTGCAAGAGCCACACTCAAGGGGCCAAAGAGCCGCATGTGGCTCGCGAGCCGCAGTTTGCCGACCACGGGTCTAGACCAGTGGTTCTCAACCTTTCTAATGCCGCGACCCTTTAATACAGTTCCTCATGTTGTGGTGACCCCCAACCATAAAATTATTTTCGTTGCTACTTCATAACTGTAATTTTGCTACTGTTATGAATCGTAATGTAAATATCTGTGTTTTCCGATTGTCTTAGGCTCTACAGCAGCGGTTCTCAACCTGTGGGTCGGGACCCACAGGTTGAGAACTGCTAGCAGGGTCGTCTAGAGTCTAGACCAGTGGTCAGCAAACTACGGCTCGCGAGCCGCGGTTTGCCGCTCTGTTGACTAATGAGTTTGCCGACCACTGACCTAGACTCTCGATTCCAATAATTACAGGCTGTTGTTGTTCCTTGTGATTAAGCCCCTATCCCAGTGGTCAGCAAACTCATTAGTCAACAGAGCAGCAAACTGCGGCTCGCAAGCCGCATGTGGCTCGCGAGCCGCAGTTTGCCGATCACTGGTCTAGACAGTCAACACCTTCCCTAACCAAGCCATGGACTAATGATTTTTAAAGGTCCCACCCAGGCTGGATAATGAGTACATGGGGCTTACTACACTACTGTCTCTACTTCTATGAAGCACGGATCATTTGCAGAGTTTAAAAAATGTTTTTAAAGGTTATACTGGGACTCGGGGTTACAGCATGCACCTCGGTTAGCCCACTAACCAGCTGCACGAACAGTGGGGCCTGGAGGCACCTGGCACAGCCAGAAACACTGAACTCCCGGGACCTGAGGCAGTTCTTCCCCCAGCACCCCCTCGCTGCAGACACAGACATGGCATCGCCATTGCAGTGGGCAGCCAGCATTAGGATAATGCTGATACTGTGGGTGGCGGAAACTAGGGACAGAAATAAACAGCGACCTTGACCTCGGACTTGGGCTGCAGGACCAAAGCAAATCTGAGGACAACACACACTTTTTTCTTTTCCTTTTCTGTTGAAACCAACTTGAGTTTCTGCTACTTGCACCTGACATGGTTATTCGTTTAACCATCAGCTGCCTTCCCCTTCCTCAGCCACCGCCTCCTCTCCTTTTTTCTCTTTCTCTGTGCAAAAATAATAATAATACATATAATATACATTGCTCGCCATAGTGATCTGTGCCTGGAGGGTGTATGGGTGTGTACTCACATGTACACACACACACACGCAAACACGCACCATCTACCCTCCAGGTACAGACCCCGGGGGAGGGACATGGAGGCTGTGTGCCTCTGAAGCTAAACTAGGCAGTGGCCGCCACCCCCACCTCACAAACACTCCTGGAGCTGCCAGGGCATCTGTTTTGTAGAAGCAGCTGGTTCCACACTTTTTGCCTCACCAGGAAGCCACTTCCCCGAGGGACGCTGAGAACTGTGCAGCTCTGTCCACACCACAAGCCCCTCTCCTTTCTCCACTCCTAACGTGGCCCAGGACAGCGCTTCCTTCCCCCTTCAGCTTGACACACCAGTCCTGAGACACAGGGGTGTAATGGCCTCACAGCGAGCCAGACATCATCCCAAAGAGCAGCCAACCTCCCAGCAGCAGCGTCACCGAGACGCGGCCCCGAGAACATCCCCAAGTCTCTACACCCTCTCCGCTTCTAATGCAACCTCTTCCTCTACCTGGGCCCAGGATCGCCGTTAACCATGTTTGTTCTTATCGCTGAAGTTGGTGCTGTGGCGGACCTCACCTGGAATCCTGCCACCTCCTATACAACTGGATCTATGAAAAAAACATCAAATTGAAAACCAATACTTTGTCCCACACACACGAACTAGTTTGTTTACATAATCCCAGCAATATTCATTAGACAATTAGAATTTACCAGCCATTGTGCCAAGCACCGTACCAGATTATTTCGTTCAATGCTCACTATAGTCCCATTGCTACCCCCCTGTTAGGCACAGAAGGGTAACTTCTCCAGGGTACACAGCTAGGGTAACTTCTCCAGGGCACACAGCTAGGAAGCAGCAGAGTTGGTCTGGCCTCGGTGTCTGCACTTTTAACTGTGATAGTATACAATCTTGCAGATTAAAAAGTATGCAATCTTTCAAATTAGGAATTCAATTCATTGATAATAAACACACTTTCCTGGGGAGAGAATGTTATCTCCTGCTCAATGGGGGTAGAGCAGCCGTGGGCAAACTACGGCCCGCGGGCCGGATCCGGCCCATTCGGCCCGTTCGGCTGTTCTATCCGGCCCGTGGAGCCGAAAGAGCAGAGGGTTCTCTTGCTCTCCCCTCCGCTCCTTCACCAGCAGCAGTGTTAACATGGCAACGTCGGGAAACACGGCCGCAGCTCCTTCTTCTGAGTGGGCGGATTTATATCCGCCCATTCAGTAGAAGGAACAACCTCTCAATCTTCCAGAGGCTCCTTGTAATGCCCACGGACGCGTCCCCCGACATCACCCTGGGAATGCGTAGACACGTTATCGTGGTGATGTAGGGAGACACGCCCCTGGAGAGCACAGTATCAGAGCATTAGCTAAAAAGGAGACCAACAACACTGTTCCCACTGAAGTTGATGTTTTAAAGACCAAAAACCTTTCAACCCAGTCTACATTGCCATCTACATCTACGTCCCGGGCATAATTTGGAAGTTGCACTAAAGAAAATGTTTAATTTACTGTTTACACATTTTGTTCTTTTCTATTTGTTTTAGTTTTAAATTATTTTATTATATTTAAGTTTAATTTGAAAGGCTTTTGTACCTTTCCTTTGTTAGGCAATTTTATTTTGCCTTTGCCATCTTCAATATAAGGTATGTTATTGTGCTATGATTCCTCCATTTTTTGAAGTTTCAAATTATAATAATTAGCGTTTACATTCTTCTTGTTAAAATGTATGAAATGAATAAAACTATTGAAATTAAAAAAAAAAAGACCGTACCCTTTTATGTAATGATGTTTACTTTGAATTTATATTAGTTCACACAAACACTCCATCCATGCTTTTGTTCCGGCCCTCTGGTCCAGTTTAAGAACCTATTGTGGCCCTCAAGTCAAAAAGTTTGCCCACCCCTGGGGTAGAGCATACCTACCTCAGGTGTGGGCTAGGCAGAGTGAATTCCCTCCAATGAGCGCAGAGGGAAAGGTGTGGTGGGCGGGCACTTGCCAAGGGAGAAACCTAACAAAAGCTCACAAGCCAGGTGATCACAAATTGTGCTGGTGCCATGTAACCTTGATAGATATGATGAAAATGGCACTCTCCTTCTGTAGAACCTGAAACCCAAGTCTAATCCTGAGGAAAACAACACACAAACCGATACTGTAGGCCATTCTACAAAGTACCTGGTGAATACTCCTCAAAACTGTCACGATCATCAGAAAGAAGCCAAGTCTGAGAAACTGTCCCAGCCCAGAAGAACCCAAGGAGAAGACACAACTAAATGTAATTGGATGTGATCCTGGGACAGAAAAGGATGTTAGGTAAAACCTAAGCAAATCTGAGTAAATATGGACTGGAGTAACAATCTATCAATTTTGGCTCATTAGTTGTGACATATATCCCAAACTAATGTAAAAGATCAGGAACAACAAAAACTGGCTATGGGCCTGGCATCAACCTATGAACAAGGAGGTCATGGTTCGCTTTCCAATCAGAGCACATGCCCAGATTGCAGGCTCGATTCCCAGTGGAGGGCGTGCAGGAGGCAGGCGATCAATGATTCTCTCTCATCATCGATGTTTCTATCTCTCTCTCCCTCTCCCTTCATCTCTGAAATCAATAAAAATATATTTTTAAAAACTGGATATAGGATTATGGGAACACTGTACTTTTAAAACTGGATATGGAATTATGGGAACACAATTTTTTTAACAAAAATGGTTTATTTAATGTAAATTGTTTATTTTTTAAAAGTGTTTATGCCCCTAAGAGTTGGAGGGAAGGTGTAAAAGACCAAGAACCCTCAAAGCTTGCAATGAGGAGAGCTCGGTCAGGACGGGAAGGCTGGTCTATGTGTGCTGTGAAGCTCCGCCTCCGGACAGGCACTCAACACTCAACATGCCTCTAATGTGTCCACTCACCCCCCCATTCCCTAGTTGCTACTCATCCATAAAGGCAGATTATTTCATTCACTAGGCAAATCCTTGCCTTATGCCACTCTTGAGATATCAGACTAGCTATTTTTGAACCAATTATTAATTGAAAACATTTTACAAATTTAAAAAAAAACTTCATTAAGAAGCCTCTTCCAAAGGTAAAAATGAAAACATTCAAAATCATACAAAGGTTAAACAAAAAAAATAGCAACAGTTAGAATGCCTTAAGAGGGTGGTAAAAAAAAAAAAAAAGGCTTTTTAAAATGCAACATGACTAAAAAATTGTATTCCTTTCTGGGAAATATTTTTGCACAGTCTCAGAGGAAGAGCAGTAAGTTGCAAAGGATGCTGACCAGCATTAATTACCCTGAAGAAGTAATTTCATGCCTGACATTACTTTCAACACCCAAAGAACTCTTCTGAACTGACCAAAAGAATGAACTAGTTTTTAAACACTACAAAATGAAAATTACATCCTGATTTCAGACATGTTAAAATGCGAAGAAAAAATACCTCAACAAAAATGAAATCTACATCATTTAATCCTCAGGGGAATCCAACCACACAGTCAACACCACCTCTGCAGTTCACAAACGAAATGGAAACCAGACTTAAAGAGTGGATGATGGACATCTTAGCCCCTGGGATGGAACATGCCCACGACCCTGGCCTTCAATACCTGACAGATCCGGGATGTGTTTTCTACCTTTCCCATTAGTCTTTCACTTTATTTCTTATTTCCACACATATAAAGTTGGGTCAAAAATCTACCCTGTCACCTGGGATAAAACAATGGTTATATGGAATAAACCAATCATTGACATTTGCTTGCTAACGAGTTTTGAGTTCTTAGTATGTGTCCCCAGGGCCCTGTGTTGAGCCTCAGTAGATGGTGGAGAACAAAATTCTCGCCTTGGTGTCTAGTAAGAGAGACAAAACCAATAAACAAGCTCAGAGCAAGAACACAAAGAAGGTGATGTATTAAGATACGAGTGCTCTGCAGGGGCCACGCTTAAGAACCAACATTGAGTCTGTGACCTGGACAGAGAGGATTCAGCCATGAAAAGAAAAAGGCAGAGGGAACCATGCACCCAAGGGTCCAAAGCTGGGTCAAGAGCGTGTGGGAGCCACCCTCCACTGCCCTCTAATTCTTGCCAAAATGTGCATCTTCCACACAGAGGCTATGCAGGCATTTGTCCTCTCAAAGCGACTACACAGCTTGATTTGCCCAAGGAACCAAGTTCTGCCCTTTCAGGCTCTTGTACTGGCAACGATCAGGTCTTCAGGTCTCCTGGCTGCTGGGTTTAACGATTCCTCTTCAATAACCAAGGATCAGAGCCCATTACTTAGTACCGTCCTCTTTTGTTTTGAGTCATGTAAGAGGAAAACTATTACTAATATTTGCTCTAGGACAGGTTTCTACAATCTTCTTCATTTCTGCAGCTAAGATGAAAGGGCCACTCAGAAAACCCAATGCAAGTTACCTGAGTGCAGACTATCGGATTATTAGCATTGACCATCGGCCTGCGAGTCCTCCGGCTCTTTCATCTTGCTCAGTGGTTAACATTTGGGAAACTCTCCCTTGTCTCCAAGAGACATTATTTTCAGTTATAAGCTTTGGGGACATCCCCTCTGGTCATCAAATTTAATGTGGTGATTATTAAAGGGAATGTGCTCATATTAATGCCCACTTTCAACTTGAGGGCCTGAGCTACAAATTTCTCCTCATGTTGGCTGGTGAGGAACGAGCCAAGGATGAAATCTGAATAAAGTTAAGGAGAAATCTGCTGCTGTTCAAGTTTTTGACTATATCATGTAAGACAGAAGTAGTGATGCATGATCGACCTACAGGTATGATTACACTCAAAGCCATAATGAACTTTACTATCCACAGGCTAGTTCATTTGTGTGTGTGTTGGGGGGGGGGGGGGAGACACACAGAAAATATACAAGAAATTCTACAGTACAACACTAATCAACAGCCTTAATAATAATCAAAGTTGGTATTTACTGAGCACTTACCAACCAGGCTTTTTTACTTTGTCACTGAACTTGTCAATACTTTGAATGTAGATACAGTTCCCATCTACTTTCTACTGATGAAAGAAACTAAATTTAGTGATTTTAAGTCCTCTTGACCTACAAAGCCTGTGCTCCTAAGGCCTACACCACAAAGAAATGCAATTCAGAGGGCAATTTGTGAGCAATGGACTCAGACCATCATGGTTGAAATCCCAGCTCCACTACTTATTCATTGCATGACCTAGAAAAGCTAGTTAACCATTCCTCAGCCTCAGTTCCCTCATCTGTAAAATGGGTCATCATAGGGATGAACATATAGAGTGGGGTGAAGGACTAAATGTTCCTGGCACACTGTCAGGAACACAATAAGCATACAATGAATGCTGGTCACTGCTGCTACTCAAGCCACTACTACTACTAAGAGCAATGTCACAGTCCTGACTTTAAAATATCAGTAACTTACTATCATTTATTTTAGCCATTCACATCATAACAAAATGAATCAAAATACCATCATCAATACAACATGAACCAACAATTACGGAGTATAAAAACACATCCCATTCATTTTTCATTCCCATGGAGAAGACTAAGGTCCCACTGTTGTAAACTAATTCTGAGAATAACACGAGTGGTTAGATATGCTCCAGATGCCACAAAAACCTTCATTATAACCTGATGAGTGTAGCATTTTTCAGAGTACACAACCTGCAGATTATGGTTCAAATGCAAAAGGGGAACGAACACTCCATGTTTTACAGACTTTTGCATATTCAGTTTGCAGGCAGCAATCTGCTCTGGTATAAGCAAAACATGCTTCTCTGACGTATTACATTTCCATTTTCTTTACACCCAAACAACCAAATATTTAAACAGTTAACATCTGCTCAGAGACCTAAGAGACGAAAAGCATAGGCGATGTGTTGACTACGGAGAAAGTGAAATTACACAGGGGCCAGATTTCTGAAAGCCTGACCTATTGTGTCAGAAAAGGAGAACCGCCTGCCAGAAAACGCATGGAGGACGGAAACCAGCAACCAGCTGAGCAGATGTAAATGGACAGATGGCAACAGGAAAATAAAGACATGGAGAATTTTAAAACAATAGTAAATCTAAAACATCCTTTAAAAAAAAGAGAGAGATCCCCAACGCAAGTCCATAATAATTAAGGAGACTAAATTGCATGCTGCGTTTTTTAAAAGTAAAATGGGGGTAGGGGTAGAAAACAGGGGCACGTAGTGGAAAACATAGATTTAGGTCAAAGCATTTATCCAAAATCATCGGCTGTGCTCATACAGTCTTGAGACATGTGAGCAAACCAAACACAAAAGTGAGCCTTCAGCATGGAGTGATTGACCAAAGCCATCTTTCTCTACCTTCAGGATGTCACCTCCACGGAAATCAGTTCACTCCAACAAGACAGCTGGTGAAAACAACTTCAGAGTGCAGGGAAGCATCAGTGTTGCTATAACTGAATAGTCAAGAAAAGATGTTACTTTCTGACATATAGAAATAGAGAGTAGATGAGTATGCACAGTTTCTTTTTTACAACCAAATTTTGGAATTAATTTCAATCCTTTCACCTGAAAGGAAACTGGGGTGGAAGATGGGTGAGGAGTTCAGGAGGGGGGGCAAGGGGCACAGAAGAGGCAAAGTAGACAGCATCCAGAAAGCTTCCCCTGGACTCCTGTCAACCTGCAGGTGAAGGCCCTGTGCTGGGAAAAAGAGCTTGTTGTTTTGTTTTGTTTTGTTTTGTTTTGTTTTGTTTTGTTTTGTTCAATCAGTGACTTGTTGTGCCCCTCAAGTGAATAAAGAGGTAAGAAATTAAATGACTTAAATAATTGGAAGGTTTAAAGCATGAGGCTTCAGGTACAGCGGGTTCCAGGCGCTGCAGAGGTATCAAGTCTCTGATTCTCTCTCCAATTTTCAGCCAACAAGTTGCCATCACAAGGCCAAATCTGCAACACTCTCCCTCTAGATGAGAAACACGTCCAAAAGAAGAGAAACTCTCTGTTGATGAGGGGTTCATCTCGTAACTAAGGGAAGACACTCCTTAGTCTTGCTGAGGACACAGGACCATTCCTAAAGCCATTCTCTGGCTAGGCACTCTGACAGCCAGGTTGACATAACCATCCATGTGAAAGAGACCCAGCCAGGGAGGTTGGCCCAGGCCTGCTCGAATGACTGTGATGAACTGCCTCCAAGAACTGTGCAGAGGCAGGATGGGAGAGGACCCTGGGGAAGGAATGGAGGGGACCTCAGAAAGGGATAGAGGGGACCCGGGGAAGGGATGGGAGGGGATCAAGGGAGACTAAGCTTGAGATGTCTCCAATACTATGACCACTCATTCTCACAGACCTTTCCCCCACTTGTTTCTATTTCTTGGGCCAACCTCAAAGCCTCTCTTTCATTTTTTTATATTATAAATGAATGATAAGCTATGCGCTGGGAGAAAAAGAGAGAAAAAATATACCATGGGGAAAAAAGATTGAGGAAAATATGAAAAGCACACCTGAGATTTGAACTCAAATTCCTGGATTCATTGGTGGGAAGAAGCCAAGAACTAAAAGAAATATGGCATGTGCCAACAGGAGGCCTTAAGGACTATGTGCTGAGAAAGCAGCCATGTGCTTGCCGGAGCCCCCTTTGGTGACACTGTAACAACTAGTTGATCACCGACCCTTTCACCCACCCTTCTCCCCAAAAAACCTCTGATCTCTAAGGTCACAGCAACCTCATCAGAAAGGTGAGCTCTAATAACTGAGGAATTCCAGCCTCTGGAAATCAAGATCCCACTTATTATTCATGATGATGCATTAAATATGTACCCTTCTGCCTCGTGTTCTCTCAAAGCTCTGCAAATTGTTAACGAAGTCAAAAAAGTGCTATGAGATTAACGTAATTTGTTAGTAATAAGACCTCTGAATACCGACAGCACCTTAAAAAATGTCTCAACAACCACAGAGATTTGCAGTTTGTAGAAAAATCATTGAATAAGGATTGCAAATAAATTTGGTATAACTACAGCAGCCTGGGCACCTGAAACTGTTAAACTCCTGCCCAATCTCTGCCTCAAGCAAATTATCTTCATAACAGGATCATTTTAGTTCCTCGATTTACTTGGTGATGTTAAAGCAAAGGCTGGGATGTGTCGCAAGGAGTTCTGCATTACAATGTGAAAGGATCCCCCAGCCTCTGAAAGCCGCCTGAATACAAACCTAAGAAATAAGAAAGCCTAATACACTGGGTAAATGCTGACTTCCTCTGTCCTGCCCTCACAAATGATGCTTCCTGACTTTCCGAAACTATTCTCAGTGTTTCAAATGCAACAGCTCAGTATTAATTACATACAAAGATATACAGGGAAGTAAAGTCAAATAAAAATTACATCCTATAAATTACATCATATTTCTTCCCATTTCATAAATAATTTTGCAACATGGCAACAACTGATTGCATTGTTGTTGTTTTAAACTGATAACCCATGTCTCATCTTAACACAATAAGAGAAAAAACAGAGGTGTTGATTTATAATGTGTTTCAGCCAAGCATTCCTTAGGTAATATATAACAGATCAAATGATCAAATTTCACATATACTTTATCTTATTGACATACACAGACTCCACAAATCAATCATTGTACCTACTTATGGCAGAGATGAATGAGTTATTCAGACCTACTTACCTAGAAAAAATAATTAATTCACAATATGAATTTCAGAAGAAGAAAAAATCCTCCCCACCCAAAAAAAAAAAAAATCAGAGAAGCCAAAGAACTTTAGAAATGGAAGAGATTCTGAACTAAGAAGTTGTCTTTGTGAAACTAAAGTCAAACCAACAGCAGGGTAAATAGCTATAAAGGTGCTTCTGTTCCAAACTCCATCACATGTAATGAAAGGAAAGTGCACATGCACGAACTTACAAAAGAATATTTTATCCATTCAGGTCCATAACACACCAGGAGCAATTCTGTTCTTCACGCAACTTCTTATTCTAACTGCACAGGCTGAAATACACTGAGTATAGATGTTTTCAGTAAAATTGCACCTGGTCTGAGTTTTGTCATCAAGTGTGATTTAATCTAAATCGCTGAACTAAAACCCTTTTCATTCAGCTGCAGGTTCATGAGAAACAGGCTCTTGGGAGAGCTGTGGAGACAAGATGGCTCAGACAGGCACCCTGGGCTTGACGAGGAGACAAGGAGAGCGCAGGGAGGATGCCACCAACCCTCGTGGTCCATCACCCAGTGGCAAGTCCAGCAATTTTAGAGGAGGAGGACTTTCTAAATTAAGAGAGCCCAGCCGATGTGGCTCAGTGGTTGAGCATCAGCCTATGAACCTGGAGGTCACGATTTGATTCCCAGTCAGGGAACATGCCTGGGGTTTCAGCTCAATCCCCAGTAGGGGGGTGTGACGTAGGCAGCAGATGGATGATTCTCTCTCATCATTGATGTTTCTCTCTCTCTCTCTCTCTCCCCCTCCTTTCTTCTCTCTAAAATCAATAAAAATATTTTTTTTAATATATTTTATTGATTTTTCACAGAGAGGAAGGGAGAAGGATAGAGAGTTAGAAACATCGATGAGAGAGAGACATCGATCAGCTGCCTCCTGCACACCCCCCACTGGGGATGTGCCCGCAACCAAGGTACATGCCCTTGACTGGAATCGAACCCGGGACCCCTCAGTCCCCAGGCCGATGCTCTAGCCACTGAGCCAAACCGGTTAGGGCTAAAAATATTTTTTAATTAACTAAATAATTAATTAATAGAGAAATAATCTATCCTCAGGCTTCGCCCAGGGCAGGTGTGAGAAGGGAGAGGGCAGCCACCCTCAGTCCCCAACTGCTCATGACAGATGGGTAACGATGGGTATTGTCACCCCAGTCTGAGTGGTGAGCCCCTATAGTGTGTACTGAATGACAATGCTGTACACTTGAAAGTTACATAATGTTAATAACCAATGTTACCTCAATTTTTTTAAAGCCTATTGTAATAGATTGAATGCAAAATAAATATGAGAATCCAGCTAGTTTCTCTTAAACTAAAAATTGGAGAGATTTATTTGCAAGAACGTAATATAATGCCACTCCTCTTACTAAATGTTTTTGTGATAAGCATTTATGTTAATATATAATAAATTATTATAATTTAATGAAATAAATATATAGACACGTTTTTTAAAAAAAACAGAAACCTAAAATAAAAAGCAACTCTTGAAAAAAGTACATCCAAAGTAATATGTTCTCTCTATCTCTAAAACCAACTTGTATTGCCATAATCAAACACTTATGAACTCTCTACCCTATACAAATAAAATATTTAAACATAGACACTGTGATTTGCAGACATATCAGGTCATGAAAAGAACTAAAAACATTTACATAAAGGATTGAGTGCAAAGCAAACTTAGAGGTCTCCTGAAGGGGGAAAATGATATTTTTATTATAATACATTTTATGCTTAACTTCTGTAACAATGATAACATTATATTTACTGGGAAAGTTACTGATTATGTGTTGCTTTCCCCAACTAGAATGAGGTTCTGTAAGGGCAGAGAGTAGGTGTTAGTCACCTTTGTCTTGACCACTCTGTAAAGGATATAATTTTCTAACCACTATGCTGAGACAATTACAAAATAATACTGAGTGCAAACTGTAATTGAAAAATAAAAATTCTTTAAAAATCCTATTTATATTATAAGAAGCCAGACATACTAGTGCTCAAAGCATATACTAATTAAGTTGAATCGAATATATAAGTAATATAAGACATAGCACCCAGACATGAGAAATAAGAAAGACACATGCAGAATCACAAAGAATGGTTTTAGTAATTAAGCCCCAAAGTGAGCATTTGTCTCCCAGGGTGGGGAGTGAGTCTTGGCATGAAGAGCCATCTTCTAGGAACGAGGTCAGCACACGAAGGCACCTGGGCCAACCCCAGCTCTCTGTTTACCCAAGGCTTCACTAGAACACCGACAGCTCTGACGATTCCTTTGGGTATGGGCTATGGCTGCTTTCCTATGGCAGAGCTGAATACTTGCAACAGGAACTATATACACACTACGAAGCCAAAAGTATTTATTATGTGGCTCTTTACAGAAAAAAATTTGTGACACCTCCTCTCACTCCCCGCCACCCTCCGTTTAGAACAACCTGTAGCTAAAATTCCAGTGATCTATAAACTTGAAATAGAAAAAATATATATTTATATTCAACAATGTCAACTGGTTGTTGAATTCAGCATTCAGCATTCCCTTCAATTTAAAAACATGGGCAAAACCACAGTACTATTAACAGTACCTGACAATATATAATCATCAGAATGCACTCACATGACAGTTGCTGCAAGTATCTCAAAATGTCCTATGCATTCATGACAACTTCATTATTACAAAAGTTGACTGCCAAGGGGGCTGTGGATCAGACCTGGAGAGAGGCCCAAAAAGAGAGGCAGGGTCTGATCCACAGCCTCTGTGGGGGCTGCTGATCAGCCCTGCCTCTCTGATCAGGCCCAGAGATAGGCCCAGAGACATGGACTGGCATAGAAACCAACCAATCAGAACCAAATCTGGGTGAACTGTGAGGAGCCAATGGCTGCCTAGGAGGCGGAGCTTTTGATGCTGACTGGCATAGAAACCGACCAATCAGAACCAAATTGGCCGGCAGGGGAGGGCCGTTGGGGGCAAGATCAGGCCAGCAGGGGAGGGCAGTTGGGGGTGAGATCAGGCCGGCAGGGGAGGGCAGTTAGGGGTGATCAGGCAGGAAGAGGCAGTTGGGGGGCAAGATCAGGCCGGCAGGGGAGAGCAGTTGGAGGAGAGATCAGGCCAGTAGGGGAGGGCAGTTAGGGGCGATCAGGCAGGCAGGCAGAGGCAGTTAAGGGCGAGGCAGGCAGGCAGAGAGGTTAGGGGCTATCAGGCAGGCAGGCAGAGGCAGTTAGGGGTGATCAGGCAGGCAGGTGAGCAGTTAGGAGCCAGCAGTCCCAGATTGCGAGAGGGTGCAGGCTGGGCTGAGGAAACCCCCCCTCATGCACGAATTTTATGCACCAGGCCACTAGTATGTTAATAAAATGTTCATGTACTGCAAATCACAAATTTTAATAATATTTAACTGAGTTAGCCTAGCCAATCAATACAATTAGTTTCCTCTGTAATCCAATGTGCCTGATTTATGCCATTTAAAATACAGACTACAAATACAGTAGTCCTGGGTACAAAATGTGACCTGAAAATGAAAAATTGCTATTAAACTGGGAAAGAGAAAGAAGCTGGCGAACAAAGGCACGTTTGAGGACTGTTAGAAGTTAGCACTAGGAGGCTCTGGACCTGGGAGCTGCTGCCTTTGGTCATTGCTACAGAGCCTTTCCTTTTCTCAGACACACTCACATGTTCTCAGACACACTCCCATGTTCTCAGACACACTCACATGTTCTCAGACATGCTCCCATGCTCTCAGACACGCTCCCATGCTCTCAGACACACTCACATGTTCTCAGACATGCTCCCATGCTCTCAGACACGTTCCCATGCTCTCAGACACACTCACATGTTCTCAGACACGCTCACAGCAGGCATCATCTTCAAGACAAAAGTACAACAGTGGAGACAATGTCCTTGGGGAACAAATGGCCAAATTTCAAGGCTTAACAGAGTAGCGAGGAGTATTACTACAACCACCGCTGGTACGAATGCCTACCCAAAAAAGGTACTTCTTGTAATAGACGGAAACAGTTTTACAGCCCATCAAGTCAATAAATTGACCTTTAAGAAGTTTCTAAGAACAAATTGACTTTAACAACTCCATAGGAACCATTGTGATCTAATTGTGTCCATCACACCTAAATTAAAGGCTTCTAATAAGCAATGAACATTAAGGTCCAGAACAGGCAAAGGAAGACATTTATGGTTCATGGGGTCAGTGATGAAGCATCACGAACGAGCTCCCAGAAGGCCTAATAAAGCAGACAGTTACTGCCTCGCTGTCCTGCTTTGTGTAGGGACCTCTGATTACCCAGTTCACTGAAAATCAAAACAGGAATGATACCACTCGGAACCCTTCCGGTTTCGAACACCAATGAGATAACCCATCCACTAAAACTAAATGCAGGACAGTTTTTTCAAACAAAGAGAAATGGTTCTATCAACGCTGCCTGAGGTCCATCAAGAACAAGCCGGAAAAGGGAACAACAGCATAAACTAAATAATTCTTTGTAGGAAGGTGTTCTTGTTTCTGGATTCTTCCCCAAGTAACTTATCTTAACTTTCATCATCAACAGGAAATATAAATGAACACTAAAAAGCCACTAAGAATTATTCATCACTGTGATTCTTTCTGTAACAATCATATTATTGGAGGTGAATGGTGGGAAGTGAGCACATTGAGAAGTGCAATTTAACAAGCAACTTGTTTCTCAAGTTAAAGAATTTATTGTTTTACTCTTCCATATAAACAGTCCAGCTATTAAGAAAGGATGAGAGATTCTTTTTGGCCTGTGTCATAAAACACTTCTGAAGAAGTGCTTACGATCACCTGCGGATTTCCCTTTTGGGTAACATGCTAAGAATTGAAGCTGTCTTTTGCTTACAAAAGCCGGCAGTGAGAAGAGAAGACCTCGGAGATAATACAGAAAGAATTGAGAACACCTCTCTTTTCCCTCTGTCGATTCAGCAAAGCTAAGTGTGTAAGGCTCTATTCCCCCTGGGACATTTCAAAGACACTGCGCTAATTTTACTCAGATTTAGCATATTCCAAAGCTGCAAGACCTAATCAGACAGAGAATAATCATTTTTAAATACATTCATTCCAAAACTTGATAGGTATATGATATTTCTGATATTTAAAATAATCATTAGATACAAATCTAAAAATAGAAGGTAAAAATAGGCCTTTGCTCTAAAAATAATACTACAGTCTATTCTTGACTCGACCAATGGTATATACCACTTTGGGGTGAGTTTCTTTCCTCTTTTCCAGATCTTCCCAACATTGACTCTCCAACCACCCTTGAATTCCCCCAACAATTATGACAAACAGCCTAGCCATGAAAAAAGTCTGTCTTAAAATAAGACAAGGGACCATAAACTCATGACCAGCTGATAATGAAATGCCTTGTAAGGCTCACATAGCATGTCAACCCAAAGCCGAACACTGTACTGAACTAAGTTTGGTTTTATCACCTTCCTTCTCCTCATCACGAGGTGAGCCTAAGCTACAATCTGTGCTTGCTCCTCACATTAAAAGCTAGGAACAATCAAGAAAGAAGAGAAAGAAGAAAATGAATTTTTAGAAGCTAAAATACAGTGCCACCTGCCTGAGGAAGCCTTCCTCTTTTAATTTTTGAATGACCGCTCTGATGGGCACATCTGACACCACCTTCTCCATCCCTCTCAGATAACGGGATGGGGTTATGTTTTGTAAATTCCACAGAGAGTGGAAAGGGAAATGCCAGAAGCAAACAGGATTTGGGGAACTTACATTTAGCTGTAAACCTAATTAATGGCTGTCCCTTTGTTTAAAAAGGCTCTAGAGGAAAGGGGCAATGGATAGTGGAAATGGGGAGAAGGAGGGGTTCCTTACAGGCCAGAGAAGTATAAAAATGAAAGGAAGGGGAGGGGTTTCACAGACTGGCCCTGCTTGGTGTGTGTGTGTGTGTGTGTGTGTGTGTGTGTGTGTGTGTGTGTGAAACAGGCTGTTCACTAGAGTATCATTACCATGATCCTACATATGTGTTCAACACAGTTTACATGATTTCTAATAATGTCTCTACCGTCATCCATGTATTTCTGAATATAAAGATGCTGATTCCAAGATCGGTCTCCAGGAATGCCCACATGCTTTCAATCTGAAGTGCCATGTTTTATATTTCCCATTTCATTTTCTGCCTGAGGAACACCAGTTTTTCAAGTGGGCACTGCCAACTGAAGCCAGGTCTATACCAGCAAAACAGTAAGACCAACACGAATTATAAAGCTAAATGAACACCAAAAAAAAAAAATCTGCTTTTACCAGATACATGCAGCTAATGAAGGTCTGAGGATTTGGGAAGGACTTTAATTAGCTTGAATAATCTGGATAATTACATTGATTTTTGCTAAAGTACATTCATTCTTAATTGGTAACATGATATAAATATGTATCTCTTCTAGATTATTTCAAACAAAAGGGGTTTTCATTTAATTTTTCTTGCTAAGTAATAAACTCTACACTTAATTTTACATTTGTATAAACAAACCCCTGGTGTGAACATGACCTAAAAAGCATGCTTATCCCCTGAATTGCCCCTCTCTAATTACATCATTCTAAAATCCAAACACGGAGGTTAACGTTCGGAACTTATACTTAACTCACAAACGTGGCTTGAAAAAATGGTTAGCAGTTGTCATTAGGAGCACAGCCATGAAAATTTGTGTCTCATTGCTGCATGTAATTAACCTCTTTTCCCCCCTCAACTATTTATAAATGCGTAAACATACCTGTGCTTTACGTAACAATGGCAGACAGTGACAACATATTGATATACAGTGCCACTCTGTACTTGGAAATGAATATTTCATTAGCCGGGTTATCACTGCTGGGTTGTGACCTTCAACTCTCTCATTTTAAACTCATCCGTTTTCAGACTATTAAGCTGTTCTTGAGCACACCACAAAAATTACAGATGTAGAGGTAAATTTTCAAGATAATTTTTAATTCCCAAAAAGGTCAAGGATATGCATACTAAATTCTTTAAAAGAATTGTATCTCATAATGAGAGCAAATGGGTCATTTTGGTTGTTAATGATGTTTGCTTCTACGTGTGAAAATGGGAAGGCAGAAGAAACAGATCATGGTGCCTGAATGAAATTATCACGCTCCTAATTCCCCAGTACAATCCACAAGAACTTGAAAAAACTTAACTACTCAGAAGATCGACTAACTGGATGTAGTGTGTGCCTCGTAGAAGATGAGAGTAAAACACAGATGTCAGCTTCTAAGTCAGCCTCAGCTGCCTCCTTCTCAGTACCCTCCCAGGAATAACTTACACAATTCCTTACACATAGACACACACACACACACACACACACACACACACACCGAGGTTATAAATATGTCTTTGCAGGTATGTCTTCAAAGTTGTTGCCATGCTATGGAACACATTAAGAAAACCATTAGCTGAAGGACCGCTGCTTCTTGCCCAGTCAAACCTCTCACCACAACCAGCATGTGGCTTCCCTGTTCAGATAAGCTGCTAAGAATAGGCTGTCAAGCTCCTGGGAGTGAAGCCCCATTGACACGATCAATTGTTCTGAAATCTTCGGAAGCAGTTTTTGGTTCATCGCACACTCTAACTTCACTGCATACTTTCCACCATTTCTAGCCTTCCCTTTCTGGGTTCCTCTCCCTGACTGAATCTGTAAAAACTGTTGTTTCTCAAGGGGATGTTGCTCTGCACATTCATCTCAGCTAACCCCAAACTGGAGACTCAAAAAGTCAACAACCACTACACTTTACCAACAGGACACCCCTGGCACAGATCCCTCTAATGGCACTCCATTTCCAAGTTCAAAACATGGTACAAAGGATCTAAATGATGAGGCCCCTGCCTGGCGAACCAAGCTCATCTATCCCCACTCCCAGCCCTCAGTTTCCTTCCAGGGCTCAGGATCTGCCTGTGGCTCTGGCAGGAGCCAGGCCAGTACTGACTTCCACACCTGGCTCGCACTCTGCCCACTGCACCAACCTGCCCCAGGAGCCTCCATCCCACCCAAACAATCTCAATCTCTACCTTCAATACACCTTCCTCATCCGATGGTCTCTATGCATTCCTATGATTCAGCACAAGTATCACACCACCACCCATAAAAGCTACCTGTCCACCAAACCCCGTCTTAGGACAATTGCAGCTAAGTCCCATTGTTACAGAAAACCGGAGAAGAACCAAGCAATACTTAGAGAGATGGAGTTACATTTATTATGCACGGGTCCAAAGGAAAATGTCTCTCAAATTCTGGGCCCCAACATGGAGGAATTTTCCCTATTTATATGTTTTTACCATCTTTGTCTCCCAAATATGGGGTGTTTCCGGCTCCCTTTGCAAGTTCTTAAAGAGCCCCTATGTGCTGGGGCCTTGTGACCTCCACCAAAGGCCTGGCCTGGTGCCAGCACTGATAATTTTGTTCGGAGAAGGTTTAATGGCCTCTCTGAAGTGGGAATAGTCTCGTTTTCCTTATTATTTAAGCAAGCAAGCATTTACAGAAGCCAAATAGCAGGGTTAAAATTTCAAACAGCAGTTTTTATATAAGATGGATGCTTCACCATGAGCACACCGAGACTCCCCATCGTTGCAGTTCTCACATGGTGGTCATCATGTGAATTGTCATCTGTGTCTCTCCCACCACAACTATAATGAACAGCCTTTAAGTGCTTTAGTACTCAGGACAGTGTTTAGCACAAAATAGATTATCAATCAATATACTCAAAAAGGAGAATTACAAAATTAAATAAACAACAACACTCACATAATTATTACTACCTTGGAAAAAAGAGCAGTTCCTGGCTATAACCCTCAGCCTAAATATCACATTAGCAAGGAAGAGCTCAATGATGCCCCAGAGCAACCAGTTACAAATTCCTCCTAAACCTCTCTGGCCCTTGTCTCTCTAGACTACTGCTTCAATGAACACCATCAATCACTCCCCTCCCAAACTTCACAGCTCGAGCTCACTCAACACCCTTCTTCTGTGCACACTAACTTCTTCTTCATCTTTGCATACATCATACTTTTAACTCAATGAGTAGTGAAATTATTTGTCTCATGTCTATCTTTCATACCAGCTAAGTGTGAAAGCAGGGATCATGGGGCTGGCTGACAGTTCACACTCAGTTATTGACTTATTTAACACGACTCAATTGATGAGTAAAGCACTGTCCTCATCTATCACTAAATTAGCACTGATTGGACTGTCAAGTAAGCCTACTGATATCTGAAAATTAAACAGCACCAGACATTGAGGAGATGGTAAATGAGACAGGTACATGTGTTTCATTAAAACAAGTTTTAGCCCTGGACGGTATGGCTCAGTACCTCAGTTGCTTGGGCATCGTTCCAGGCACCCAAAGGTTGTCAGTTTGATTCCTGTGTTTTGGACTCCATCCCTGATCCCCAGGAGGGGGCATGCAGGATCTCTCTCTCCTCTCTCTCCCTCTTTCTCTCTCTCTCTCTCTCTCAAAATTATTTAAAAAAAAACACCACCAAATTTTAATGAAAGTCAAAGGAAGATGGAAACATGAAGTACCTTGCTCATTGGCCTTACAAGTCTGAAAGTCATAGTGGAAATGCTGTTTCCCAATATTACAGACACCCTATACAAGCTATCTACCTACTGGGTGTCTTTGCTTATGACTGTAATTATATCCATTCAATAGGACTGCACATTGGTCAACTTCTGCTGGGCAGAAACCTCAGAAAGGTTTAAATCACACTTATTAAGAAAAATGGGGCCCTGACCGGTGTTGCTCAGTGGTTAGAGCATCGGCCTGCGGACTGAAGGGTCCCGGGTTTGATTCCGGTCAAGGGCGTGTACCTTGGTTGCGGGCACATCCCCAGTAGGAGGTGTGCAGGAGGCAGCTGGTCGATGTCTCTCTCTCATCGATGTTTCTAACTCTCTATCCCTCTCCCTTCCTCTCTGTAAAAAATCAATAAAATATATATTTAAAAAAAAAATTAAAAAAAAAAGAAAAATGGGAAGAGTAATTATTATTTTAAAAGTTCAGTTATTTCAAGTAATCAAAATTATCATAATAATGCAATTGAAAATATACTGTTTGTCTACATTTAAAGCTGGATGGTTCAACTATGCTGAGAAAAAGCCTACCTTGATCATGGATAAAATTGTCCTCAGCGGAGGGGTCAGGAGATGGAAGAGATGACATGTCCCAAATTCATTGTTCCACCGAGTGTATTCCTCATTCATTTCAAAAAGACATAACAGATCTCAAATAATCCTCTTCCAGTGAGAGTCATCAAACTAAAGTTACAGTTTTTCCCTATCATCTATTCCTAGAAAAAGACCTGGAATCATATACCTACTCATCCTTCAATGTTTACTCTGAAAAGGACACACAAGTAAACCTATTTTACAAGTTCCATTTCACTGTTTCCTCTACTCCTAAAGGTTTATGAACTTTTTAAATGTAGGTGGATGGAGCGAATCGATCATGAATATCCCAATAGTCACAGGGCATCCTTCTGCCTACAGAGGTCATTGCTGTGAATCTCCTACCCAAATCCTTTTAATATCCACATGTTCCCTCAACCTTTTGGCAGACACTCCAAAGCCATCTGAAATCAGCTAACATAACTACAGAGACCCAAGTCAGACACTCTAAGAGCTACATAATTACAAAAACTCCTCCAGTTCCCCTGGAGGCACGTTCTGGGAGACCTCGGAGCTAATCAATGCTTTTGTTAACAAAATCCCATTAACTTACAATATCACGCCATCAAGTCCGCCTCTGTCTAAAGCAGAGGATGGACACGAGCACACATTTTAATTTCATAGATCCTTTATCTTCACATTTATAGCTAACTGGCAGGAGGGCCTAAGAATTAAGTTTTTCAAATGGTTAATGAACTGAAAACAAATTCTTAGATCATGGATGCAAATCCAAAGGTCTCGTGGGTCAGGCACATAATATAAATGGCGAGTGAGTGCAAGGAATCACCAAGCAGCAGGATCGAAGGAAGCTCTGTACTCAGCAGGAATCCGGCCCCGCTTTGCTAGACAGCCCAATTCTACAGTTTCGATTAGAGGTGTGAACTGTGATTTTAATTTAAGGAAGGTATATACATTGATCTTTTAAATAAAAATCCCCAGTTTTCAAATGTTGGAAACTAATTCAAAGACATTACAAACACCATGTAAACAAACAAAATATTTGTATTAGAAATGTAGCCCAAATCGAGACAAATCGAGTTGGCCTCTGATTTAGCCAGATGCTGGAAACACTCAATAGTCTCCATTAAGCATTCCCAAAATTTTTACTTAGGGCCTAAGTGTGTGCCTGCCCCCCACTCAAGATTCTGATTTTGGCCAGCTTCAGATGAGGTCCTTCTGCAAAACAACAAAACCAAGTCTGGCTGTCATTACCTAGCTTCTGAAGATTAAGTGACTAATTTCAAGCAACTTAGTTAGCATCACCTGTTATACTTATTAATAACCTTGACTTGGTCTCATTCAGGGAAACATACTTGGGTTTTATATGTGACTTCCATGTCTAGTAAAGAAGCTTTTTGGCCATTAACTGGTTATGCCAACTTTTCTTAAGGTAGAGTGTCTTAGTTTGGGGTTACCCAGAAACAGATACTGAGGCAAAGACTTAAGAACATCTGGCCCTTGATCAAAATGTGTTTAAGCTGTGTGGATACACTTATACACATTTTTTTGTTCAATAAGTAATGTAAATGTATTTTCTTTATGATTTACTTAGTAACATTTTCTTTCTCTAAGCTTACTTTATTGTAAGAATAAAATACATAAAATGTATTGATCAGTAAGGCCAACAGTAGGCTATTAGCAGTTAAGTTTTAGAGGGAGTCAAAAATTAGACATGGATTTTCAGCTGTGCTGGGAGTCGGTGCCCCTAACCCTCAGGCTGTTCACTGCACTAGTACTTTATTTGGGAGGTGACCCAGGGAACAATAAAGAAGGGAGAAGAGACAAAAAGTATTACTCAAACGATAAATTGGTGGCTGAATGCTGCTGGCTAAGCTACGTGAACTTGACCGCACCTTTCCAAGTGCCAGGTGCAAGTTCTCATGGCCATAGAGAATCTCCCAGCAAAGACCTGCAAGAGCCAGTGAGCCAAAAATTTTAAAAAGTCCTTGAAAAGGAGAAGAGCAAATAATGGGCAGAGTAGTAACCGCATCTATGCTACCACAACACTTGGCATACCGATAAAGAGCAAAAGCTTAAACAAGCAAAGTTAATTAAATCAGCCTTCTTAAAGCTACAAGGTTTGGTGGGCATTGGACACTCTGAGCTGGCTCATGCCAATCTGCCTACAAAAGACCCTTTATATAACCCACATCCCTCAGCCTCTCCTATCTGCATCTCCACTGCCTGGAGGGGTACAAAAAGAGGCTAATCCTTGGGAGCTATTTTAATCTCACCTCTCCAGGGATAAGTCATCTGTGATGTACAGTGCCAAGCACCAGGCCGTCAGCCCCCAACACCAGCGTGTGTAATTAGGAAGGCAATTAGGAGCAATCACACTCTTCTGGCCAATTACTGCCTCTCGCAGCAGGCTCACTCTCAAAATTAGACCTGGAGTTGAAACCTACTTGTGCAGCATTAAGTTCTCCATTTTCGTCTCTCCAAGGATTCATCAGATTTTCCCCCCGTTTACTTAGCTCCAAGCACTCCCAGGAGAATATAGAACTCTGTGCAGTCTCTTAATGGATCTTAATCTATGGCCAAAAGGAGAGAATCTCAAAATAGCATTCTGATTGACCATAAGAAGTGTTCAGTAATGAGTAAGACGAACTAAAACTTTACACATTCCCCTCCTTTAGAGTGTGTGTGTGTGTGTAAATAAATCATTCATAAATGTAAATATTGCCCATCTTTAGTGATTGCTCATCATCCTGAGGACCTTTGAGGCATCCTACATTACTTTGTAGAATCTAGTTCCCACTTTCCTCCTCCCTCCCTCCTTCCCTCCCTTCCTCCCATCCTTCCTTCCTCCCTTCCTTCCTTCCTTCCTTCCGTGGCCTCATGTCACATGACTCCCATCTGTCTCACTTTACTCCGAGCTCCATGGCCTTCAGCCAGTTGCCAGAGCAAGCCATGTTCTTTCGTCACTCCATGCTCCTTGCTGTACTTGCTATTCCTTCAGCCTGGGATTTCCCCCCATGATGCACCCCCCTGATGATCACATAACTGGAAGACTTTCACTCACCATCCACTGAAAATAGATCCCTACCTCTGCTAGCTATCACTGGCCCATTCACTTCCTTTCTTCCTGGCTACAATAGATCAGTTTTGGGTATGTCTTGCCTGACTGCCCCACTAGAGGGATCTCATGGGAACAAGGACTAAAAAGGTCACATTGTCCACAGAGCCACAGTGCCTGGCATGGAGCAGGCCACCAAACACTTGCTATACGAATAAATCAATGAATGAATGATTGGAAGTTTCCTGCACACCTTCCACATGACAGGTACTGTACTAGGCAGTGGAGAGTCTACTTTAAGCTAAATTTTACACCTGGTACCTAAAAGCCTGGATATTTAAGTGTTAAGGCTGAGAGTAAAAAAAAAAAAAAATTGACAAAGTAACAGAACTTAAGAGTGTTATCCTTTATGGGAGACTTTCTTCAGTTAACACATCACTTGATTACTTTTACCATGTTTCACATATCCAGAAACGTATCTTTGTTAATGCCCTCCCACTATGTCCCACAAAATATGCTCACCTCAAGTGACCCTTGACCCCCCCCCCCCCCCCAGTCTTGCCCCTGATTCCATGGTTTTGGCTACAAACAGTCCTTGGCTCTGTACCTCCCTTTTCCACTTGTGGCCAATCCTCTGATTACCCGACAGCATCACGCTTGGCGTCCTGGATTAATGCATGATTATTAGTCTCTCTGCAGCACTGTGAAAGCTTTCGAGTCCCGGAATTAACAAATGCTTCTTGGTATCCCCAGACTTAGAAAATGCAGTCACCTAATAGGTGCTTAATAAAGAGTGCTGAAATGAAAGAGGAAAAGATCGAGGTTAAAGCAACTTATTTCCCTGCTTGTGTTGTCCAATACAATAGTGGTGGCTATTGAGGATTAAACTAATTAAAATTAAATTTAATTTAAAATTCCGTTCCTCGGCCACACTAGCCATATTTCAAGTCTTCAAAGACCACTTGTGCCTAATGACTTCTATGATTGATAGCACAGGACAGGACATTTCCAACATCATAAAGAACTCGATTGGACAGCGCTAGTATGGCTCTTTACAAAATAAAGCTATAAAGTAAACACTTTATTACGTATTGACTAGAAGAAATGCTATTTCTGTGTTCCGCAGAGACATGTAATTCAATAAAATACATCAAATATTTATTTAGGACCTTCTCTGTATCTGTGGTACCAAGTTAGGCCCAGTAGAGATTCAAAGAGGAATGACACATACAGCTGGCCCCTCAAGAATCTCACAAACCAGGCCCTGCCTGGGTGGCTCGGGTGGTTGGAGCCTCGTCCCCAAAAGGTGGTGGATCTGATTCCCATTCAGGGCACATACCCAGGTTGTGGGTTCTATTCTCAGTCTGGCGCATGTGGCAGCCAATTAATGTTTCTCTCTCACATTGATGTTTCTATCTATCTATCTATCTATCTATCTATCTCTATCTCTATCTCTCCCTTCTCTCTAAAAGTCAATAAAGTAAAAAAATTAAAAAAGAATTTCACAAACCAGTATGCAAAGCAAAGCAGATGAGTCAATAGTTAGCTGAAAATCAGTGCAAAAATAATACTCAAGGGAAGTTATAGAGGCACACAATAATTCATTCAAGTTGGGGGGGGGAGGGTGGAGCAAAATTAAAAACATGGCAACATTTGGGCAAAGAAGGGGTTTTTGAAATACATCTTGAAGACAGGGGGGATTTTAACAGACAACAAGAGGCCATCCCAGGTTCACAATCTGTGTAAATTAGGATTCAACTGCAGGAGAAATCAGAGAAAGTTTTGGAATGACAAATGTTGTCGGTGCAGAAGTATGAAGTATAAGACAGAAAATGGAAAAAATATACGGTTAGATATCATAGCAACCGGAGAACATCAAGCACCTGCAGCCTCCAGTTCAAGGGGGGGAATTTCTTGTGTAGAAAATACAGAACGGTCCCAGGAAGGCCCAAGAGTAGAATACACCTTCCCAACTCACTGTTGAGGCTGAGGACGAGTCTGATCAAGAGAGACTAAGAGAAAACACACCCAAGCTGGTCCTTCCCATAACCATCCAGCGAAATCTGGGCTTTCTACTCACATTTGGCAAAGGGGCGACCACCTGAGTTGGCCTTAATCTGTTCAATAAAACTAAACTTAAAATTCCAATAATGATGGGAACTTGGGACCCCCCAAAATCATCTAACCTTGTAAGTAAGGAAGTCAACTTCATGGCCCTTATTCATCCAAGGAAACACTGGCAAAACACTTCTGGACTGGACAGCAGCTCCAGTCCCTTAACAAATAGTACCCCAAGTCACTCCCCATGACAAAGACAAAAATCGGGAGGTGCGGAGTTATCAGGCTAACCTCATACGGGTATGAGGACTCTCAACTCTCAGCCAGGACCTCAGGGTTTGCTTTACTTACAGATGAGCCACTTATTATGTGAAGCGTGCTGAACACCTGATAAGACAGTTTATCTTTTTATATCAACTAAATCATCAAAAGTAAGATTTTCTTTCAGAGGCAAACATTTCTTTTGTGACATTATATCAATACTATTAAAAAGATACCCCCATATTCAGCAAATAGGGCGTGTCATATTGTTTTGTGAGCTTTCCTATACTCTTGCAAATTTCAAATATTGAAAGACTTTTCTTTAAGGGCTAAAATGTCATGCACAATCACAAGCTGGTAAAAGCCATTAATTGGTGGTCAGGAGAAAGGATACCCAGGGAGCTGAGAACTATAGAAGGCACAGAAAGTGGCCCAACCTGCACCCGGAGGGAGAAGGGCCAGGTTGGACACAGTGATGTCCCTGGTCACCTAGGCATCCATTTCAATCTTGTTTTCAACAACCTTTTTAGGGTTGTGCTTTCATATAACCTCAGAAGCTGCTCAACAGCCACACGCAGACAGGAAGTGAGGCAGAGGCAAGAGCAGGCACGCGTCCTGCATTCTCGGCCGCCTGCATGCACAAATCCATTCATTTCTGCGTTGGTTATATACATGCTAATTATAAACCAATTTCAACTTTAAAGTCTCCCAAAAGAATGGTCACGACACGTTCAACCTTATAAGCAGAAACAAACAGAAACAGACTTGAGACCTGCATCAGTGTGAGCTGCCAGAATCTGCCTGCTCCCATGTCCTCGTGCAACGGTGCCAAGACCAACTCACATCGCTTATTTGAAAAGCCAGATTTTCAAGTGCCAGGAGGCCAAGTCCAAATGGGGTATTTATATCCCTACTAATTTCTGCCACAAATAAATAGCTGAAGCATGTAAATGAATAACTATGCAATCTGGTCCTGGGCACACTTTCCCAGTGTACTGGCCAGACCAGCGTGAGTGTCTCACATTATGGAGACCCTCAATCACCAGGCTCATTTAGACTTTGCCCTTGTGAATTAACTAGGGTTTAGAGCAAAATCTTCCTCCAGTAGCATGCTTTACTGTGTTCTGTGTGGTCAAGTTTGCAGAAGGATTGCAATCACTTAGCTGCTCTCGAAGCATGGGATAAATGAACAAGTTGATAGGTAGAAGTTTTGAAGTTTTTCACTCCTGAACCTTCTCCTCCTACACTATGAGCCCTCAACACATATACTTGCTAAGAAATGCATCTGGATTTTAACTGAGCAACCCCAGTGACAGGAGCCAAAGGAGCAGCGCAGGCTGCCCCCATTTCCCCTCCCCCTTCCCTTCTCCGTTGGACCTCCCGGGCCCCTTACACTCCACAGCCCCGGTCCCGCCATGTCTCAGAAACAAGAAGAGGAGAACCCTGCGGAGGAGACCGGCGAGGAGAAGCAGGACACGCAGGAGAAAGAAGGTATTCTCCCTGAGAGAGCTGAGGAGGCAAAGCTAAAGGCCAAATATCCAAGCCGAGCACAAAAGCCTGGAGGCTCCGACTTCCTCATGAAGAGACTCCAGAAAGGGCAAAAGTACTTTGACTCAGGAGACTACAACATGGCCAAAGCCAAGATGAAGAATAAGCAGCTGCCAAGTGCAGGACCAAACAAGAACCTGGTGACCGGTCACCACATCCCTACCCGACAGGATCTGCCCCAGAGAAAGTCCTCGCTCGTCACCAGCAAGCTTGCGCGGTAACCTGGGCCCCTCTTTTCCCCTTCCTCACCCACTGGACTTTTATATATCATAGGCAGGACTGGAATGGGCACCTAGTGAGAGAACTTCTCAGCTTGCTAGCCAGCAATGACTGTGAGTCAGCTGGGGGCTGCTGAGAAGGTATGTGTGTGTGCAAGAGGGGCTCTGAGTTCATTTCTTTGGTTAAATTGATATTCCCACACCCTCACTATAGCCCAGAAGTAGGAGACTAGGATTGAGTAATACTGCAAACTTTTTTTCTTCTGTACAAGAAACAGGGGAGACACGATTTCTTTTTCGGAAGAGAATATCTCAAAATTGATTAGGCTAAGCCTTGGGAATAATGTGGCAGGTTTTAACATCCAAGGCTAACCTGACATTATTGGGAAAGGTAGATTGAATGAGATCGTTTTTCTGTGCTTCTAAGTGTTTTGTCTTAGGCTGCGATTGCTTCATGTTTCCATTATGGCAGGTTTAGAGAATCCTGAAAAAAGAAAAACTGATTTGATTGCCTAAAACTACACTGCCCACTTAACCTCCCTTAGTCAGTGTCTCTTACAGTTTGCCCTGGCTCTTAATGTAAAGATTGGAAAACATTGTATAAAATGGGCACTCTCTCTAGCTCGCTCTTTCTCTCTTTCTCTCTTTCTTTCTCTTTCTCCCAGCATGTTGCTTTTGAAAGCATTGTGGGATAGCGGAAGGAGCACTGGTTTAGGAGTCAAGATATCTGGGTTTGGGTCTAGTTCTATGTAGAAGTGATACGTAACCTTGGTCAAGTCATTTAGACTCTCAGGATTTATTTTGTCATCTGTAAAATAGAGTTGAATATGGATAAAATTGATTCTGATCTTAGAATTCTGTAACTGCCAGTTGAAAAACTCTGCTATTCTTTGTAAAACTAATGAGGCAGGCCCATCCGTGATCTGCCTACACAGGGGAACCATTTGAAGACTACATGGGGAGAGAGGCAGTAGAGATTGGGGTGGGGGGGAGGGATGAATTCAGGCAAGAGGGCCTCATAAATATCATGGTGATAGGGTCAAGAAAACAATTCTAAGAAGCTAGCCATGGAAGCTCCTGCCTCTGCTCAAGCCACTTTCCTAGCCTGCAGTGTGCAACTCTGCTGCTAAAAAGGCTGCTCTGGCAGCTGCGCTGTGGGCCTGAGGAAACATGCTCAGTCTTGCACATATGGAGGCCCACATTTCTGATGTAATCGGATGCCAGGTGTATTGTTTAGGAAGAAAAGAAGAAAAGGGATACACTGAGCTAGCCTCTAGGGCTTAGTACTACAGCAGGGCTGGAGTAGCAGGTTCTTCGGAGATAATTCAAGTTGGAGAATGCTGGGGAAGGTGGTTAAGGAGAGAAAAGGAACACAGAAATCTCTGCCTTCCTAGAGCTCAGTAACCCGGCACCTGTTTGTTGAGAAGAAGCAGTGCTGATTCATGAATGTGTGGGGGAAAGGGGTTGCAGTTGGCCAGCATCTTCAGTCTAGTTATCACTAGCTTGGCCTGAATCTTACTGAATGCAACCTGCTAGTTATGATAGAGAGGATCAGGGTGAGAACTAACTGTTCAAGAGAGCAAGATTTTGTAATCCTCTCTTGCCCTCTCACTAATTCTGATAGGCCAAAATTTGGCCCAATGAGAATGTCTGATGAACTTGATGGGATGCATGTGTGGGGATGGGATGCGTATATACTTCTCTCCTGACCAGCCATTCACTTTTCAGGCTGTCATTCAGATTGGGTAGGAAAAAGTTGGTGAGGAAGGAATGGAGAGAGCAGGATCCCTGAATTCCTTGGCCCCCAGACTCCTCGACTGTCACTTGTAATTGTATATAATTATTGTGTTTCTTGCTCCATTTCCTCATACTGTCTTCCTAAATCTAAAATCCATGTGGGAAGGGGAAAATGCCGAACATCACTGTATAGTTTCCTCAACTGTCCCAGCCATGTTGTACATAGATATGTCATGTTATTATATATATATAAATATATATATAATTTCGCACGTTTAAAAAAAAAAAAGAAATGCATCTGCATGTTTTGATTTTAAAGTCGGCAAGCCGATATCTGATGTTTGAAATGTTGTCTTTGTCTATAAAAGCAATCCCTTTACAGTTGATCAATTCACTTATTTTCAGTCTATATATTATGGAGTTGTTTCTTTCATTTCTCCCATTTGTAATGGAGAAATAATCAAAGCTGAAAAGCCTTAAACTAAAGGGCATAGGAAGAAGAAACACCATATTCTTTGGTCTACCAGCCCAATTTTTGACAATCTCTTCTACAAAAATAAAAGTATCAGAACACAAGAATGAATACTGGAGAACTTTGGAAGTGTCAAAAGCCGAGTACAATGCAAATGTCCATCAATAAGAAATGTTCGAATAACTTACGGAGTACCTATACTGTGGAAGACACGCAGTTATTAAAATATCCTGGACCTGTATGTATTGACTCAGATGAATAGCTACACTATATTGTTAAAGGAATGACATTATCAAAAACAAAGTAGTTAAAAAAAGAATGCTACATAAGTGGTGTGTGTGTGTGTGTGTGTGTGCGCGCGCGTGTGTGCGCACGCACACATGTCTGTTTATGAACAAAGGTTAGAATAGTTGTTGCAGTTTTCATATCTGTTCAAACTACCCCCAACACTACCAATAGTTCAGGAAAGAAAAGAGAAAGCGGCCAGGGAAGGGAATATCATTTTAACATTGCTCCAAAGACAATTCTCTGAAATAGGAACACACTAAGCCAAGGTATAAAATACAAACTATATATGCATAATAATTACTTTTGGTACTAGATTTACATCTCATCTCCATAGTAATTAAAATTCAAAACAAAAATAAGAAAGGAAGCTAAAGGATTCAAATAATAGCCCTAAGCTTCTTAATGACCTTTACATGTAAGTTAACATATAGACCAAAGTCACATACATGTAAAGGTCAGCTCTTATGGTCAAAATGAAACTCAAAGAACTACCAGACTATGAAATTAAAAAAGACTTTCAACTTATGTAGAATGTAAAAAGAAAAAAAAGATAAAGCACTCAGGTTTCTACAGCCCCTTTTCTCTCTTTTAGGTGCCAGAGCAAACTTGAGCTGAACACAGAATAAGAGTTTTGGCACATTTTCTGGGCTCCACTCAACATTATGGAAATTAAAAGCTTCATTATGGTCTAATGTCAAAGTTTCATCATAATGCATCTTATTTCCTCCTTGTTCTGACTTTTTTAAAGGCACTGTGCAGTGTGAAAAGAGATGAGTCCACTTTTTTTCACTAAACTTGAATCCACCCCCACACGACCAACCTCGCCAGATATGAAACACAAACAAAGGAGAAATGGAGGAGGCCAAGGCAAGGGGTGAGCTCAGCTGTCCCAGAAACAAGGGCCAGAGGAAAACTGCCTAGTCTCGCTCCAATGGGAGGTCAAGGGGGAAGGGAGAAAATTCTGCCAAATAGTATTTTAAAGCTCAGGACAGAAGGTAGAAGGTAAAAAGAGCTGTCCACACACAAAAAAATATATATAAACTAGAGGCCCGGTGCACGAAATTCATGCACGGGGGAGGGGGTGTCCCTCAGCCCAGCCTGCACCCTCTCCAATCTGGGACATCCCTCTCACAATCCAGGACTGCTGGCTCCCAACTGCTCACCTGCCTCCCTTCCTGATTGCCCCTAACCGCTTCTGCCTGCCAGCCTGATCACCCCCTAACCACTCCCATGCCAGCCTGATTGCCCCTAACTGCCCTCCCCTGCAGGCCTGATCCCTCCCAACTGCCCTCCCCTGCTGGCCATCTTGTGGTGGCCATCTTGTGTCCACATGGGGGCAGGATCTTTGACCACATAGGGGCAGCCATCTTGATTGTTGGAGTGATGGTCAATTTGGATATTACTTTTATTAGATAGGCTAGAGGCCTGGTGCACGGGTGGGGGCCGGCTGTTTGCCCTGAAGGGTGTCCCAGATCAGGGTGGGGGTTCCCTTGGGGCATGGGGCTGCCTGAGCGAGGGGCCTGTGGTGGTTTGCAGGCTGGCCACGCCCCCTGGCAACCCAAGTGGAGGCCATGGGATCTGGGATTTATTTATCTTCTATAATTGAAACTTTGTAGCCTTGAGCGGAGGCCAGGGCCGGCCAGGGTGTGCAGGAAGCTTGGCTTCCTCCATTGCCGGGGAAACCCAAGCCTCCTGCTTGCTCCGTGGCCGCAGCCATTTTTGTTGGGATTTATTTATCTTTTATAATTGAAACTTTGTACCCTTGAGCAGAGGCCTGGGCCAGCCAGGGTGTGCAGGAAGCTTGGCTTCCTCCATTGCCGGGGAAACCCAAGCCTCCTGCTTGCTCTGTGGCCGCAGCCATCTTGGTTGGGTTTAATTTTCATACTCACTCCTGATTGGCTGATGGGCGTGGCTTGTGGGTGTAGCTGATGTACGGTCAATTTGCATATTACTCTTTTATTAGATAGGATTGCCTCGCAGATACGAGACAGATAAAAAAAAAGCATCCTTTCTGAGCCAAACTTAAAAAAGCAACTTTTGATTGGATTAACATATGAATTAGAGTTAATATTAAGAGTTTTTAAGTTATAAGTCTAGGTAAAATTCTAACCGGCAGAAATGCAATTTCCATTTTTTCAAAAAAAGATCTCAAATCACAGCTCGTTTTAAATTTTTTGTGAAGACATTTCCACAGAAATTAGAGACCATCTGAATGAAACAAAATTAAATTCAGAAGGAAAAGTATATGTGAAGTTCAGAAAATCATTCAAAGAATGACAAATTCCATACAAGCCCATTTGTTACAACAAATAGTAAAAAAATAAAAACACTTAAAATTATCCACTTGCAATAAGGAACCTTTTACAATTGCCTAAATAAACATGTTACTTAAAACACCGTGGACAACCTTACTGTCAAATACATCTACACTATTATTATGTACTGTTACTACCTATTATTATATGTCTTGCATGCTCTATAGCAGTGATTTCCAACCAAGAGTGATTTTCCCTGCCTCCCTAAGGAAACACATGGCACTGTCTGGTTGTCCTGATTGGTGGATGTGTCACTCTTTCTAGTCAGAAAGAACAAAAGGACAGTGAGAAAACCATCCACCATCTTTTTTTCTCTCTCTCTCCTAACAGTGGTGATTGTAAGCCACCCCACCATTCTTTTGACATTGTTTCTGTAAATGTTGACTCTGACTAATATGTAGCTTGTATATCAACAGCATGTTTGTATAAGGATCCTAGGGCCTAACTTCAGAAGATACAGACTTTGACCTTCAGTCATCCCAGCTCTAGGAGAATTGCTGACCTTCAACCATAGAACCAGGATGACGAAAACTTGGATGACTCACTCTAGACCATTACTTGACCATTTTTGAGGTCCTTATCAGAATGGACTGTATTGGCCTGCCTGGCACGTAGAGAACTTTTCAACCCCTTCCACTTGATCTCTTTGTTCTACTTTCCCTCTCCCTCCTTATAAAAACCTCTGTCTGCACTGTGATGTTAAGATGGGCTTTGCATCAAGAGTCCCCCATCTTCTCAGGTGACTGGCACTTGAATGAACCTCCTTCCTTTTTCACCAGCAACTACCTCAGGAGTTTGAGTTTCGTGGCAGCAGGCAGCAGAACCTTGATTTCAGTTATAACTCCATACTCTCCAAGCCCAGGTCATTCCTTTTCTCTCTAAAAACTTAATTTCCAACCTTAACCTTTTTAAGTACCTTCACTGCTGAAGCCCAAGCATGTGTAGTCTGGCTTGACTAAAATCTTCTTTATTGTGGCAAATTGTTCTTGGTGGGTTTCTTCCTTTCATCCAACCATTTGTTGGTGACAATTATATCATGCCCAAATACAATATGATGTAAAACCATCCCATACTTCTTTAGGAAGATATTCTACAAAACAAATGTCCATAAATTTAAATGTAGTCACTTCTAGTAAATATGTTCATTTATGGTAACTTAAATACATATTTTTATCACATTAAACTAAATGGCATTCGTTACATCTCCCAAGGAATTCTTTCATATGCAAATTCTCCATGTCTAATAAGTGAGGAAGAGGAAACTATTTCTGATGTACGCTGGCAGGGCTTTCCCTTTTAATGAAGCATATCTCTACATTTTACTTCATCGTTGACATGTGAATCTTGTGAAACTCATCGTTTCAGAGTGAAATTTCCCTATACCTATACTCTGCAACACCAGCAGAGAACTCCCAAGGCTGTTAGAAAAGAATGATGACAGAAGACAACAGAACCACTCTCCTACCCACGCGCCCACACACTCCTCCCTTTCCTCTTTTCTTTTCCCCTCCCTCCCTAATGCAGTGTGTGAGAGCACAGAGAAGGTGAGATGTCCAATTCGATATTAAGAGTGAAATGTTAAAGGCTCTAAAAGTCCCGCAGTAAAGAAATCTGCATTACTGTGTTTATCTCAGCAATTGCCAGTTTTCCCTGGCCACAGGATCTACTGCCATAAAAAGCCTCTTCACATCCTATTTGTTCTGACTTTTTAAAAGGCACTTTTTAAAAGGTGTTCCAGGTCGACTTTGGGACAACGTTCTCTAAGCAACCACCTTTTACATAGCCCCCCGCCAAGGACTTCTTACACTGAGACTCGGTAGAGTTGAACACAGAAATAATCAATTCTGGATAGATCATGCTGTTTCTGTTCATAAAACTGTACTCCCAGAGGCTAACATCGAGAAATCAGTAAAATTACTTAAATCTTTAAGTAACTAACAGTTAAAATGGCTGCAAAAGCCTCCCAATGTCTAAAATTAGTCCCTGCAGTAAATGCCCCTTAAAAAAAAGGACAGACATCACACCTGTGAGTTACAGGGATATAACTCACAATTCCTTGTGATAAACAATGGAAGGGCTAGTGCTTTTCTGATGAATAAATAACTCTCTATCAAATTCTAGAATCACAAATATGGATTCTAACAACCGTACTCATGAATAGTATTTTACAGACAAAAATCTGAAATCAATTGATATATTAATTGTTATATTTCCTGTCCTCTGCATGCATAAATCTATTCAGTTCTGTGATGAGAAATCAAGTATCAAGTATTTATCTGAACTTGTATTTCAAGAATTCTGCAACCCACTGTAGTGCCTTTAGACCCCAAAAGCATATATTTTCCACCTTTTCTATTACAACTGTACCTAATTTATTAATTACCTAAAACATCTAAATGCCAAGCAATTAATATGAAAGAATACTTTAAAAGCTCTTAATATGCTGTGAAACATCTTCTACAAAGGGCAGCACTTAGTTGGAGCTACCTTGAGACAAATGACTTAAATGAGAATCTATGTATTTTGGAGTTGTCTACAAGAGGAAAATTAGGAAAAAGTGTTTCCTACAGTGAAATCATTATATATTTGAATGAGTAAATAAAATAAAGTAAATGAGCCTGGTGTAACCTTTATACCAATAAAATAAAACGTATTAAAAAATGGAATGTGGCAATCCTCCTCTTCTAAGTAACATATTTTAATAATGAATGTGTTTTATACTAAGCACTTTTAATTAGGAAAGCCTATTTTAATGGAATGGTGTTAAATCATTTGTGATAGGAACATACTTCTTTTTGTAATGCAGTCTGTATTTCTACCAGAGAGATTTGAAATCCCAAATCTACTTTCATATACAGATGGAGATCAGCAAAATGTGGTATCAACCAGAGATGTCAGACTTAAACTCTAAGGAAAAAAACTAAATAGTCTCTTGTCAACAGCAATGACTAAAGAAAGTCCTTTGGAATTAGTTTGAAATGGAAAAAAAAAAAAAAAAAAAAGATGCTACAATAATTCCAACATCGCTTCGGGGGGAAAGTGGGTCTCACATGACCTTCACCATCAAGAGGTCTCTGCATTGGAGCTCCAAAACGAAAGGGACCAAGGGAACTGGAATAACAAACATCAGAAGACTTTAAGTAGATGTGTCAATACTTTGGTAAGATTTTATCATTCCGATTTCAAAGAGTATTTCTGAGCCAGGCTTTTCAAACTCTCAGTAGACCTACAATAGGTGTGTCAGGATAAATATATTAGATCTTGGCATATTTAACCTTCAAAGTCACTGGCTATCAAGGATAAAGAGGAGACCTAACCGGTTTGGCTCAGTGGATAGAGCGTCGGCCTGCGGACTGAAAGGTCCCAGGTTCGATTCCGGTCAAGGGCATGTACCTTGGTTGCGGGCACATCCCCAGTAGGAGGTGTGCAGGAGGCAGCTGATCAATGTTTCTCTCTCATCGATGTTTCTAACTCTCTATCCCTCTCCCTTCCTCTCTGTAAAAAAGCAATAAAATATATATATATTTAAAAAAAAAGATAAAGAGGAAAATTGTCTACTGGGGGTAGGGCCCACATGAACTTGTCTTTACATCTACGCTAGTCCAAGAGGTCTTGGGACAGAGCAAGCACAGAATAACCGCCTGCTCTCCAGAGATAAGAGCATGCGTGAATACACACGCATTTACACCCCCACACAATGTTATTTTGGTTTAATCCCTGCGCAGAAAGAAGTGAAACCTGTGACCATTATTACAACATTCACATAACTCATATCAAATATTAAGCTGCTAACACTTGACAGAAAGCTGGATCATGATGACCTGTCAGTCACCATCCACAGCTCTATTTTCTTTCCCACTCCCTTTGTTTAAAATGACCACGTAAGAAAGAGTGCTGTGCTCTGCCCAGCTTTCAAGTGACTTGTCAGGGTTCACACCAGGTAACTGGATTTTCTATGGTGCTACAGTGCCTTGATCCACCATTCTAGAGAGTCCTTCATGGTTAGCAACACTAAGACAAATATTATTTCACTAGAGGCCCGGTGCACGAAATTCGTGCATGGGGGTGTGTGTCCCTCAGCCCAGCTTGCACCCTCTCCAATCTGGGACCCCTCGAGGGATGTCCGACTGCCTGTTTATGCCCGATTCTGGTAAGATCAAGCCTAACCAGACAGTCGGAAATCTCTCTCACAATCCAGGACTGCTGGCTCCCAAATGCTCGCCTGCCTGCCTTCCTGATTGCCCCTAACCACTTCTGCCTGCCAGCCTGATCACCCCCTAACCACTCCCCTGCCAGACTGATTGATGCCTAACTGATCCCCTGCCAGCCTGATTTCCCCTAACTGCCCTCCCCTGAAGGCCTGGTCACCCCTAAATGCCCTCCCCTGCAGGCCTGGTCACCCCCAACTGCCCTCCCTCCCCTGTAGGCCTGGTCCCCCCAACTGCCTTGCCCTTCAGTCCTGGTCCCCCACAACTGCTCTCCCCTGCAGGCCTGGGTCCCCCCCAACTGCCCTTCCCTGCAGGCCTGGTCGCCCCCAACTTCACTCCTCTGCTAGCCTGGTCACCCCTAACTGCCCTCCCTAGCAGGCCTGGTCCTCCCAACTGCCCTCCCCTGCTGGCCTGATCACCCACAACTGCCCTCCCTTGCAGGCCTGGTCTCTTGCAACTGCCCTCCCCTGCTGGCCATCTTGTGGTGGTCACCTTGTGTCCACATAGGGGCAGCCATCTTTGACCACATGGGGGCAGCCATCTTGTGTGTGTTGGAGTGATGGTCAATTTGCATATTACTCTTTTATTAGATAGGATAGCAGCCTCTTAGATCAAAGGGTGGACATGTGGAGTAGCCAGCAGGGACCTCAAAAATAAAACTATAATAAAAGCAACCTCGCCACCTCTTTCTTGGCTCATGCATCACCTTCACACAACCTGAGAGGTAGGCTGTTCACCACAACCAGAGATTCTATGATTTCATGCACAGACACCTGGAATGGGCACGTAGCCACGCTGCCCATTTCTCCTCTCCAATCTCCAAAGAGAGCTGAACACCATGCCACTCACTTGACTCTGTAATACCTGCGCCACCCTGTGCACGACCACCTGCTGTGTTCATGCCACAGGATGCTTGCTCAATTAAGAATTTGGATCCATCACCGCTAGAAAGGTGGGACTCTCACGGCATCATGGTGACAGAGTGCCAAAGCAATGAACTCTACTGAGCCGCTGGCACTGGGTTTTCTCAGCCTTGATACTACTGACATTTTGGGTCAGATAATTCTTTTTTTTTTTTACATATGTATATTTTATTGATTTTTTACAGAGAGGAAGGAAGTGGGATAGAGAGTTAGAAACATTGATGAGAGAGAAACATCAATCAGCTGCCTCCTGCACACCCCCTACTGGGGATGTGCCCACAACCAAGGTACATGCCCTTGACCAGAATTGAACCTGGGACCCTTGAGTCTGCAGGCCGACACTCTATCCACTAAGCCAAACCGGTCAGGGCAATTCTTTACTGGGAATACTGTTCTGTGTATTGTAAGAGGTTGCATCCTGGGCCAATCGAGGTTCTAGAATAAGACCAACTAAAATTAGCAGAGTGATTTTAGGTTCAGTTCATCATTTAATCTTTCCAAGTTCCATCATCTCCTCTTTTCCCTATGATTGGAAGGCCTGCCCCCACTCCATAGGGCTCAGTCTTGCATTAGATCCAGGTCTCTCCTCAAATATCATCTCATCAGAGAGGCCTTTTCTGCTCCTACTCACACCCCAAAATAGTACCTCACTCGGCTTCATCCCTCTGGATTGCCTTACCGTATTTTCCTTTTCCCATAAGCTTTAACCCAGTGAGATTTCATATTATTTTGTGCATGCTTCACTTTGGGTCTCCACCAGGTAGGAGGGGAATTTTGTTTCTTGTGCTCTCTTTTTGTAGCCCCGGTGTCTAGAACTGAGCCCAGCTCATGACCAGTGTTTGGTAAATACTCTTTCAGTGAATGATCAATGAACTGAAGACTGGAGAGAGGCACACGCACACGCACATGCACACGCACACGCACACGCGCACACACACCTCACTCCTCTAAGTCCCCGATTTACATAGCCAAAGATACAGAACCTTGGCCAGAATGTTGCTCAGTAGCTAGCGCAGCACAACTTCTGGAACCACCACAGGGAAGAGGGGCCTCCATGGGGTCTCCCTGGATTTGAGGAGCTAATACACCTGGAGCACACGCAAGTTTTTCCCCGAAGATCTCACATCTGCACCGCAGGCTCGCCACTTGGAAAACTGTTTGCAAATATCTGGTTGTCTCCCTTCTACACTTAGCTCCCGTGGCTTGGAGAGCACAGCACACAGACAGGTGTCAACACTCAAGAGAGGTTTCTAACTGGGGAGCCACTTCCCCACAAGGAAGGTTTCCCTTCCGACAAAAGCAGCCTCGCTCAGAGGGCGAGTGTGCAGGGCAGTTAAGACAGACAAAGCCCTGAGCCCAGACAGAGTCTCAGTGCTCAGAAAAGGTTACCTGCTGACTTCCCTGAAGCGTCTAAGGCCTCTGAACAGCACTGGATAATGGAGATAAAGCGCTACTGCGGGAATGCGAAGTTCTATGCTGTATGAAAGGGTGGCCATTAGCCATCTGCGGCTACAAAAACTTAAAATCTGGCTAATGTAATTTTTATTTAATTTTAATTATTTCAATGTCAATAGCCACGTATGACCAGTGGCGACAGAACAGGACAGTGCAACCCCGAGTACTCTAAAGAACCCCAAATTCATGAAGCTTTCCTATTTTATTTGCAACTGTGTCAGGCTTCTGAAATTAAATTTTCATTTCAAACGTAATTTCTTTCCTATAACTTCTTGTATTATTATTAAGCCATGAGGTTACTTAGCTTTTAATACCTGAAAAAGATAACAAGGCTGCAGGCACCATGGGCTACTTACCCAAATGCCATTCCCCTGCTACTTCGGGGTAAATCCTGATCGATCCAAGCCCATCATGCTAATCCCATTTCTCTTGCCAGTGACTGGATTAATCATGAACAGGAGATCCAGCTCTGACCAATGACACAGAAGGGTTGATTGGCCCGAGGTAGGGTCCTTTGAGTAACATTTTCCTTGTTCTTAAATAGAGATACAAGAAAGGGAAGGGATACGTTCTATTCTTTCTCTGGGCATTATACGTCAGCACTGACTTCTGGAACTGCTGAAATATGAAAGCCACAGGAAAGTGGTGCTCAGATCCAGCCTCCTGAGTAAGGATGGTAACGTAGAAACAGGAATGTTCCTTAAAGCGGGCAGAGGCGCAAAGGTGCTGCCTGGAGGGCCCTGCCTCTGGACACCTCTGCAAAAGGATAAACTGCCCTCATGCTTAAGCGAGGAGGTCTCTTCCAGAGACAAAACATGGTAACTGACACAAAAACCAGTCCTCATACTCAAACAAGCTCCTGGAAATGACTTCGGTGTGAATTTGGTGGGGGGGGTGGGGGGGGGACAAGGGGGGCGGGGAATCCTGGTATTACTGTCAACCAGGAGTATTGTTATCACAAAGGGACGTAAGCCTTGAGTCCTTCCTTCTGGCACAGCAGGTACTTGGTCCAAGTGGCCCCGAGTGTTGAAACTTCCTTTTCACACCCCAGTGGATGGTGAGAGAAAGGGCAATCTTAACCCAGAAGAAAATGTTGTAAGATAGCGCATTAGGAGGTGGTGTAAAAATATAAAAGCCACAGGGCCTTCAAAGGTGTCAAAATCACTCCCCAACAGGAGAGTGTGGACTCTGTAGTTCACAGCTGCGAGGAGAAAATACCTCCCATTATCACAGCGAGCCCCAGAAGCAGAAACCCACTGGAAGCGGCTCCTCGCATTTTTGCAGACGGCCTAGTGCAGGTTCATATTTCATCTTCCTGCTAAAATGTCTCAGGCGCCCAATCAATACCAAATGCAGTAATGGCGTGCACACCCTGCCGAAGGAAGAACACAGGCCTCACACTTGGAACGAGGGGGAAGGGTGGGACAGAGAAAAACGGATTCCAGGAGGGAAAGAGGCCAACAATAATTGGGGCAGAGCAACGAAATGATACCTTTGGGAGCAGCAAATCTCCATGCAACTTCAAGAAGGAGCTTGTTTTCCTCCCAGACAATGGCCTCCAAACTGGAAGAATGTGGATCAGCAAAAACAGAAAATCTGGACCAAGTGGCTTCCCAGGCCCAAGGATGATCTCAAGGTCAACTAAACCCACCAAGTGGGCCACAGAGCACAGGACATGACCTACAATACTGCCACAGCCTGCCCTTGTACTCTGCAAAATCCCCTCCATTGTGATAAGCAGAGATAATGTTTAAAACATTTAACAAGTCAGATGCAATAACCACTAACAGTGGATGGTGGCAGATGAGTTAGAGGCCACTGTTCCATCCTGGGGAGGTCCCAAAGTGGGAGTAGCCAGGGAGGCAAGGTGAGGAAAGTCAGGGATTTGGGCCAGTGTCTACTTTGATGATTTGTAATAATCTATACGGCTGTCACAGAGACAGGACACATAATGAGCTATACTTTTTAAAATTAGAACACAGAATAATTTCCTTAATTCTTAAGCCGTTCAAGGAAGCACTGTGCCCTTTGTATAGGATAACTGTACCGCATGGAAGAAGCCTTTCAATTCTTCTGAGGTGGTGATCACACCTCCAAGAGATGAAGACTTATTTTTCCACACTGGAACGCTGCTGTACAAATGCGGAGCTAACTTTTTTCCTTTAAACTGACTCGGTTTTTATAAAATCTTAAACATATAATTAATAAGAAGCTTAACACACTAAAATAGAAATTTAGCATGACTGCCAGATATGAAAGTTATCAAGAAACAATGAAACCATAAGATCAAATTCTCCATCAATGAATGAATACTCTATCAGCTAAAGTCTCTGGGCAAGATGCACTGTATTTACCCATTAAAAGAGATACTGGCAAGTGACAGAGTATTACAGACCTATTAGCACCAAATTCGGAGTTTCTCCTTAATAAATATCTGAGCAAGAAATGACTTTATTATGTTAAAGTCAAGTCCTTAAATAGGAGTAGTCGTTTTTTTATATGACATAAAATCATATTCAATACTACATTTGGGGAAAACATTAGTTATTATACACTATAGTATTATTAGTGAAAAGAAAAATTACTAGAAAGCATCTAATAAAGTTTCTACAGTGGCTAGAAAGAATCTCTAAAGAAGGCAAAGTTCTACATTATGTATGTACCGCTGCTTTGTTTTTTGACCTAAACAAGGTCCTAGTTGCAAAAGGTTTTAGTAGCAAAAGAGACGACCAAGAAGACAGCTACCCTTAGTGCTGCTGACCTCAAATAGAGCCCTGGGAGATTACCAGCTGGGAGATGGAGATGGGGTTAATTTCAGATCACTTGAAGCACTGATGACTAATATCTCCTCTCTACACTGTCCCCTGACCTAAGAACACTCAAGGTGAACTGACCACAAGGGGACCATATGAGACATAAACTTTTGTTCAGGTAAAAGATTACACTTAACCTTGTGAACTGAGTTCCCCTCTACATTTAAACAGAGAGGAAATTCAATGTTTATATACGTATTAGACACTTATTCCTGCTTTGTACTCCCATTACTAAAACTTCACAGTCCAGAGACACAGCTCTCCCTTACCTTGCATTGCTACCAAGCTCATCCCATCAAGAGAAGAGACAGGATAAGCAATAAGAGTCCATATTCAACTTAATATTTTCAACAAAGGAAAGGCCAATAAAGTGTTACTGAACATAATACATACCAATGATATTGTATTTGCCAAAACAAAAAAAAATTCCACATAACAGCTTAACAATAACCAAAGGGAAAGATAGAATGTTCCCATTTCATACAGTCAGAGAGTGGGTTTTATGAACCAAGTCAGATATAACAAATGAGTACATTTTGTTAGGTTAGAAAGGAAGATGAATAGCCTCTAAGTAAATCAAAAAGCACATGCAAATCATGCTCTCCAATTGTCAGGAATGTATGAGGCTGGGTGTATTTTCCTTTTAAACCTTTAAATTAATCATGCCCCTCCACTAACCCACACTCCCTCCACCCCTGCACCCAAGAAGATAGCTTCAAAGCAGAGAGAATCATCCTTCAAAATTTATGACCAAGGGGAAAAAATATTTCAGTTCTATCACAAATATGAAAAATATATACTCATAGATATGTCTGTATGCCTTCTGTAGACCCACTAAATTTATAGGTTACTGAATATTAGGATTTACGTTATATCAAAGCAAATATTGACCTCATCTCTGCCTAGGTCCCTGTTTACCGACTGCTTTGTTCAATAAATCGTTGTGTTCATTTTCAAACTTAGTCAATAGCAGTTCATTAACTTCTGCATGGTTCATATCAGCATTTTATCAAATTTGAAATGCCAGGGAAAATGTTTTACCTAAAATAGTTTAGATACAGCCAATTACAGAAACAAAAAGGCTTTTGCTTTCCTTCTGGCTTTCTCTTCCCTCAAAATGGTTACAAAGAAAACTGCATGAATTGTACACAATTCAGCCATCTATTCAAAACTAAACAAAAAAAATATTTTAGAAAATATTGTTAAGGTACTGGCATAAGAAATTGAAATATTGTCGATATAATTCTATCTGATATTAAAATATTTTGGAAATATAAGGCAGTATCTCTCATTTCTCAATGAGAAACACAATGAACATTTGTGTAGAGATTCCAGACTTCTAATCTCTCTTCATTAATGGGACCTTCTTACCCCTATTATTTTATTATATCTACAGCTCAGCCTGTTTCACTTTGGTAGATATTTAGTAAGCATTCCATTATAAGGATGCACTGTATTTACCCAAGTACCTAGTGCTGGTTATTTAGGCTGTTGTCTACAAGACCACCTTGGGGCTATGCACAAGAGTTTCTGAAAGACAGAATCCTAGAAGCAGAAATATTGGATCAAAGACAATCGATATTTAACATTTTCTCAGATATTGGAAAGGAGTCCTCCAAAAAGACTCCATCAATAAAGACGATGTGGTACAGATACAATGAAATATTACTCAGCCATAAAAAAAGGAATGAAATCTTGCCACTTGCGACAACATGGATGGCCCTCTAGGGTATTGACAAATACCATATGATTTGGCTTATATACAGAATCTAAGAAACATAATAAATAAACAAAACAGAAAACAAACCCATAAACTGATGGTTGACAGATGGGGGTTGGTGGGGGGAGATGGGTGAAAAAGGTGAAGGGGATTAAGAAGTATGAAGGGCCAGTCATAAAATGAGTTATGGCGATGTCAGGTACCGCATAGGGAATACGGTCAACAATGTCCTAATAACTATGAATGGTGCCAGGTGGGTACTGGGCTTATCATGGGGCTCACTTCATAAGGTATATAAATGTCTAATCACTGAGCCGAATACCTAAAACTATTATAATGTTGTACATCAACTATAATTTAAAAATAATTTTTTAAAAAATCAAAAAGTCTCCATCAACTCACTACCATCAGAGCCAATTTTAAATCCTACCTCTTAGGCTTCCATTTACCCAAGTTTTAAATGTCCCATCATAGCAACAACTGAAATTGTTATCACCGATATCCATTACTTGATATCAACCCAGCGTTGAATACTATTCAGTCTTCCTTCCTAATATGTTTTCTCAAAGGTCTCAAGGGCCCTAAGAAATTTACTGCTGTACTCCTAGAACACACAATGGCATCCATTACCATCACAAACACTTGTGAAACCATCTCCAAGTTTGAGAAGATGCCAAAAAACTTTAGAACTCAGGCAGCCAGGATTAAAATAAAAGTTTTAAAAGAAAAAAGACATCTCTAAGATGTACAAATAATTTCTTTCAAACAGTGCACGGAAAGGAAAACAGATTCAGCCAAGTACTGAATAATGCTCACAGTACCCTAAGCATATGGCAACACATTTTTCTCTTTTATACATAAAGTCCTGATTCGTGTGTGACCATATGTGTTTTTTCTCACCCTATCTATCCTTGTAATCACCGATCAAGTGTAAAGAAAAAGAGTACCTACAGGAAAAAACAGTTGTTCCACAATACGTCCTCTACCCGAGGCCCTCCTATTCCAAAACATTTAAGTAACAATAGAGTATGCAAAGATTAATTACACACAAAGGTTCTGCGCAAAGAACATAAAGTTTAAAGGGTGTAAAATATATGAATAAAACATTACGCCACATCTTAATAGGACCAAGTCCAAATATTTTTTATCTGTATAAGTCCCACCACCATTCTTCACTCACTCATTTTAAATTGAGAGCAATGCCACCTCCTGTCAACCTTGGTATCATTCTAGGGCTAGGCAATACGTTCTGCTTTCTCTTCCGTGTACTAGTGGTAATGAATTCCCCTGGGCTCCTTCCTTTAATCTTTCAAATCCTTGACAAACAAACACATCATTTTTCATCCTACCTTCTTCCTCACTGACCATTCCCGAAGCCTACAACCAATGGTTTCACTCAAACATAAAACCAACTTTGTTCACTTCCACCATGAAACCCTTAACGACTCCCTATCATCCTCAGAAAGATGTTCTAGGACACAAGCAGGATCCTGTCAGGACCCTTAATGGTCCAACTCCAATACTCTTTATTATTCTCCTAACTCTCTCCACCCTCCCAAATGCCCTTAGACCCACTGAGCTGCTCCCAGGTCCCTGGTCACTGCCAGATCATTTCATGCCACAAGGCCTCCCAGACCTGTCCATCTTTAGGGTCTGAGATCTGGCAGTAGCAATTCTGAGGAGCTTCTCCGGCCCCTCCCATTATAGCACAACACCTGGCATACAGTAAGCAATTAATAACTATGTTGGATGAATAAGTAAATAACTACTGTTAATAAACTGTAAATAGGCTAATAGGGAACTATAGAGTCAAGATAAAATTTAATTGTAAAAAATAAAGGGGAGACTAATGAGCTGGGGAGAGAAAGGCCAAGCTAAGCATGAAGGCGGGGTACCTTTAAACTGGGGCTTGGGAAGATGAATCTCAAGGCTGATTCATCCCAACCACGTGGTTCCATCAGATCAGAAGGTCTCTGTTGCAAAGGAAATGTCTCTGGGCATAGGAGAGGGGCAAATAATACAATATTAACAATAAACTTAGAGGTTCTACAGTGCCTTCCATGGTTCTAACGACAAAAGCAGGCTTCTGCAGGCATGTATATTTTGCTTTACCCTGTATAAACATTATTAAAAATAGGCATCGCCCTAACCGGTTTGGCTCAGTGGATAGAGCATCGGCCTGCGGACTGAAGGGTCCTGGGTTCGATTCTGGTCAAGGGCATGTACCTTGGTTGCGGGCACATCCCCACTGGGGAGTGTGCAGGAGGCAGCTGATCGATGTTTCTCTCTCATCGATGTTTCTAACTCTCTATCCCCTCTCCTTTCCTTTCTGAAAAAAAAAAATCAAAAATAGGCATGGAAATGTTATTTTAGGAACTTAATTATATCTTAAGTTCACCAGAGGAGCTCATTACTTAAAAGGATCCAACGGTGAAACCTTTTGTAAATCACCCACTAATTTATCTGAATTTCATGGCAGGATCCCCTCAGTGAGTTCCTAAGAACAGACTCTGGCATGAATCCATTTATCCATCCGTCCACTCATCCACTTGAAAAATATGCATCAAATATGCACAAAATGAAATATGCTGGCACACAGTAGGAAAAAAAAATTATAAGCTATACCAATCCTTGTCCCCAAGGATTCCACATTTAACTGGGGAAATAAGACATACACCTACCCACACACACAACACAGGTGTGTGTTATAAAGCCAGATGCTTATATGAATAGGGTAGTGCTGTGACATATAGTTAAGAGCCAACTGAGTAAATACCTATTCCACTCCAGAATAGAGGCTAAGAATTATACCAGGTGATTACATACATCACCTCTACTCTTCAAAGCCAGGCTGCAAGGTTTGTCCTTTTATCTCCATTCTACAGCTGGGCAAGTCATCAAACCCCGGGACAATGAGAAAGGACCTTGCATATATCTCCTCCCACAATTTCCTGGCCACAGCATGAATGCCTCCTAGAATAATCGTACTTGACCTTCACCCAGCGTAACACCAGGTGCTTCTTATAAGACATTTTGGTCATTGCATGTCTCAGTTTTGTATTCCTCTAACCATGAGAAACGTTACCCTTGTTTTGAATCATGAAGTCTTTCTACACAGAAGGAACAAGAGATAGAACCTGCAGAGCACCAAATTGGATACGTAAAAAAGGGGTGGGAGGAGAAACCACTGCCTGTTTTTCTCCCAAGTCTTTGAGGGAGAGGAGAGAGAACAGAGAGTTTTATGAAAATGCTTCAAATTTCCACTTGAACTTGGTCCAGATTTGTTTCTCATTTCCCTTTCCAACAATGATGACCTACCTAACATGTGTTCGTTTTTGTGTAATAATTACAGAAGTTCTGGGCAAACTCCAAAATTCATATGCTGTCATCACCTCAAGTAACACAGAAAAGTATCTGTATGTTAGTTGAGTAAAATTAATAGGAAAGAAACTGGTTTAATATTTCCATTAAGATACTCTTACTTGAACTATTCCCCCTGCCCCCGCTTTTTTTAGTGTAATTCTTCATAAAATACATAAAAAAGGTCATTCCCCTTCTTTCCCTATCTTGGTATAAAGAAAATAAATCCAAAAACATAAAGCCATCTTGAAATTACATTGCTATTATTATCAGTTAACAATAATAATATCTTACATTTCTGTTCTGCTTCATGTCTCTGATGCATGATATTTCCCCCATTGAACTCAGCTATTAAGACCCACCTTTTACAGCAGACAAATTAAGAACCAAAGAGATAACCAATCTTCAGATGATCATAATGGGACTAGAACAGGCATTTCCAGGATCCTCCAGCCCTCTATGCTAAAACTGTGAGTGTTCACAATGGCACTGTTTAATAAGCCTACACAAGTGAAGGTTTTTGGCTCTTCAAATACAAATAGGATGAGTGCATTATCCAGAATTATGCTACTTGACTAGTTCTAAAGTGCAAAGTTACACTAACATAAACGAAATGCTGTTATGACAATATCCTAAAAGCAAGCCATACAGAGCTTAAATACTTATAACTCTCCTCAAGTGACCGGGACGGAATGCCACTGGAATAACTCGATCAGCATCATTCACCAAACCCCCACAGGAAGGCGATCTAAGGAGCAGGACATAGTAACCCGGGGGCCCAGAATGGCCAATACCCACTCATCTCCCTGCTCCATCTCCTCACCATCCCACTCCCTCATCTTTGTTCCTGCCAAGTCCTCTCCAAAACAGGACCACCAGAATCACAATGAATGCCAACTGAACACTTGCCAGGGATATTCTAGCTCAAGGGAAATGCAGGACCCAAGGGGGAGAAAAGGAAAAAAGATATGTTCCAAATCTCTGAACACTTCTGTGTGAGCCAGGCTAACATCTGCTCCAAAACCCGGGCTATATCAGTATGAGCAGAAGTTGGCAAGCTTTTTCTGTCAAGGATCAGATAATAATATTCTAAACTTTTTGGTCAAAGGTCTATGTGAGATACTCAACTCTTCAGTTGTAGCCTGAAACCAGCCAAGGAAACTACACAAAAGAATAGGCATTGCCGAAACCGGTTTGGCTCAGTGGATAGAGCGTCGGCCTGCGAACTGAAGGGTCCCGGGTTCGATTCCGGTCAAGAGCATGTACCTTGGTTGCGAGCACATCCCCAGTGGGAGGAGTGCAGGAGGCAGCTGATCGATGTTTCTCTCTCATCGATGTTTCTAACTCTCTATCCCTCTCCCTTCCTCTCTGTAAAAAATCAATAAAATATATTAAAAAAAAAAAAGAATAGGCATGGTTTATTGTGTTCCAATAAAACTTTACTCTCAAAAATAGGAGGTGGTTTATAGTTTACCAATCAACTCCTGAACTTGAGGGTAGTTTTCATAACCCTTATTCTCAAATCCAAAATGGGAAATTCTGGTGAAATACAAATAAATGAATTTAGCTTGCTTAGCTCTCAGTATTACCTGGTGACCCTCACTTACTGTCAATCACAGTTACCCACTGAGAGTTCCAATCACAACAACGATAAAGGTGGCAAACAGAGCACGAAGTAGTATTAGGTACTTTATGCTAGGAACTTGTTAAATTGTCTGATTAAAAAAAGCACACTCTGCCCTGACCGGCATGGCTCAGTGGTTAGAAAGCGGGCCCCGTCACTGAAGGGTCCCGGGTTCAATTCTCGGTCAGGGCACATACCTAGGTTGCAGTTGGCTCTCTCACATTGATGTTTCTCTCTCTCTTTCCCTCTCTTCCACTCTCTCTACAAATCAATGGAAAAGAAATGTCCTCAGATGAGAATTAACAAAACAAAACAAAAAAGCACATTCTGACCTGGCTGGGAATTATGCCCTGGACCTGGGAGTTAACCTAGAAATGTGGTCCATTCTCCTTATAGTGTCCTAGAACTGCCTATCATCACAGAAAGATTAACAACCTTGTTGTCAAAACAATGGAATCCTGCTCTTTGCAACCCCCAGCCTGAATTGCCTATAACCTGTAATCATTGTACCGAGGGAGTTTGGTAAGATGTACGCAAGTATTCATGTTCTCTCCAAGGTCGGAGGTTACTGCACCAAGGCATTCAGGAGCCTTCACCCCACATCGCTGGGGAGGGGGGGGGGGAGGAGAATGGGGGGTAGTTAGAGCATATTTTTGTGGATGACCTGCAGCTCTCCCATGTTGCTGGCTATATTGGAAAATACAATGCTCATATAGGATTCACCTTGTCTCTACTTAATTGGCTCAAATAGTGAAAGGCAGCCCAGAGCCATTCGTTATCCACTTTCACAACATCTGGTTTACTGTAGTTTCAAGGCCCTGAGCTGGCCCTGCCTGGGTAGCTCTGTTGGTTAGAGTATTGTCCTGATACAGCAAGGATGCAGGGTCAATCTCCAGTCAGGGCACATACAGAAATCAACTAATGAGTGCATTAAAAAATGGAACAAATCAATGTTTCCCTCTCTCTCTCTCTCTGTCTCTCTTTAATCAAGAAATATTTTTAAAATTTTTAATAAAATAAAGGCCTCGGTCTGATGTGCCAAAAGTAATAGACAACAACTCTTTCTCCTCTCTGCCCTTTCTTTGTCCATTTGCCATTTGCTAAGGAATGTCTTTGATGGACCCCAAGTCTTCTGGACATGAGAACCAATATTCCACCACTTTAGTGTGAGGGGAAGCAGAATTTGCTCCCCCAAAATATGTCTTTGGGGATATTGATTATTTTAAGGTGGTTATTTAAGAAACAGAAGTCAGGAAAAACCTTTGACCTTCCCCATGCAAAAAAGATACTATCATAGATAACTACGGTTTAATGTGAAGCAGACGGCATAGACAAGGAGGAGCCTAGCAAGGCCCATGGGAGCAAAGTCCTCCCTGTGCCCATTGTTTCAAGATGGCCCAACAAACATGTGTTTACTAAACATTAACTCTTTTCATCTCCTTACTTCCCTCTGAAGTCCTAGACCCCTAATTCCCCGCTTCCTTAGTCCTAATCTACACATATACCGCATTTCGTCATATTCTTTAAAATTTTTATGTCGAAGTAAATTCCTCTTGTACATGGAATTAACACCTGATTTTTCTCCTGTTAATCTGCCTATGTCATTCTGATTACTCATCCAGCCAGGAGAACTTTCTAAGGCTGTGAAGCAACTGCTGATGGAGCAACATCAGTATACTTTTCAGGAAGAACTCTTTAAAGCATGAGGAATGCACACCATCAACTCAACGGATACCTTTCCCATTCTCTTATTCTCCTTCTATTTGCTGAATTGGGGCCAGCAAGTGACCTCCCCGGTTCTTCCAAACCAGTCCGTATCTCTCTGGGCATCCTTCCATGACTGTCCTATCCCAATTTCAGAAAAGAAAACACAATAGGAGCTGACAAAAACTATAGCCTGTGGGCCCTATCCAGCTGGCCAGCTATGTGAATATGGCCTACAAATAAGAATGATTTCCATATTATTGTTATTTATTTATTTATTTGTTTGTTTGTTTATTTATTTATTTATTTTTGGTTCATCCTCACCTGAGAATATTTTCCCCATTGATTTTTAGAGGGAGGGAGAGAAGCAGAGAGGGAGTAATGGGGAGAAGGAGAGAGAGAGATACATCAATGTGAGAAAGACACATCGATTGCCTCGCACACGAGCACTGACTGGGACACGGATCAAATCTGCAAACCAGGTAATGTGCCCTTGACCAGGAATCAAACCTGAGACCCTCTGGTGCACAGGCTGATGCTCAAACCACTGAACATACCTGCCAGGAGTGGTTTCTATCTTTTTAAATGGTTGAGGGGGAAAAAAATTAATAAGTATCCTGGGCAAATGAGTAGGAGCTGGGAAGAGGAGAGGAAAAGGGAGGGGAAATGGGACATACCTGTAATACTATAACAAAAGAAAATATATTTAAAAAGAAAAAGAAGTATAATATTTCCTGACACATGGAAATTAAATAGAATTAAAATTTCAGTGATCATAAATACAATTTTACGGGAACACAGCCAGTTTGTCCATATTACCTATGGGTGCTTTTGCACTAAAATGGCAGAGCTGAGTGGTTGCAATAAACACCACATGCCCAGCAAAGCCTAAGATATTCACTATCTGCATCTTGCCAGAAAAGCATGAAACCCCTGACGTTGAACTATTCGACTTCCCATCAGTAAAAGACGTTCCCAATCCAGACAAGGCACTCCAGAAATACAAAATGGAGACGCATTAAGTCCACCACATATACACAATGACACCATCCGAGAGAGATCATACACTGTGTCCACTCCTAGCTAATCAATGAGGAGAGCGTAAGCCTTGCGTTCCTTCACTCCATTTTCAACTGGAGATGCAGATGGGACGTAACTTCCAACTCTCGACTAGCACCATTAGTATCCTAGATTGATGAACCGTAAATAGCAGGCCACTTTCTGCTGCTTCTTAACTGAACTGCAGACACAGAGTACAAAAAGATAAATTTTCTTTGGGTTTCTGGGCAAGGAGCTCTCTATATATGTAATTTTGGCTTTTGTCTCCAAATTTCCTTCATTTATCAAAAATGTTGACAAAAAGGCTCTAATTAGATCATTCTAATCACAAGAAACTGGGTGTGATGGAAGACTTCAGAATCACTATCTGTTCTTTGGAAAACAAAACAGATAGGCTATTCTCCCTGTAGGGGCAGGAGATTTATCAAGAGACAAAAGGATGCAAAAAGCCAATAGATAAGGTGTAATTAAAGATCAGGCCTATAAATTTTACACTGACAAAGATTTAAGAGGATTTGCAGGTAGAAATTCAGGATTTAAAACCTGAGTATCATTATGAAAATAATACCATTCAGTTTTGTATGCAACCACATTCAATAATATATAGGTTTATTATTAAGACTAATACCTGTGCCTTCCAGCCCTTTCATACAAAGAATTTAAATTATTCAGTGCCAAAGAAATTTCCAAAGTGGCCTATTTTCTTCAAGTATTCCTCCTTAATTAGCTACATGTTCCATGTATTGAGCATCTGTTTTAGAAACAGCAATCACCTATCATATCTCTGTTAGTTGTTAGAGGCATTAATTTAGAAAGGTTTATGTATTCTTATAGGTTTTCATCCCCCCCCCATAATGTAATAAAATTACTTCCAATAGAATATTCAAGATGGTTATAATACAGGGTGGGGCAAAAGTAGGTCTATAGTTGTTTGTATAGGACATAATACAATCCTATATAATAAAAGCCTAATATGCAAATCGACCAAAACAAACGGTGGAACGCCCTGTCGGTGGGGGGCAGGGCCAGTGAGCGGACTGAGCCAGGCCAGCCAGGGTGGGTACCAGCAGGAAGAGGGAGGAGACGGTGATCAGAGGGGCAGCAGCAGCAACCAGCAACAGCGGAGGGGTGATAGGGGTGTGGTGTGTGTGTGTGTGTGGGCGGGGGGTACTGGTCACTCGCTGGCCGGCGCTGGCCGCCAATCGGCCCGCCAGTAGCCTCCCACAGAGGAAGGCCAGACTGACGGCTTAGGCCCGCTCCCATCAATCAGACATCCCCTGAGGGCCCCCAGACTGGGAGAGGGCACAGGACAGGCTGAGGGACCTCCCCCACCTCCAGTGCTAGAATTTTCATGCACCGGGCCTCTGGCAATTAGTAAAGAATAAACTGTGTTTTGTGTGTTCACAACTGTAAACCTACTTTTGCCTGCCCTGTAGTGCTCTCTTCACTGGCTCAAAGGCCAAAAGGAAAAAGAAAAGGAAAAAGAACTGCAGAATACTATATAGTAGAGAGGGCTGAAGTCTATTCAACTAAGATCTGACTTGAAACTAAAGTTGCATCTCTTAGATTAAAGCATAAATGATCATTTTGATGTGTGATGCTCTATAATATTTGGCAGACATTTAGCAGCTCCAGACTAGCCTCTGGAATCCCAGCCACTGGAAAGACAGATAAGGAAAGGCTGCGTCTTTTGGAAAATGACAAGTTTGGCATAATAACTCGTTAACAAGTGAAGTTCAGGAAATAAATTCAGGGGGAAACAGATTGATCGAGAACACAGGCAGGAGGGATCATTTAAGGCACTTTAATAACCTCGAGGCAAAACAGGCTTGAATATTTGAACTTTTAGGGAATCACAAAAGGTATGAACAGACAGAAGTCTGGCATGAAGGTGATTCCAAGTGAACCTTCCGGTGAGTTGAATGAGAGGCCACTGACCTGTGAGATACCGCTCAGAACAGTCACTTACCGGAGTAGGCCCAGTACGGGTCCCCAGAGGCCTTGCGCCTACGGATCTGCGAGGAGCTGCTGTGTCTGTTGTCCTGAAGGGAGCCGACGTAGCCTTCGGTCAATGCTGGAAGGAAGACAGGAGAGCCACAGTGAGACAAAGGCAGCACCACTGAGCCCAGGAAGGTGTCAAATGCACACCAGTAAGTGACTTCTTAGAAGCAGGGGCCTTGGAATGACGAATAGAACCTATTGGTTTTACAGAAAAACAGCTACAGGAGACTCTAGAGACATTACCGGGGTTACTCTTAATATTAATCACAGCTTACAAGCCAAGAAGCTCAAAGCACTAGGCACTTTATATACATTATCTTCGTTAGTCTGCAAGGCAGTCAAACTGGACCTTAGAGAAGTTCTTTAACGTGCTCAAGGTCGTACAACTAGAAGACCAGGAGCCTGCATCAAGCCTATGTGGTGGGTGCAAAGGGCCTCTAGCCGCAGTTGATCTTCAGAGAGCAAGGGTCACTCCATCTCTTTTACAGATGGAGGAAGTGAGGCTCAGAGCCGAGGTCACTGAGGTTAAGTGTGCAGCAGGTCACAGGCCCAAACTTAAGTACCTACATCAAAGCCAGGGCTGCTGCCACCCACATGCAGCACGCCTGAGCCTAGGAGACTCCCACCGTAGAGTAGCAGATTTCCACATCCTTTGGACCCCAAAGAGTCAGTCACCTACTGTAAGTGGGAATATGAAATTTAAAACCCTCCAAGGACAACAGAAAAAAAACACTGCCCTGGCCAGATGGCTCCGTTGCCTGGGGCCTCATCCTGTACACCAAAAAGTTCAGGTTCGAATCCCAGTCAAGGCACATACCTAGGTTGTGGGTTCAGTCCCTGGTCAGGGTGTGTATGAGAAGCAACCGATCGATGTTTCTCTCACATCAGTTTTTCTCTCCCTCTCTCCCTAAAAAACCAATAAAAATATTCTCAGGTGAGGATTTAAAAAAAAGAAAAAAGAAAGAAACCCTGCTTAATGATGTATTTTTTGAAAACTCAAACTGTATCTGATCTTCGACCCAATGGTGGAGGATTCCATCTGCCAGCTCTTGTGTTCAAAGCCCACCCCCGCCCCATCCCATCATGGATGCAAATCTCTTTTGTTGTGAGCCCACACCTGAGTGCACTGATGTGTAAAAAGACAAATATCACAGGTGCCCAGAATCCAAAATGAAATGGAATTACACTTCAAACAATACATCCCAGCTGTCTATGTTAACATTTAAACGCATCCAAACAAAATCAAATGTGCTTTTAAAAAGCAAAGAAAGCGGTTAGGGGAACTGTACAGTCAATTAAAAATTAGGATGGCACCAGGAAAACATAATACATTTTCTATTCCAAATTAGTCAAAGGAATAATAATAATAATCTCACCATCATGGCATTAGCAATGCAGACACTGAGACAGTCATGAAGTAAATGAGGAAACATATAAAATACTTTATGCTTACATGTCAATTGCAAATACCAGCTTTAATGCTTAAACAAAGAACAAAGATATTCCAGCAAGTGAACTCTTCCGAGAGAAAGAAGAATCTTTGAAAATCCGGAAACACATCGAAAAAGCAAAATTGGTGTTGTTTATGCCTGCTCATTGGTCCTGAATGACAGAGTAAAAATCTAAGTCACTTTTCATTTTTAAAGTATGCTGAAGTTTTAGGTACCTACCATCTACTCCATTCTAGTTTTTGCAGATGAGCCATACAAAGCCCCAAGAAGTTGACCATTCTAAGCTTCTAGGGATCAAAATTAAATCTCTCATCTCCTAATCTACTTTTTGTCCATATACTAAAGCACACCAAATGAATAACTGCTAATTCTCCATGTATTTGGGAAGCTTTTTAAATGTATCTGTTTGCTGTGTATCTTAGAGCTAGTTCACTCTAATTATTCCCAAACAATTCTTCCTCTTAGTATCAGGACAATGAGTAAGAGTGTCTTGACCTTGGGAGTAATCCATGTGGCTTCCATTAGGGCATGTGATTGAGCCTCAGTTTCCTTATCTGTAACACAGAGCTAAAATCCAACCCCACAGGATAGTTATTTAGAAATACAAGTTATTGTGAGCAGAGCACCTAACTCAGCATGGGGCGTATGGTGCTTTTAAAGGCCTGATAACATAGTGGCAATCTGTTGCTGTTTTTGAAACCACCATAGCCCCCACTTCCTTAGCCAGAGTCAGACATTGGAGAGCCTTGCCCCCTTCCCTCTCCTGTCTCCCTGCCAGCTGTGTATGTGCGCGTGCACATGTGTGCGTAATGGGGGAGTGAGGGCGTGCGGGCAACAGAATGACACTACTTTGGCTTAAGCCAGTCAGACCATGTCCCTGGCTCCCAACAATGTGTTTAGAAATGGGGACATCCACCAATCAGAGAGATTCTCCTCTCTTCCTGAGCTCTTATGGCATGAGCTGGAAGCCTGGGGGGGGGGGGGGGCGGGGGTGGGGGGGGGGGGGGACTGAGGATCCAGCAAGGGGTCAGCAGAGGAACTCAATGATGGAACCAAGCCAGAGGAAGCAAAATCTGTGGATGATTTCTATTGCCAAATTTTAAGCCAGGGACAAAGCCAATTTAAAACCAACCCCATGGAAGCTTTAAATCTACATGAACCAACCACCTGCCAAAGTTTAGTTTTCTGTCTCTTACATGCAAAAGACCCCCAAATGATACAAATTGTGACCTGGTGACCTTCAAACAAGGCACATCAACTCCTGATCATCAAGTTCTCCATCCATAAAGGCCATTGTTAAACTCCAGCTCTGGCTCTCAACTCTGGATACTTTAATAATAATAACAACAACAATCCTATATAATAAAGAGCTAATATGCTAATTAGACCGACAGCAGAACGACCTTCCTGAGTGACCTTATGGAATGACCAGTGGGTGGGGGGTGGGGCTGCAAGGGCCCACTCTTGCACGAATTTCATGCATTGGGCCTCTAGTAACAATAACAATAAAGAACCCTATACCTGGACCCTACCTGCAGATATTAGAATTTAATTGGGGGGGCGGGGGGGCAGATATCAGTATTTTTTTTAAGTTATCCAGAGATAAGAAGCACAAACCTCCCTGGATAAGCCAGACCTAGGGTCCTGTTCATTCTCAGCTTCTACCCTGCAACCTGTAACTTCACATGTTAAGCATAACATGAGTAAAGAGCTGGCCAGGCAGAAACGAACAACATGCTGCAGAAATCACCGGGTGTGGTGTTAACCTCAGAATTTAGACCAACAAACCTGAACGGAGCCAGAGGTCTAGCCAGGAAACTGACAAACAAACGAACCAGGTATCACCGTAAACGGAATGAGGTAAACCTCAAGGATATTAACTCCTATGCCTTTTACAGGAGATGTTATCTAGTATCACAATCTCCACAACCAGTCCTCTTTTTTTCTTTATCTTTTTTTTTTTTTTTTTTCCCCTGAAAAGGAGATGCTTTCCATTTCCCAGAACCTTTGAGAATGTCAGGCTGGGGCAGAGTAGGATGCAGGCGGCCAGCCTGTCTCTCATTTGTGTGGCTTCCACACTGGCAGCTGCATTACCCATCCTGCTGGACAGCAAAGACAGGGCCAGAGCTGCATCAGGTAAGCGCGCCAACCTGCCAGTCCTGAGAAGCAGACCCTGATGCCAAAAGTCTTCACCTGGACTAGACAGAGGTTATAGATTTGGGCTCCAATACCTGCCAGCTCCTCCCACCCCCTAAAATATTAGTGAAAAAGCAAAACTACAAAGATCTATTTCATCCAAGAAACAAGGGGGTTACATATCAGGAGGTCCTCCCCTGACTCTGCAAATCAATGCATCCATGACCCAAGAGCAGACCCCTTCCCAGCCATCTGCACACATCGTACTGGTGTGAGCAGTGGAACTGCCCGTCTACAGGTAGTTCAAGTCAGAACAAAAGGAAGAGGTGTGGTTTTGATGTGTACAGACCAAAGAACAAGCAGTAACATCCGGGGCAGGACCATCTCAAGGAAGGTGGGTCCCCCTGTCTTCATCTCACTCCCCAGAGTATGGAGGTAGAATGCGGGGTTGGAATGGGCAGGAAGCCCGGCTGGAATAGCTCAGGTGGTTGAGCATCATCCCGTGCACCGAAAGGTTACAGGTTAGATCCCCAGTCGGGGCCGGTAAGGAAGGCGACCAATTGATGTTTCTCTCTCACACTGATACCTCTCTCTCTCTCTCTCTCTCTCTCTCTCTCTCTCTCTCTCTCTCTCTCTCTCTGCATGTCCTCGGGCAAAAAAAACCTGCTTCTGAAGAGCATGCTGCCCGGCCTCTGATTTCCTTAGAGATTAGGAACTCACAACCTATCACCCACGGTGGAACCTTGCAGATGATAGCTGTTCAATTGTGAGTGACTACATTAATAAATACATGAAAAGTGGAAGGCTGGTGGTTGTGTGTGTTGGGGGTAAGATTATGTGTATCTGCATGTATATGCTGTGTTTATATAAACCACAAGCAGAAACACCACCTTCTCCTCCACTGTCTTACTTTCTAGACACTGCCCCGTCTCAGAAACAACAAACATCTACAAGAGAAGCTGGAAGGAATGAACCCTGGACCTCAAAGCAGTTCTTTGGGGCGGCAACTCCGAAATGAACTGGGTAGCAGGGGACTTTATCCCCTGGCACGTACACTATGCGATAGAGATGACTATATTTAGTGTTCCCTGTCATTTCCTCTATGTCAGTAATGTGTGATTTCTTTTTCCCTGAATAAGAACATAATCATGGACTACTGGCACTTGCATTTAAAACGAAACAAACTCTTAGTTCCCAAAAGTATGTTAATCGTATAACCAAGTTTTTCTTTTAAAAAACTTTTTCAAATTATTATTTGAACAGCAGTCAAAAAGATGTATCTAGTATCTTAAAGCACTTATTACTTTACTGGCAAGGAGCAGAGATTTGCAAAGAGAAACAATCCGTGGTTCCCAAGATACAGAGTCAGCACACCAAACTCAATCAATTTTAATACTCTTTGTATCTTCTAAACTCCAACAGCCAACCAGCAGCGGCATGGCAATGATATGTATGGTAAGTCTATGAATCATGCTATTGATTTTCAATATCTTCTCTGCAGAAAATTAAATTATGCAAATGCATGCCTTTACGGGTCCTTACCTTAATGTAAAATTGCATCCCTGTTTATGTCAGCAACTTAATTACACAATTAGAAATGGAGAATGCTTATGAAAAGATGTAGTTTCATTCTTTAGAACAGACAATAAGTGTAAATCTGCCCTTAATTATCGTGTGTCTAACAAGAAGGAGGAGCTGCTGTTATACAAACTACCAGGTTCTACAGCACCAAGCCCACTGCAGGAGCTGAAATTGTCGGTCAGCAGAAAGTACAGAAGGGCTCCTTAAGTGGGGTCATCACACTTCGAAGAACTGGGGCCACAGTGATATGACAAGGATAGAGGGCAGAGGCTGTTCAGGCCTGTACACTGAAGTGGGCTCCTCCTCAAAGAGGTCCTGTCTAGTGTGAGTTTAACCAGCAGGAGTGCACTCACACATGTACACCCACATGTACACACACCCGCATGTTGACTAACCTGGGCATGAGGAAGAGCAAACTTGGGCTGCCTTCAAAGGCCTGGATCCTATAATCATAAAATGAGTTTAGAAAGGAAAACCCAGCAACTCCCACCATCCAGGACCATCTGAGTCTCTCAATTCTGACAGGGTGACAGTGGAGATCACAAAACCAAGAGCATGAAGCAGCCACTGTTGCTCCTGTCTCACTCAGCAGGAGGCATCTGGTCCCTGTGCAGAGAGCTAAGCCAGTGGCGGGTATTTTCGTCAGGGAGTTTTCATCAACTCTACCACTACCTCTGAGAATTTCTACCAAGCATCCCTCATTTCCATCCTGGAGCGAAAAAGACAAACGGTTTCCAGACCCAAAGTCTCAATTCTTTCCCATAAAAATATCCTAAGAGTTACCTCCACTGAAGATATCAATGAAACTGATTCCTAAGTGCATGACTTAATCTCCCAGAGCACTGGACACAGTTTCCAAGAAGAAATGTTTTTATGCTGGCAATATAAAAGCAGATGTGTACTCCATCTGCCGCAACCGTAATCTTCAGGAGGGTTCTTTCTATAACCCTTACTCTGGGTTTCACAGAAATGTTGACCTGGGAGGGCGGGAGGAAGAGTTTCCCTTTGTGTTAACTCGTGTGTGTTAATGTGCAGGCTGAACATTCTCCATACAAAGAAACCAGCTCCTGCCCTGACCGGTTTGGCTGAGTGGATAGAGCATCGGCTTGCGGACTGAAAGGTCCCAGGTTCGATTCCAGTCAAGGGCATGTGCCTTGGTTGCGGGCACATCCCCAGTAGGAGGTGTGCAGGAGGCAGCTGATCGGTGTTTCTCTCTCATCGATGTTTCTAACTCTCTATCCCTCTCCCTTCCTCTCTGTAAAAAAGCAATAAAATATATTAAAAAAAAAAAGAAAGAAAGAAACCAGCTCCTCTAGAAACACTACATTAGATAACATTCCTGATAAAAATGGCTTTTCGGTTTAACTGTCAGAGAAAAGGGTCACTGAATCTACAAGGGGTGAAAATAAACATTTTTCGCCCACAATTCCAAATGTAGAAATTGAAACTACAGAGTGGAACTAATGTCTTATTGCTTTTAACAAAGGTGGGATATTTACATACAGGTATATGCACCTGTGCACCTGAAAACGAATGGAAGTCTGAGGTGTCCACCAAGAAAGAAAGACGTGGTCCCTACAAGCATTTCAATGTAACCACGGCATTCCTCCACCTGAGGTATCATCTCGTCATGTTGAACCGCTAATGCCCATTGATCCCAGCTATGTCATGAACTCCCACCGGATGAAGTGATTAGATGGCAGAGGTTATGAAGAGGTGAAACCAGTAAGTTTAAGATGAGAACAGCCCGAAGTTCCATCCACAACATGGTCACACATCTTATACTCAAAGCAAAACAGTGTAGTGGCCCTTGAGGGTATTTCCACTTTCAACTGTATGTCCAATTCTAGGTCATTCCAAAGGACTTAGACACCTGGGAGAATTGGCCAGCTTCCATTCAAAATTGAAAACCTCAAAACTAAGAAATTCTGGTTCCCTGGTGCCAGAATGGAAATTACTTCGGATGGATGGATGGCTCCCACACAGAGTCCTAGTTCACTACCAGAGTCACTGCCAGAAGCCTGCCCACTGGAAAGCAGGAAGAGCAACCCTGCTTTCAAATCCAGAATGCCTGCTTCCAGAGTGGCAGGCAACCCGTGAAGCAGGCTGTTTGTCTCCATTATTACAGCTCATACAACAAACTAATTAAAGATCCCTCAAGGATGGCGAAATCGCTACCAAGCATAATTTTCTCTACATTTTGAAGAGCATTTAAGAACATTAAAACCACACAATAGTCTAAAATGAATAAATCTTTATCTTTTTTGTGCCTACAATGAGCAAAAGTATCAAATTATAGTCAAAGTAATTCAATATTCCAATCAGCCCCTCATCTCCTTTGTGCCTGGCTTCAATTAATTATAGTAAAACGTACTCAGGGTCCCAAAAAAAAGCAGAATCAAAAGGTTCATTCCTTTGTAACTACTTCATTTACAAATAGTCCCTCAGATATTTGTGATACTGAACTGACCTAAGATATAATAGATTATATTACAGTAAATTGCCTATTTTATCACATTCAAAGGTACTTATTGTCCCAACTACAAAAATATATTTTTTCATCATCTGAAGTGATAAAGAGACCTCACACAGAGCCATGACTCTTTCAAGTAAAACAGGTAATTGACACTTCAAGGGAAGGGGAAGCACACACAGTGTAGTATCCTAGTGGGCAAAGAACACACAACAGGCTTGTAAAAAGGACTTAGGTCAGGGGGAGACTCAAAATACTGTAATTTTCTCCTTGTTATTTTCCTCTAAAGTACTGATTCCAAAAGGTGGAAATCATTTTTTTTTAATCAGACAGGACTAAAAGGGACAAAAAACTAGAGCCATGCCTCCACAAATTTAACTACATCACAGTTTTAACCCTTCAGAAACAAAAATACATGTTTCCCAACAGGTCCAAGAAAAGGTACACTAGAAAGCGGATTTATATGGGAGCTCAGAGGCACCCTCCTAAAAAAGAATTATATGTCTGACTTCAAATATTTTATAACATCAGGTAGAAATAAATCAACCAGCTCTTCCAATCCATTTTAATGCTGTTTGGTTTTCAAAGTATCATATCTCTCGATTTTATAAAATTCCTAAGAAAATGAGGATTAGTCATGGGGAGTATTCTGCTAATGTCGACTGTCACAAATTCTTACTTTCAATCTGACAATTGCACCATTTGAATCCTTAATAATCAACAGAACTGGCAAATACAGATCATACGGGTCCCCGACTGCATTCTGGTGGCCACCAGGCTCAATACTGCCATTAACCCAGAAGTTTTGTTTCACCCACTGTACGTGTCTGCATGTGTGTTTAATTAATTGCCAACATGGAAAAATCCAGGCGGGAGCTCCAATATCTGTATTTTTTTTAATAGGAGGTGTACTTTGTTCCCAAATAGCACCAAGATGCCAGGTGAATAATGACTAGCTTTTTAGAGAAGAATCATAGACCCACCCAGTCACATTTGATCATTTTTATTTCCTGTCTAGTCCTTATGACCATCTAAGTTTGCCACCCATGACCTGGCTCAATAATAAATTTCTTACTAAATCAAGTATGCCTATGAGGTAGGCACTATTAACATATCGTCAATACAAGGGCTCATATAATTCTCCCAATAATCTTGTGGGTTAGGTACAATTATTCAGAAATGGTATATAACCTGCCCAAGAATACACAGGCGAAACTATGTATATTACTCTCAAACCTAGATAATTGAAACCATAGTAAAACTATTCTTCATGAATTTCAATTTTATGAATTATAAAAATATCTGTGTTAATAGCTACTCCACCTGCTCTAAAGTAACCGTCACAAGTGAAAACCAGTTTATATGTAGGCCTCAGAAAACTAATAACATAACAAATTCAAATCTACTCTTCCCAACACTATTGGCAATTGTCTAATATAAAACCATGTTATAATAGTCCTAACAGGAAAATAGAGTGATTTTTCTAACATGATGTGGAGAACACCCAATTACAATGATACAAACATTGGTTATTGTCTATAAAAAAGAAAGTAACTTCAAGACAAAATATTAACTTACAACTGGAGTTAGGGAAACAACATGATACATTGATTAATAAATTCTCTGTGTCTTCTCTTTAAGGTTTGTAATCGTGACTGCCCAATAAATTTTTATACCTGAGAAATAAAGAATAAGCTTTATAACTTGGGCTTCTTATACTACAGTTAAGACATTTACATGCTCATAGTCCCTGTGAAATACTGCATAAAAATATTTAATAAAATGGGTATTTTTTTTTACAGAACGAAAAGAAATGGACCCAAAAAAAACCCTACTTAAATGTTGTTGGGTGCCCATTTTAAAACCATGGCTCATCTACCAACCCCAGCAAAACGTGACAGCACTGAGCACGGAATTCACGTTTCAGAACTCGGATGTAGTGAGCATCTTGGTGACGAAAATACTAACGAAGATAATTCCCAAACCATAGTCACAAGCTGTAAGCCCTGGTTTGGGGTCACATACAAAGAGCACTCCAACCATCACACCCCTTCCTTGGCTCAAGATACCAAGCACAACTGTGGATAGAGCTGAGTGGCTCAGTGAACCCATAAACCTGAGACTTCTAGGACCGACTAGGGACACCACTGTGAGGGGTGACACGAGTGGAGCCACGTTACAAAAGAGCCGGAGGAGCCATTTCAGAGGGACTGCCCTGCACACCATGTTTTCTTTACCTTCCTAACTGGACCAAACCACCAACACTTCCAGTCAGTAAAAATGACAACACAGTGTCTGTAAGAACAGTGGGCTTTGCTGATGACCAAATTTAACCAATCAATGAAGTGCAAGTGTAGCCTTTGGAATCTCAAGGCAGTCTATGAAGTACAGATCTATCCTTAACTCATCTAGCACCAATGAACTCTTTAAAATATATATATATATATACACACACACACATACATATATATATATATATACACACACACACACACACACACATATATGTATGTGTGTATATATATATACATACACACACACACACGTATACATATATTTTTCTTATTTCAGAGAGGAATGGAGAGGGAGAACAAAATAGAAATATCAATGATGAAAGAGAATCATTGATTGGCTGCCTCCTGCATGCCCCCTACTGGGGGGGATCTCGCAACCCGGGCATGTGCCCTTGACCCAAATCGAACCCAGGACCCTTCAGTCCCCAGACCAACACTTTATCTACTGAGCCAAACCAGCTAGGGCAACACCAATGAACTCTTCGTTAAAAAACTTATATCATCTTCCTCCTCTTTTTCCAGAAAAACCCTGAGTCCCTATCCTATGGGGAATGTGAGGTACCACTATTTGGGCTTCTGCCTGAATCTGTACTTTCTGAATTTCAATTCCTTTGATTTCAAATAAACTAATTTTGTTCAATTATTGCCTCCTAGATTTTTAGGTTGACACAACTTAAATCCTGGCCACCTGGTGACCTATAATTGTCTATTTATTCCCCAAAACTCTGTGGGTTTGGTCAGCAAAGCATCTACACCTTCACACATAGTAGTTCCTAACTCCTTCTGGCCAGAAAAAGAATTCCGAGGGAGTTTGGTAAGATTTACGCAAGTATTCATGTTCTCTCCAAGTTTGGATGTTACTGCACCAAGGCATTCAGGAGCCTTCACCCCACATGGCTCCTGTCCTCTCAGACCTTCAGGCCACGAGGCGGGTCACCCAATAACTACATAAATTATCATTTGTACACATGGTGAAACGCACATGACAATTACCAGTAAATGAAGCAAACATGACAGAGCCACAGAGAATACAGTAAGGAAGAAATGTACTTGGAGACAGCAGTCAGGGCAGGAGATGTCATTCTGGTTGGAAGCACTGGCAGGATGAGAGGACAGAGTGAGTGCAAGACGAGAGGACAGCAGGTGTGAGGATGTCGAGGCAGGAAAGGTGTGGCATCAGGAGGCCACCTGGGGAGGCGTGGTGAGCTGCTTGGTGGAGAAGAGAGGCTGAAAAGGAACAGGGGCTGGATCCTGCAGGACTTTCAGGCTTTGACATGAACTTGCCGGACTCCAAGAGGAGCCAGGTCCAGTTTCTGCTTTCCTTTAAAACCGCTTTATTGAGATGTAATAGTTTGTAGCAGGAGTCCTCAAACTTTTTAAACGGGGGGCCAGTTCACTGTCCCTCAGACCATTGGAGGGCCGGACTATAGTTTAAAAAAAAAAAAAACTATGAACAAATTCCTATGCGCACTGCGGGCCCAGGACGAGTCGGCTGCTAAGCAGGACAGGCAGAGGCACCCGGCGGGCCGGATAAATGTCCTCGCGGGCCGCATGTGGCCCACAGGCCGTAGTTTGAGGACGCCTGGATAATTACAGAGTTGTGCAACCATAACAGCAATCTAATTTTAGGACACTTGTATCAAAGTATGCTTTAAAAAGGTGATCTGCTAACGAAGGCAACAGACTGGAGGGAGGCAGGCGAGAGCCAAAAACTGTGGCCGCAGGGTGAGACCAGACAAATCATTCATTAAATGTGTACTTGCAACTGTGTGCAGGCAGCCCATGCTCCTGTAGGCAAATTTTGGAGAGCAAACTCTCTCCTGACATTTACCTGACTAACTGCCTACCCATCTCGGGTTTTTTTGGTTTTATTTGCTATTATTTTCTGCCATTTCCCTTTTGCCCTTTATCTCCTGAATTAGGATTTTTACTAATTATACCAGGCAATTAATTGCTTATATATGTCAATAAAAATTAAAAAAAAGTTGATGAGAGGAAAGCAAGATACAACTATTGGCAAACAAAATGAGGAGAAAAGTGCAAAAAAAAAAAAACACCACACACACACATTATCACTATACTTTCTGTTAGAGCTATGCAGTGCATAAAACTATACCCTCAATATTATACAAGAAAAAAACTACCTACCTGTATAATACCTACTATGGATGTTGGAGGAGATTAGGTAGGGGATTATTTTAATAACAATTTTTTCATTGTTTAAATAAAGACATACATGTGGACGGCTTTAAACTCAACTTGGTTTTTCGTTGCCTCCCTAAATAATCTTTTATTTAAATAAAGAAAAAGAAACTCTTCCACAGGTAGCTGTGAGCAATGGAACAGTAAGTGACCTAAGTAAAGCGGAATTAATAAATTAAATCTACAGCAATTCATGTATGAATGATGACAAAGAGTTTGTCTTTAGTAACTCTTCAGAGCTGTCTCTAATAATGAAAATATATTCAGAAACAAATATGCTTTGTGGCTGGTAGGGAAATAAATTACCAAATATCCCTCTCTCTGTAATTCCATGTCCATAGGACCAATTCTCCCTCCTGACACTCGGAAAACAGGCCTCCCATAGGCTTTGTCTGATTCAATCAGTGCAGACCTGTCCGAAATCTAAAAGAAAAAAATAATAATAACCCAAGGAATTGGATAGCATTGCCCAGGCAACCACTTTCATGTTGCTGGTGAGAATACCCCAGGGCTCCAAGTTCATTTCTGTTATCTCCATTTTCATTAGGTGCTAGTTTCCCTTTCTTTCCAGAAAGCATGAGGTTTGCTTGGTTCTCTTTGGTTGTAGACAGAGACCTTCAGAAGAAAGAGCTTGCACTCTGCCTTGAAGAGGAATTATTCTCCTGAAATAACTGATGCAAGTCTCAACAAGAATAACTTAAAAGAGCTATTAGAATCTTAACCACAATGATGTAATTAAAAACTCTAACTGCACACAAACTTTCACCAGGTCACATCAAGATGGCCAAATTAAACTAATTATTGGGGATGTGTGTGTGTGTGTTTGTGTGGTGGTAGTGGGGGGCGGGGTTCTTTTTTGGAAAAAGAGCTATTTAACCAAAAGTCTTCTCCTGACAAAGAAATGGGAGCTATTAAATACAAAGAGTTGACTTCTTTTTCCATTTTTGGTTGTGCTTTTTCTAAAACCTTCGCTGACTCTGACCAATTACACCGAAAAACACATTTGAAGAGTCAAATGGAAAAGCAGTTTTATGACTTTAGAAAGCGCAAACCCAAAATTGAAAGTTTCAGTTCAATTTTCCTTTTTGTTCCTCTCACTGTTTGTTTACAAGAATCTGAATGAAATCAGCTGCAAGGAGACATTTCAACTCTGAATTTAACTCCTTTTATGACTACAGCGCAAACCGGGGATCAGAAGAGGAATGAAAAGACTTTCCTTTATTTTTATAAATACAGTGACCGCTGAAAGGAAATTTTGTATTTTTCAAAGCTTCCCTCTCAGGTGAAATTGAATGAAACAAATTGTTGGTCTGGTTTTTAAACAGCGGATGAGAGAGATACAGCATCTGCAGTGCATCCTCTGGAACAAATCAGTACAGCACGGGTACCAAGCTATAGGACCACGGACTGCAGAAATCCTGAGCGAATTCTGAAAATACACTCTTAAAATATTAGTTACAAAGGCTTATGAAACGCATTTGCTCTTACAGATCAACTCTGTGTAATCAGTGAGTGTTAAGTGGAAAGGGGGGAAATATGAAGGGCTTTGGAAGCAGGGGAAACCTCAGTCTTTCTTTCGGGCGTGGCCATGTTCAGGCTAATCCATTCTTTGGTATTTAACATAAGGGAATCAAAAAGGCTGCAGCTATACCCTGGCCACTGTGGCTCATTTGTTTGGGCGTCGTCTCCTGCTCCAAAGGTTGCTGATTCGATTCCTGATCAGGACACATGCCGGGTTGTGGGCTTGATCCTGGGGGTGGTGGAGGAGGCAGCGGATCGACGTTTTGTTCTCACGTGGATATTTCTCTCTCTCCCTTCCTCTCTCTCTAAAAATCAATAAACTGTTCTTTTAAAAAAAATAGCTGCAGATTTTAGGTGTGTTAGAAATCATGCATGATATTTGAAGCTTATTTGGGAATCAATATTTCAGAAAAAGAAAAAGCACTCTGTGAAATTCACTTAGAAATGCCCCTTCACTCTGCAGGGGAGAGGACTCGAATAGAAGTGCTCAAACCACAGACAAAACAGTGGATGGAATAAAGAAATGAAGCTAAAGAAATTGTGGCAGAAACAAAGATTTTTCTTTTTTAAATAAATGTTTCAGGATGAAGTAGGGATGCTTTTTAAACTCTCTCTCTCAATGTCAAATAAATAAATTCATTCCTAAAATTCCTCCTGCCCTGCTTTACTTTCTACATTTAACAAAAAAAAAATTAATAACGATGCTGAAGATAGCTAGTATTTCTTTAGCACTTACTATGGGCAGAGCTCTCCAGCGGGATTATCTCATTTCGTCCTCACCAGAATGCGGAGGGGTAAATAAGTCCTCGCAGCACTCCCAGTTCCCCAGGCAGAGCAGATAACTGAGCACCTGTCCCAGTCCCGTTCCATGGTACATGACAGAGAAAGGAAGGCTCTAGAACGTCCAGAGTCTGCAATATGGAAATGGATGGCGCAATATAGGTTCTTTTAAAAACATACATAAAGGCCCAAATATAAAATGTTGCCACAGAATATATTTGCACTGATTCAAAGGGACCTTTGCACCAGGACTCCTATGGACGATTTTAATTTCACTTATTCCGTCTCAAGGACCCCACTAGGCACTTAGATGTCCAATCCTGTGCCCCAAAAGAAACAGGGTGCTTTCGATGGTCCTTTAAAGAGATTTCACACTGGAAAGATTCCCACTGTTAAACCTCTCTAGTTGCAACTAAAAATACTACAACAAAAAGTGATAATTCCTGAAAATTATTATATGGCTTGCAAAAGAGAATTCTAACACTACAGCCTACACAGGAAGGCATTACACTAACACCAACTAACTGCTGAGAAAATAATTCACTCTCTCTAAACAAAGGGAATGTTCCACGCGGGCACATGTTCACATCTGAGCTGAGAACTGGGGAGTTCAAGAGCCTTTAGAACTGCTCGGCCAATGCAGGAGCCTCCAGCCACAGGGCTACCCTGAGCTGAGATATGCTGTGAGTGTATAATACACACAGGATTTCAAATTCTTAGCAAGAAACATGAGTGTAAAATAGCTCATTAACATTTTTCATTTGAATTCCATGTTAATATCATTTTTGGACATACCGGATGAAGAAAAAAAAAAACGTAATCTCCAGGTTCCCGTCTGAAACACGTTACATTAGCACTATGGAGTCAGCTTCTTTGTCTCTTGGTGTGACATATTTCCCATCATGCTCTGGCCCAAGTATAAAATGTGACCTAGAATACTTCAGTGAAACCCTCCCTCTTCCTTCTGTCTACCCCTTCCCACAAACTAGGGGCTCAACTGCTTTTGTTTTCCCTCTTCTATACAAGAGACAAAAGCAGCAGGGAGAGGGGGTGTGTGTGTGGAGGTGGGAGGAGGGGGGCACTTTAATGGAGGCATATGGCCCGCTGGTCTCATCTCTTCATTGCTTCAGCTATGGAAATGGAAGGCTCATAAATCAACAGGAGGCCTAATGGCTGGGCACTGAAGAATGCAGGAACAACATCACAGTGTTCAGCATGCCATTCTATTCTTCAGAGGGGACCCAGTTAAGGGGCCACAGCATATGCAGAGAACAGTTTGATTTTAGACATTACTATCTCTGGAAAACAAAACCAAATAAATCACTATGTTGAACCTGAAAATACAGTTCCCCTCCTCGCAATGATGGTGAACATTTTCCAGGTAACATGACTTTAGGACCTTTCCCAAATTTTATACCCAATGGCAAACATTCGAAGAGGTCTAAGCATTCTAGGGGTGCCCAGTTCCCCACAACCACTCTTTCTAACCCCGTGCCTGCTCTCTGAGAGGACAGGACAGGCCCTGGAGCACAAGGCTCCAGACCCAAATGACTGATACCATGCTGGTACAGCAATATACCCTGAGATCATGACTTTTAGTCTACAGTGAGTCTCCGGCATACATCTTTTTTAAACTCCTTCTGGGATCAGATGCAGGTGGTCAACAGGCCACATTCTGAGCAACACTAATTTGCTCAAATCATCAATAATGAAATTCCACAGTTAATGGAAGACAAGGAAAATAAAAATCTTTTATAGAACAAGTTTAGAAAATATTTTAATTAAGCCCTCTAAACTGATGCGTCTGCAGAAAGACTGGCGATAAAAAGGTGTGTTTTGCATTTCTTTCTGCTCGGGGTTTTGAAGGTCATGGGACTCACAACAGATGTGGCCTTGTTTGAACCATAAAGGTCTGCATGGCTCATCACAGTTAGTGTAAAAGCCTAACAGCTGAGGCACTGTGGCTGCAACAGTTGGTGGGCTCCAGCCCAGCGGGATAAGCCCCAGGCTCCGCCTATACAGACTGTATCCCTGGCAGGCCAGCTGCCCAGGGGTGGGACCAGCAACTTCCATACCTCCACCACCACCCCCACCCCCTGGTGGTTGCAAACCCCATTCCATCCAAGAAGCCACTGCAGACCTAAGGAAGAGCCATCTAAACATATTTAAACAGCACAACAAGATGCACCATCATTTTGCTGGAACAAATGAATAATGAACCATTACTGTGCTGGCAACAATCTTGGGGCCATGAAGCTGATCAATAATCATATCACACATGTACACATTTCCACTATAAATTCTTTTTTTAATAGCATTTACTGCTTTTTCTGATTATAAAAGCAATAAATATTCGTGGTACAAGTCCATTAGGTAAAGTACATTAATGAGCGGAGTACATTAAGTAGACAGGAGAGTACATAACAAGCATAAAAAAGAAAATAAAAATAACCATAAGCACTGTTTAAATGTGGGTGTATTTTCTTCCTCTGTTCCAATAATCAATGGGGTCTTTTTTTTAATGGATGGTGAATCTTTCAAAAAGGAGTCTGTGTTTAACTGCATTAATTCTCAAAGTGGAAGAATGTGCAAGAGTAAAGCTCATTTCCATAAAAATTAAAAAGTGCCATCACTAACAGGCTATGGGACTTTGCCCAAGTCCAACTGTTTGTAAAAATCAGGGACTGGGGAAATGACTGCATGGTCACTTCCAGTTCTGACATGGTCTAATGTGAACAACTCTGCATCTCCCGTTGAGCATCCATCAGCCAAGACCCCATAAACATGGCATGGCATGGCAATCAGTTGTCAGCATCTGACAACATGTGACTATCCAGACTTTAGTATTCTCTTTAAAAAATTCTAATATCAAGCCATACAGAACCATATGGCAACAATTGGCTCCAGATGCACAGTTTGGGTCACCTTCACTCAATATAAACTTTAACACTGTCCCTACCAGCCACTAATCTGTCCCCACCTGAGATGCCAGGTAACAGTTGTCAGCTGTCCCTGCTCCTATGCTTAACTTTATAAGATGTCTCAGTTACTTAAGGTGTGCCCCCTGTTCCTCTTAAATAAGAGGGTCTGCAAATCCTCTAGAAAACATCTGCTAAGTAAAATAACAAGATTGTGTGTGTGTGTGTGTGTGTGTGTGTGTGTGAGAGTGTGTGTGTGTCTGTGTGTGTGTACTAGAGGCCCGGTGCACGAATTTGTGCACGGGTGGGGTCCAGCCTGGGGGAGGGGCCGTGGGAGGTGGGCTGGCCTGACTTGCCCCTGATTGGGGGTGGGGGGAGACTGATCAGGGGCTGGGCCAGCTGGGGGGAGGGGACATGGGAGGTTGACTGGCTATTCCCGCCCCCATCCAGTCATAGTGACCAGTCGTTTCAGTTGATCCGGTCATTTGGGTCACTTGGCTTTTATATATATAGATATGTATATATGTGTATATATATATATATATATATATATATATATATATATATATATATGTGTATATATGTATATGTGTATATATACTATATATACCCTAGAAATAATCTTAATTGAAAACTTACTATATGCTGGTCACCATTTTAATCCTTTAATGTAATCTTTTAATCTTCACTACATCCCTACAAAGCAAACACCACTGTTTGACCCAATTGTAGGTGATGAACCCATTTCGAGGTTCACTGCTTTGCTCAACGTCACATAGGGAGTCCTGTCCAAGCTCAGAGCATCAAAGTCAGTACGTAGGTCAGGACTCGGTATATAACCCCTTCTTCTCCAGTCATCCATCCCTAGACAGCTTAGACAGGCATGCACTCCAACAGGATGAAAAGAAGTGAGGACTGGGGTAGGACCAAAAATGCCAAATGTCAATAGAGAAGAAAAGCAAAGAAAATATCACCAATAGTTCAACTGCAAGTTTGTAAAATGATTCACCTTGGAGACAGGTAGATCAGCTGTCGACATTAGCCGAAAGCAATACCATAAAGTAGATAAAAAGCAGCAATTATCAGTCTCCATGAAACTTCACAGACTGCTGATAAGAAAAATGATCCCAAACAAGAAATAAGGTCAAGAGAATGCAGCATTTCCTCTCAACACCATATTGGGGTCAAATTTAACAAAGTCAACCAAAAATTACTTAATTGCCTAGGGCAAGGCACCATAGTTTGAGTTGCTATTCACTAAGATTAAATGCCAGACTTTAGTGAAATTAATCGTTAACCTGTATACTTGTGTCCAGTTTTAAAAAAGAAAAATGGGTTACGTTTTTACAACTCTGCAGGCTATTAACCAGTGTTGGATCTAACCTAGCAATCATATTCTGGCATACCTTATTAGCTACAAACACCCAGTTCTTCAAACCAGCTTTACCATATTATTATTATTTGCCTCTTTAATGATTTGAATTTGATATGTATTGTTTGTGAAGCGTCACTAATTTTGTGAAAATTACGATTTTGCCTACAATGACTTGAACCCCTCTCCTGAACATTGGGCTCCAGGCCTATCCCTCTCCTCTTTCCCATTTTCAAATTACTGCACTAAGAAACATGCCACAGAAAATGAAACCTGAATTCTATAGCTCAATCTTAATGAATGGGAAAAGCTTAACGCATCACTAACTCAGGGGAACAATCTAATATAGAAGATTTCTGGGGTTGCCAATATGCAATAATAACAACCGTTAATGCTGAAAATTCAGGCATCTAAACAAGCCGTTCAGAAGGCAGGCGTTAAAGGAGATACAATACAACCATCAGTCTCTAGTGGATTACAGAATAGCCGCATCCTCTATAGGAAAGGACCTGCTTATTGGGCTTTCCATTTAATGATAGTATATTCCCATTATAAAAATCCTTAGTACAGGAAGATTTGGTAATATATTCCCCAAACATTATGCATTCAATTCTTCCAGTTACACTCTAACATCTGAATCCCATATGTTTTCAACCATTAACCCATGCACATTTCCACCCATGGTGAAAAAACATCCACCATATCACAAATCAAGAAATTCTTGCACTTAAAGGGAGAGTAACAGCAGACAGCAGGAGGCCCAGAGCCCAGAAGACAATGTGGTTACAAAGAAACCACCGAAATATCACTCAGCGAAAGCTGGAAGATAAGAACAGAAGCTCCTCTCAGATTTACGTTGCAAGGTCACACAGCATGATGATTCACTGGACATATTTAAACTAGAGAGGTTATAGATTAAATGTGTGGGCAAGGTCCGTCCTCCACCCATCCCAACCCGTCATAAACTTCTGTCTCTTCTCCAGCTAAAACTAAAACTCAGCAGTGCCAATTTGAAACCAGAATGAAAAATGCCCGGTTGCTCAGTTGGTTGGAGCATAGTCCCATATACCAAAAGGTTGTGGGTTCAATTCGATTCCTGGTCAGGGCACATACCTAGGTTGCGGGTTCAATCCTTGGTCGGGATGCTAGGGGAGGCAACCAATCGATGTTTCTCTCTCACATCAATGTTTCTTTCTCTCTCTCTTTTTCACTCCATCAAATTAATAAAAAACCATATCCTCCTCAGGTGGGAATTAAAAAAAAAAAAAATAGAAAAGCACCCAGGCCCTAACCAGTTTGGCTCAGTGGATAGAGCGTCGGCCTGCGGACTCAAGGGTCCCAGGTTCGATTCCGGTCAAGGGCATGTACCTTGGTTGCGGGCACATCCCCAGTGGGGAGTGTGCAGGAGGCAGCTGATCGATGTTTCTCTCTCATCGATGTTTCTAACTCTCTATCCCTCTCCCTTCCTCTCTGTAAAAAGTCAATAAAATATATTTTTTAAAAAAAGAAAGAAAAGCACCCAGCATGTTGCCACCATGTGCTTATCCTAAATCCAAGGCAGATATCTGCCCAATTTGACAGCACTCTCCTGCTGAGCCAGGCCTTGTCCTCTCAATGCTGCTCAAACTTGGATTCCAGAAAGAGGATAAAATAAAACAGATTACAAGCAAACATCACCAGGCTGTGGAACTGATCCTCAGGATAAAATGTGTAACATTAAAGTGAAGACTTCTCAGGGGCACTGAGTTCGTTTGTACCGAACACTCCAAACAACCACCACCACAAATCATAAAGTGGGGGGTATGAGAATCAAATATTCAAAAGGCAAGAATAGAGTGTGAGGAATCCCTCTACCCAATTTTAAAATGTGTTGTAAAACTGCAGTAATCAAGAGTGTGCTGTGTAGCATACAGAAAGAAACCCAGATCAATGGAACAGAACAGAGTTCAGAAAGAGACCGACACAGTACAGCCAACTGAGTTGTGACAAAGGTACAAAAGCAATTCAATGGAGGAAGGACAATCTTTCAAAAAAAAAAAAAAAAATGGTGCTCTGTAGAGCAAGTGGATATGGGGGGGGGGGGGGGTTGGGGAGGAAGAAACAGAATCTTTGCCTATAACTCATGCCTTATACAAATATTAATGAAAAATGGCTCATAAATTTAAATGTAAAATGGGAAGCTATAAAACTTTTAGGGACTAGAAAAGGAGAAAATCTGCTGGACCGGAGGCTTGGTCAAGGGTTCTTAGCCCTGACATCAAAGGCATGATCCAGGAAAGAAGTGAATAAATGAGACTTCATGTAAATTAAGTACTTTTTATAAGTGGCCTTGTTGGGAGGATGAGGGGGCAAACTACAGAATAAGAAAACATCTGCAAAGCGCATATCCGACAGGGGACTACTATCTAGATTGCATGGAGAACTCTCAAAACCCAACAGTAAAAAAACACACAATCTAATTAGAAAGTGAGCTAGGGACGAAAAGAGCCACTTTACCAGCGAGGACTGCCAGGGAAGGCTGCTCAACACCATTAGCCATGAGGGAGGTGCACCTGCGCCCACACACCTTATCAGAACGGCTCCAAAAGCACAGACACCCAGAGCATGGGGACGCAGAGAGGCTGGTCTCACGCATGGCGGTCGAGACGGGAATTCTGGAAATGGCATGAGAATTCTGGAAGCCAGTTCGGCAGTTTCTTAAGAAAATCAAACACATTTACCATATGACACAGTAAGCATACTCCAAGGTATTTATCCCAGAAAAGTACAAACTAATGTCCACACCAAAACCTGTACACGACTGCCAATAATTGACTGTTTTGAAGCAACCAGGAACTGGGGAAAAAACAAAACCTCACTCAGTAGGTGAATGGTGAAGGAACCCTGGGGCAGCCAGGCCCTGGAACACGACTCTGCAGGGAGGGTGAGCTAGCTGCCGGTGACACAACCTGGAGGACACCAGGGACAAAAGCCAACCTCGAAAGGTCACGTACTGTGTCATTCCATGCATGGAACATTCTCGAAATGACACAGGTGTACAGGCATACAACAGACTAGTGGATGTCCAGAACTGAGGAAGGTGGGAGGAGGCATGTGGCTGAAAAGGGGCAGAATGTGGGCAATCTCTGTGGTGATGAGATCAGGCTGTATCTTGATTTCAGTGGTTGGCTACACCAGTCTGCACATGTGATGCAATGGCCGAGAACTGTACAGACACCTTGGACCGAAGTCAAACTCCTGGCTTTGATACAGCACTATAAGAATGGAAGATGAAAGCAGTGAAGAAAACTGGGTAAACGGTACTTGGACCTCTCTGTACTATTTTGCACCTTTCTGTGAATCTACAATTATTTTAGAATTAAAAGTTAAAACAGGAGAACCTCTGACACCCTAAGAATGGCCACGTTTGTTTTTTTGTTTGTTTGTTGTTGTTTTTTTGCTTTCTAGCCAATTCATTTTGATAACTCCACATAAAAATAAGGAAATCATAACGGGAAAAATGCTTCTTTAAAAACAATAAGACCATTAGAGTCTTCCCTTTTCTTGTTCTCCCCCAAATTTAACAATAGCAATATTGGGGAGGGGCTGCACAGAACAAGAATCTTAGCAACTTCTTGGGAAGGTTTCTCACAGACAATATGACCGTGAAAGTTAATGGTGTTGTATCAGGAAAAAAAAAAAATAGAAAAGCCACCATTAGTTTAAGTTTGTCATTTCCTGTCGATCATCTGATAAAATACTGGGAAATAAAACAAAAGTTTGTTAACACATTACCAGGCCTTTAAACAATGTAGCAATTAAGGGATGGATTATGTAATTTCTGAAACAAAGACATTTTCTGAAAAGAAAGGAGAAAGGAAATACTAGTAAGCACATTCCTAAATATTTGGCCTAGGTTGAATACCAAATAGTTCTAACCCAGAAACAAGTTATAAAACCAACTCCTTCAAATTAATCATCCACATGTCCTCCCCACAAGCCCACTACCCAAGTTACATTTCTCTCTCAAATCATTCCAAATGAAGCATTACTGTCATAACTGTACAAAGTGCGCTGGCACCTTTAAACCATTTTTAAGACCAGAAAAGAAAACATTTATTCATATACTCATGATTAAATAACTGTGTATTAGGCATCTGTTGTGTCACAGAGTACAATAAATCTTTTTTTATAAAAGCAATCTGTTTAAGTTTAAAATTTTAGCCAAAATTAACAGACTTAACATTTAAAAATTGACCATTATTAATTCCCCAATTATACTCATAGTTTCACTTTGAAGTTGTAGTAACAAAATTAAGGGAAAACGGGAATATAAATTTGATATTGATTTTCGTATTTCAAATATTTGCTTAGAATTTGAAACTTACAGGGGAGACTTCTGCATGGACAGATCTCCAAAAGCCCAGTTCAAAGTCCAGCAAGTGGGTGGGATGCCCACCCTGTATCTCTTCTCCACCCTCACCAGCTGCTTCCTCCTCCCCATGGGAACCCACACTCTGCGGATTCTCCCTCCACCACTCAGCTGTGAGCCTCAATCAGGCTGTGCCTCAATTCACAGCACCCACTAAGTGGTCCAGACTGGTCTAACCCCCTTTCTGCTGGTCTGGACCTGACACTTTATGTGGCTCCATTTTGCCACCTTGAGGAGAACCACAATGACAAATCTGACACACAGATGACAGGGCAGACAATGGCAAACAGCCAAAGTTCCCAATAAAGTTGGTTGGCCACTGATTACCTGGAAGTCCACTACCTCTGGGTCTCTATTAGAGACTATAACACTTCTTTTTCCTCACTGCTCAGAGATGCGTCTCTCCTCAGTTGCAGCTCAGAGCATCTTAAGTGATACATGGATGTTACTCATATGGCAGCCTGACCCAGGGGATGGCCCCTTAGGTTCCTAAGGAAATCAAGTCCTCCAAGCAATTCCTGATTTAGAAAGCATATAGGACATAGTGTTAAACATGAGAAATAAAACACAAAATTTGTCCTAAAATATAATGCTCATCATCTTTATTTTTAATGATTGCATAATATTCCATTATATAGATTGCTGAGCACTATCATCAGCTGATATGGTTACTTTGTGTGAGTTAGAGAACGTGTCTCTTCTGCACCACAGTTCTTGGCAATCTGCCAGAATAAAGACCTAATAACTTTACTCATCTATTACATAGAGCTTCTGTAGTAAATGGCACATCCCTGAGTTTGTAGACATCTCTACAGCTGAAGACAACTCTAAACCAAACTTCTAGGAAGCACCTGCCTCCTTAAACTCATCAAATCTCAAATGATTAGCGAACAATCAAATCTGGGGACACTCTATTACTTAAAGCACCAAATAATTCAGGCTGCAATTCTAATGTGGGCATCCAACTGGAACAGTAACCAAAGCGCCACGAGTCCCAGAGAGTAGCCAGTGACCAGGAACAAAAATGTACAATTCCAGCGAGGAAAGAATCAAGACCTAAGGGTAATATTTGGTGCATATATATTATGCTTGGCTGGTTTGCAATGTAATTGAAAGACAAGAAGTTAAGCAGCCCTAGCCTGACCCAGGTTTCTAAGGTTTGGCTCAATGGATAGAGCATCAGCCTGCAGATTTAAGGGTCCAGGGTTTGATTCCGGTCAAGGACACATGCCCGGGTTGTGGTCTCGATCCCCAGTAAGGGGGTGTGCAGGAGGCAGCTGATCAATGAACCTCTCTCATCATTGATGTTTCTAAGTCTCTCTCCCTCCCTCTCTCTTCCTCTCTGAAATCAATTTAAAAAAATATTTTTAAAAAGAAGTTAAGCAGATGGCATAATACTCTGTATACAGAGAACCCTAAAGGTTCACCAGAAAACTACTAGCAATGATAAATGAGTTGCATTTTTATATACCAATAATGAACTATTAGAAAAAGAAACTAAGAAAACAATCCCAATTGCATCAAAAAAATAAAATACCTAGGAATAAACTTAACCAAGGATGTATAAAACCTATACTCGGAAAGTTACAAGACATTGAAGAAAGAAACTGAAGAAGACACAAATAAGTAGAAGCATATACCATGTTCATGGATAGGAAGAATTAACATCATTAAAATGTCCATACTACCTAAAGCAATCTATATATTCAACAAAATTCCTATCAAAATATTAATTGCATATTTCACAATTCTAGAACAAATATTCCAAAAATGTGTATGGACCCCCCCAAAAAAAAATAGCTACACTGATCTAGAGAAAGAATAAAGTTGAAAGAATCACGCTACCTAATATCAAACTATACTACAAGACCATAGTAATCAAAACAGCATGATACTGACATAAAAACAGACATATAGCTCAATAGAACAGAATAGAGAGCCCAGAAATAAACCCACACCTTTATGTTCAATTAGTATTTGACAAAGAAGGCAAAAACATACAATGGGGTCAAAACAGTCTGCTCAATAAATGGTGTTCAGAAAATTGGACAGATACGTGCAAAAAAAAGTGAAAGTAGACAATCTTCTTATACAATACATAAGAATAAACTCAAAATGGATTAAAGACTAAAATGTTAGAAAATCATAAAAATCCTAGAAGAAAACATAAGCAGTAAAATCTTGGGCATTTTTCGTAGCAATATCTTTTCTGCTATATCTCCTCGGGCAAGGGAAACAATAAACAAATGGGACTACATCAAACTAAAAGGCTTTTGTATGGCAAACAAAACCATCAACAAAATGAAAAGACAGCCCACTGAATGGGAGAACATATTTGCCAATGATATATCTAATAAGGGGTTAATATCGAAAATTTATAAAGAACTCGAACAACACAACACCAAAAAAAAATCTGATTAAAAAATGGGCAAAGGACCTGAATAGACACTTCTCCAAAGAGGATATACAGATGGCCAAGAGACATATGAAAATATGCTCAACATCATTAACCATCAGAGAAATGCAAGTTAAAACCACAATGAGATATTACCTCACACCTGTCAGAATGGCTATCATCAAAAAATCAACAACAAGCATTGGAGAGGATGTGAGAAAAGGGAGCCCTCGTGCTCTGTTGGAGGGAATGCAGATTGGTGCGACCACTATGGAAAACAGTATGGAGTTTCTCAAAAATAAAAAAATGGAACTGCCTTATGACTCAGTGATTCCACTTCTGGGAATATACCTGAGAAAACCCGAAACACTGATTCAAAAAAGACCAAAAAAACGTATGCAGCCCACGTGTCCATTAGTAGATGAGTGAATAAAGAAGCTGTGGTACAGTTACACAAGGGAATACTATTTTGCTATTAAAAAGAACAAAATCTTACCTTTGTGACAGCAGGAATGGATCTGGAGAATATTATAAGTGAAATAAGCCAGACAGAGAAAGACACATACCATATTATTTCATTTACATGTGGGATCTAATGAACAAAATACACAAATAATCAAAATAGGAACAGACTCATAGATACAGAAAACAGACTGACAGGAGTGCGAGGGGCAGGTTTGCTGGATGAAATAGGTGAGGGGATTAAGCAAACAAACAAACAAAAAAACTCACAGACTCATAGACACAGACAATAGTATGGTTACCAGAGGAAAAGGGGGATGGGGAGATAGAAGAGGGTAAAGGGAGGATAAATGGTGATGGAAGAAGACTTGGGGTGGTAGAATACACAATACCATATACAGATGATGTATTATAGAATTGTACACCTGAAACCTATATAATGTTAATAACCATGTCACCCCAATAAATTCAATTTGAAAAAAGAAAACATACCTATTCCTCACAGTTTCTGTGTTTAAATAGGAGTTTTATCAGAGTTACATAATGTCATTATGTTTTCAAGGTGGCCCTTGCTGTTCAAGTTTAAGCATCATGCAAAGAACATGTGACTTTTTGAATAAAAATTGTGTTTGTATTTTTTTAAAAAAACTTTATCTCAGCCCTAACTGGTTTGGCTCAGTGGATAGAGTGTCAGCCTGCGGACTGAAGGGTCCCAGGTTCGGTTCCGGTCAATGGCATGTACCTTGGTTGCGGGCACATTCCCAGTAGGGGGTGTGCAAGAGGCAGCTGATCCATGTTTCGCTCTCATCGATGTTTCTAACTCTCTATCCCTCTCCCTTCCTCTCTGTAAAAAAATCAATAAAATATATTTTTAAAAAATTTGTATTTATCTCATACAAATCAAATTACTGCCGAATTATTTCATGTTTAAATGCATTTAATAAATTGTATTCAAGGGGGAAAAATTGCAAAACAGTGTTGAAGGAAATTAAAGCTCTAAATAAATGGAAAGACTTCACAAAATAAAAAGAAGTTAAATGATCCTGAGCCATCACCAGAGAAATATCTAAGTGCCTAGCAAATAGAATCCATAATAGAATAGGTCGACAGGTCGCTATGATGCACACTGACCACCAGGGGGCAGACGCTCAACGCAGCAGCTGCCCCCTGGTGGTTAGTGTACTCCCACTGCGGAAGCACCACTCAGCTGATAGATGGGCGCCAGAGGCGGGGCTCATGGCTGGCAAACGGCAGCTGTGGTGGCATGAGCCTCTCTGAGCTATGGTGGCGGCAGCGGGCGCAGTGGGGCCAGGATGAGCGGGAGTGGCGCGGCGCCTGGCCCGGGCTCAGATTCCTCCCCGGCTGCCTGCCACTTTGCACACTACTACATGCCTCGAGGGATGTCCAACTGCCAGTTTCGGGGTCCCGGATGTCGGTGTCCCAGATTGCAAGAGGGCGCAGGCCAGGCTGAGGTTCCCCACAGGTGCACGAATCCGTGCACCGGGCCTCTAGTAGAGAATAAATTAAAATTACAAGCAAGAACAGTGGACTTACAGAGAGCGCAGGTAAAATGCTTAAATAATGAAGGCCAACACAGCAGAAACAAGTGACAAATCAAATTGGCTAAGTGACAGCAACCAGTGTCTTACAACCAAGTACTTCAAAAGCCTCTTAATTGCATTTGCCAATGACTGAGATTAATCCACAAAAGAGACCAGCTTTAACCTTGCCTGGGAGCTTAGTTGGTTGGAACTTTGTCTAGTACACCGAAAGGTTTCGGGTTCGATTCCCTGTTGGGGCACATCTGGGAGGCAACTGATGAATGTTTCTTGCACATCAATGTTTC